>NW_012267442.1:578976-709917 GCF_000151885.1 Dipodomys ordii
CCCCCCCCCAAAGAAAGAATTTCTTCATCTGGAATAAAGTTTGCATGAATATTGAGAAGCCAAATTGTAGATGGTGGTGAATAGTTTGCCCATCCCCAGTCCATGTTCTTTCTAGATGATGAGCTTAGAGTTAAAACTTATGTTTCTCCTACATTTTAGAGCTGAGGTGCTAGATGTGAACTAGTTATCGGTGGGAGGTTGTTTTAGTTGTCTAATAGCAAGGATGTGGAGATTAGATTTCACTGGCTGGTGTGCCAAGTGGCACTTGCTCTACTTGGAGTCTGGTGTTCCAGATATCCAGAGCTCTTTGCAGTGGAAGACCTAGAGAGTTGCCCCTCTCCAGTGTCATTTTTGGAGTCACCCCAGTGCTGGAAAGTACCCCAAGTTCTACTAAGTCCTGTTTCCGTGAGTGAGTGAGTGAGTGAGTGAGTGTCTGTGTGGTGGGACATCTATATTAGTCTCTCTAGGCCCAAATGAGAAAGAGAAGTTAGTGATTAGTCATGTTATATCGGCATCACTTTTCCTATCAGAGGCTCTCTTGTATACAATCTCATGGCCTGACATTTAATTATATGTCATAATTTCTGAGCATGTGTATATAGATCAACACATTCAGCCTTCCAAGGAGCCCTGTGAGCCAAGAAAGGTATGGCATTTTAATAGATGAGGAAGTAGAGCACCCACAGTAAACCACTTGCCAAATATCTCCCTCAAAGAGGATAGGTTTTGGTTAAGCCCAGGATTTTGGTATTCTAGTCCAGGCTAATTCTGGGAACTGGCTGATTCAAAGTTCATTGTATATAGGCTCACAGACAGAATAGGTCTCTGCTATATTGCTGCTATATCTATCTATCGATTGATTGATCGATCAATCTGCTTTAAAAAAAATTCAACTGAAGATGTAAATAGTTTCTTTCTTGCTTTGAAAGTTCACTTTAGAGGGTTGAACTCCATGTAAATTGTCTTTGGCACCTTTGTCTGCTAGTCTCTGGCAGTCTTCTTGCTAATTGTGGAAGGTAGTAAAGAAAACTCAGTAGAGAGACAAGTGCTAGACTGTACTTTCCTCCTTCATGTCCTTGGATTGATTCTCCTGTTTCATTTCTGTAGGCTTTACGCCTCCGGAAAACTTCCAAACACTGTTTTCCTAAAACTATTTCTCTCAAACTCCAAGACACTGCCTGCACTCAAATGCTGAGACTGTGCCATGTGTCCAAATTCCAGAAACTCTCCTTGAGCTCCAGGCAGCTCTGCAAAGATAGTTCTGAGTCCTGGGCTCCAGGGTCTGGCATCTGCTGGCAGAGACTCAGCTCTCCTGGCTGCTTCCTGGAGCATCTGGGGACCATCACAAGACACTTTTAAGGGGTGAAAGAGAAGGTTATCCAAGAAGGGCAGACATTGAGTGAGGTTTCTACAGCCCATAGTGCCTTTCCAAGATGTGATGGAGATATGCAGAGAGCATGGGCTGACTTCAGCGGATGTGGGGGGTACACTCTGGCAGGGGGGGGCGCAATCCAACAGGTACCTTCATGCTGTTATGAACTATGGGTACAGAATGGAAAGGAACACAGCCAAGACATCTGCACTGGGAGGCAAGGTATGAAGAAAAGTCCAGCATCAGGGCCCTGGGTTCCTAGAGCCAATCTGAGACTGCTCATCTGTGAGGACAGGCTGGCTAGCATGTGCTCTAAACACCTTTCTGTTCCCATGGTTTTTCTTTTTCTTTTTTTGTCAGTCACGGAGGCTGAACTCTGGGCCTGAATTCTGGGCCTGGGCACTATCCCTCAGCTCTTCAAGGCTAGTGCCCTATGACTTGAGCCACAGTGCCACTTCCGGCTTTTTTTCTGCTTATGTAGTGCTGAGGAATCGAACCCAGGACCTCATGCATGAGTAGCAGGCACTCTACCACTGAGCCAACTTCCCAGCCCCTGCTTCTAGGGTTTCTAATTGCACACCATTCCACTAGGACAATTAGTGACCTGATAGAAGCCACAGGCATGTGTACCGTCAGTTCTCTTTCTTTTTCCTTTAAAATAAAAGTTGTTATTTTCATAGAAGCTTGCATTAGAGAACATTGTGGAAAGGCCTCAAGAAACTCCTTCAAGATCATACTACAGCACAAAAGAGGGTCTTTTGAAGATGATTCTAGAAATGAGCCCACTGGCTCATTTCTGCTCATTTGCATCCACCGCTCCCACCCCCCCTCCTTGCATTTTGTGCTTTAAGCTTTCTGGAGCAGGTGAGTGAAGCTATGGTATTGCATAGGAGACCTTCATTTATTACCAGATAAGCAAAATGGTTCATCTAACAGACAGTCCTGAGAAGGAATATGCCATGGGCTAATGGACAAAGGGAGAATGGTCAGGGGCCATATAGGGTAATGTAGTGTTATAGCTGCCAGCATGCTTGTACAGCTAGTCCAGGCCCACAAGGTTCCAGGCCCACCACATTTTGATAAAAATCCTTGTCTACTTTGTATTTCTAACATGTATGAGTGGGTATGTTTAAAAATACACATTTCTAGCCAGGTGCTGGTAGATCACACCTGCATTCCTTACTACTCAAGAGACTGAGATCTGAGGATTAACATTTAAAGCCTTCAATTAACAAACAAAAAGTCAGAAGTGGTAGAGTACCAGCCTGGACTGGAAAAGCCAAATAAGCACAAGGCCCTGAGTTCAAGCCCCAGTACTGACACACACACACACACACACACACACACACACACACATAGCACATTGTTTCCAAAATATCCCCAGTAAGTTTCCCTTTGGATGTAAAGTCCCCCACTTTCCTGCCTTCCTCTCTTCCTTCCTCTCCACCCAAGTAGAAGTGATCAGCTCTGTACAATGGATTTGGGTTTGGAGCTTTTACTTTTCAGAGTGAGTGACCTATTGGGAGTGTAGTCACTTGAAGGAGATCATGTTTCAAAGGGGAAAAAACCAAGCAGAGGAGAAATGCAAGGGTTTTTTTAGAGTGGAATTTATAGAACTCACAGAAGCCAAAGGAGAAATGAGCGTACCAGAAGCGTACGGTAGAGGCTGGCACCGTCTGGAGTGACCTCCAGGCTGTGTGTGGACATTGGGGAAGTTCAGAGTGCTGTCTTATTTACTAGCACACTCTGCAAGTGGAAATGTTCTCTCCCTACATTACTTTCCACCTACTTCTAAGAGACATGAATCAGCCACTGAGCAGGAAGTCTTAACACAAAGGCAGGCTCTCAACAATGAGACATTAACTTAACCACATATTTGTGTCTGTTTCATTCTGATCCCTCCTAGTACCCTGAATCCTTCTGGAAGGTTCAAAGAGAAAGATGTCCCTAAGCTTCCTTGGGCTCAGTTTCCATCCCTCCATCTATGGGACTCAACTCCATCTGACTTCATAGAAGCACTCCAATTGCAAACTCCATCCCATCCTTCACAGCTGTGAGATACTGCCCCTCCCACCTACATTGGCTGGGGCTTCTCTTCTCACTGCCCAACCTGACCTCAGTAGCTTGCATATCAACTCAAATCTGTGAGAGACATGTGGAGGAGCCAGGGTGATGATGGAATGGGTGGGGGGTGGGGGAAAAGGAGTCTTAGGCTTACAAATGCTACACTTGTAAAATAGGCCATGTCCTCACTAAGTTTGCTGTATACCTTTCCTGAGCACTCATATCTGGGTAACTACATGAGGAACAGAAGAGGCTGTCTTCACTAAGGTCCACTGCAATGACCTTCAGCAAAAGGAAAAAGCCGATATACCAACTCTACCAAACAAGAAGAAAGTCATCTCTCCTCTGCATAGCTAATTGCCTGGAATGAGAGGCTGTCCTTTAGATGGTTTCTTGGATGGCCCAGGGCCTATACTCTCTCTCAAAAATTCTCTCTCTCAAAACTCTCATCTGGGGACTGGTTGATTCCACCTGTAATACTAACTACTCAGGAGGGTGAGATTTGAGGATCATAGTTCAAAGCCAGCCCTGTCAGGAAAGTCTATGAGAGTTATCTCCAATTAACCACCAAAAGGTTAGAAGTGGAGCTGGGGCTAAAGTAATAGAGAACAATCTTGGGCAAAAAAAGTTAAAGGATGTTGCCCAAGCCTCGTGTTCAAGCCCCAGTACTGGCACAACAAAACAAAACAAAGCCCCTCTGCCTCCTCCCCACCTCTCTCTTCCTTCTTCATCTTGAACTTCCTAGTCATAAACCTTCTTGGTCCCTTCTTCCAGATGAGAAACATCTGTATTCTTAGTCTGACTCCAGGGCACTCTACACTTGCTGAGGTGCATGGACATATGGTTGCTAGGGAATGGCCTGATCTGTAGCCCGGAGGCCCCTTATTCCCTACTGAAGTCTCTGTGTAAGAAAACCTCATTGGAAAAATCACTTTGTTCTCCACCCTTGCTTTACCAGATATGTTCCTCTTTATCTGACTCCTGTGTCTATGTCTCTGTTATTGTGTCCCAGGCAAGCTAAGGCTTCTAGAATTCAGGCAAAGTATAACAAAGTCACCAGTGATCAGAAATGAAGCCCACACGTGCTAAGTACTTGAGGGACCAGAGAAAAAGAGAAAAGGCAAAGGCAGGACGCTGGAGAGAGAGACAGAGGTGGTGCAAGGGAAGCAGGAGTGCAATGGAAACGGAGCCTTTCAGATGACTACAGAAAAAGTTTCTCTTTCCAGCATGTCATGGACCGATGCAACATTCCCTGCTACAAGGAGGAGGTATGTGTTATGCCACTCAGTGGATTTTCTGCAATATTGTCCTCCATAACAGACATTTTCAATGTGGCTCTAAATAGAAACCCAGTGTAAACATAAAGATTTTGAAGACTTTAAGCATCTGTGTAAAAGCAATCATTAAAAAGGAAAGATACTAAGAAATACAATTTCAGAAAATGAATTTCCCTTCTCTCAGCTTCCCTTTGTCAGTGTGTAGGTAGTTGGAGATAAGGAAGATGGAGCTAAGGGAGAAAAAATAGTTTTCAGAACTAAGAGAGTTGGAAACTGATGGCTCACACCTGTAACTCTTAACTATACAGTAGGCTAAGATCTGAAGATTGTGGTTTGAAGTCAGCCTAAGCCAAAAAGTCTGAGACCCTTACCTCCAATTAGTGAATAAAAAGCAGGAAGTGAGGTGTGGCTCAAGTGGTAGCCTGAGCAAAAAAATCTAAGCAAAAGAGTGAAGAGCTGCATTTAAGCCCAAGTACTAACATACACACACAAAAAAGGAACTAACAGAGAATCACTAAAACATTTTAAATTTGAATACAAAGCAAGAGCATCAGTAATGTACACTCCAATCAGAGGTCCTTTTGGCCAGCTCCTGCCTGAGTTAGGATGACTTAGAGAGTGTTTCTGATTCTGCTGACGTGGGGGATGGCAGATCTATGAGACTTTGAAAAACATCATTGCTATAGTTTTTGGGTTTATGGTGATTAGAGTCTTGGTCTTTAGGCTGTTGCTATTGGAAGGTGCTAAAAAAAAAGGATGGTCTCAGAAAGAAGAAATGCAACAAAAGCAAAGCTTTACTGTTGATTTTGCAAGGTCAGGTGTCGTCTGATGAGTAGGCATGGTCTCTGAGGTTAGAAAAACAATTTTATCAGGTAAGGTTCTCCTCCCACCCCCTACCCCAGTTCCTCATCGGTCTAACTCCTAGGGGACTTATATTTTCTCACAGACATTACCTAAGTTGCATGACTTCCTATTGGTTAATTCAAATATGTAAACCTATTGAAATTGGTTGAATTTTAGAAGCATGTTTTGTTCTATCTTCACCCTACTTTATTCGTGTGTAATGGGAAGGGTCTTTGGGAATGTGGCTTCTGTCACATAAACACTTTCTACCCTATTTCTCATCTTATTGTGGTGCATTCTTCCCCCTGCTAATCAGTCTCCTTTGAATTAGTCCTGTTTATCTACAATATATGGATGTTCTCATGTCTACAAGTATTATGCAAGCAGGTGACTGGTAAATGTCTTACTCAGAGTCAAATGCTTCTCTCTCTCATTTCCTGTCCAGTGATATAAGCTTGTATTAGTCAGATTTTTCATCACTAGGAGAAATACATGAAACAGTTTCAAGGAGATATTTTATTTTGGCTCATGGTTTCAGAGGTTTCAGTCCATGATCAATTGGCTCTGTTGTTTTCTGGGCCACGGTGAGACAGCTCATAATGGCAGTGGAATGTGTAGAGCAAAGTTGATCTCTGCATGATTACCAGGAAGCAGAGAGGAATAACTGAGAAGGGCCTGGGACAAGATATAATCCCCAAAGATACATCTCTAGTGACTCACTTTTTCCAATGAGGACCCATTTTTTACTGCTTCAATACCTTCTAATAGTCTATTCAAGTGTTTAGTTAATGAATAAAATCACTGAGTAAGTCAAAGCCCACATGCTGTCTCTGGAAATCTCTCAGACACATCCACAAGTGTGCTTGACAAGATCTCTTGGGCAGCTCTCAAGCCAATCAAGTTAATGATCAGAGTTATCACAAAGTTCCTCCACACATATATTTTCCTACCATAATATATTCTTTATTGCCAGTGTAGACAACTTCAAAACTGTGAGCTAAATTAATCTTTCCTCTTCGGAAATTAGCTGCCTTCCGTATATCATGGTAATAATGCAAAGTTGATTTATCAATACACTGAGAGACTTAGTGCATTCTAGTTGGGTGGCTCTTCTGGAGGGTCTGCTGGAGTGTGAAAGGCTTGTGAGCACTTTCACAAGAGTTTCCTTTGTCCCAGGCAAATAACTCTTCCCAGATGGTCCCATTAACACATCATTTGCAGAAAGAGAATTAATCTGTGCTCCTAGAGGTGCTTTTTACTAATGTTTAGCTACTGGGAGCTCTGATCTTGCTGAAAAGAAAGAGGGATTTGGGATAATATGTTGTGAAGATTGATTTGAGAAGGAAATGGAGGCAATTGATTGAAGTTTGAGGCCAGGACATATAGCTTGAACTTCTGGCTGAACCTTTTCTAGTTATTTCTCAGGACAGCTGTGCTGAAGGACAGGTCCTTGATGGACAGTCTGACTCAATCCACTTGAATGGTGACAGCAAGAAAGCAGAGGCCCTAACCTAATTGCATCCTTTCAGGCTCCATAATATATAGCCCTTTACTTCCCAAAAGTTCTTTGGTTTTCCTTGTAAACATACCACTGCTTAGAGCAGTTTACCTATAGTCTCTTTCTTGTTGTTATAGTACCTGTAAAATCTGAATGGAGAAGTAGGAGGAGGCCACAGAAGAGTTCTGTTCATTCCATTCATTATTTTATAGTTCATTATTATCCACTCCATGACCACAAATGATCTCTCTGGCTGTCAAAAAAAAAAACAACCTCTGCACACTTTTCCCACTCCTCATATCCAAGGAGCCTGAGTCACTTCAAGAAGTCCTGAGTACTTAGTAATACTCTACAAGTCTATGAAATAAAGTAAGCAGGCAAAATATGAAATTTCTGCCCCCCAAACTGCTTTATGACAGCCTCTTTGGAAACATTCTTTAGGGAGTATGTCATTCACAAGGAAGCCCAATTCTGGATAATGCCATAAAAAGGCTTACCTTAGCTCAAATGCCAAATCCTTAATCAAATAGCAGTGTATAGCTAGAGCCTGCCAAGACTTGCTGGAGGAAAGCCATTGCAATTTCTCCCCACAGGGCTATCGAAAGATGGAATTCAATGTGTTCCACACAATATGAATGAATGAATAAGGCAGCGCAGAAAGTTATATAGTGAATCTGCTAAAATACCTTAGATGATAACAAGGCTGTTCCTTCATATTAATATTTTATTGCAAAGGATCCACTGCCAAATGGTTGGGCTTGCAGTGTGAATGAGCAAATGCTGTCATTCTAACTTCAAATGCTGCTGCTTTGAAGATAAGCCAAGGCACATGCTTTCTGAACCAGTCACACTCCAGGCAAAAATAGTGTTAAATAGACAATATTTATAGGCTAGAGAAGCTAGGAAAATGCCTATGATGACAGGGGAGGAAAAATGAAGAACATTTATACTTTCCATGAAAAGATTATCTCAAACTTAAAATGGAAATAAAACATAACAAAACTAAATTTCAAACTAGAATTTTTCATATTTTTCTAAATGGAAAAGGCAAATGTTGCATCGATCTTCCATAATTCATTTTGTCTATAGTTCTTTATTCATGAGGAAATGGCATAAATGGTTTATCCCTTGTCTAAGAAATACAATTTTTTCAATATGGCTCTTGGAATGTTGTCAGAGAAGCACAGTTGACTAAATGAAAAAAACACTTGATCTAAATTCCAAACTTCTGAGGCAAAACTACTAGGGTCTCACAAAAATTCTGAGGTGTTGGGTTCTTACGAATAAGAGTAGAGGCTGTGGAAGCTTGAAATTTATCTGTGTCTCTATCCATCCACCACCTACCATTGATTCACCACTTATCCATTCATTCACCTATCATTTGCCCATCTACCACTTATCAATCTAGCCATCCAACCAATCATTTATCCGACCACCATCTACCACAATGTACTACCTATTCATTCATCCACTACTATCCACTGCAATATTCACTTACTCATTAAGAGGGTGTTAATGGAAGGAATTGAATTGGTCTTAGACGTTTCTATAGGAAGTTTGATGTAATTCGTAGGGAAACAGGTCATTGATGAAAGTGTTAAACTTTCAGGGATCAGGACAAAGATTTTTCAACCTTACATGACTGCTTAGCGAATGGTTCTTGTATTAAATATTAAGTCAGAAGCTGCATCAAAGATGAATTTGAAAAGGCTCAAAATGTATAAGCTGCTTGAGCATCAAAGAGAAGGCTAAGTATGTGGCCACCATATGATCATTAAAAAGGCATGTTGCAGAGGAAATAAATACCAAAGAATTTTCCTCACACATCTGTCTTCAACCACTGCTTGAAAGATGTGGGGGGGGGAGGGTTCGGTGGGGGGAGGGGAAGGATTGGGGGTGGGGGGAGGGGGGGGGCTGGGGTGGGATAGGAAGGGGAAACAAAGGAGGAGGCTACAATGCTTGATAATAAATGTACTCATTATCTTGCCCATGTAATTGTAATTCCTCTGTACAGTATTTTCACAATAAAAAAATAAAAAAAAGAAAGATGAAGAACTTGACAACCAATGAAAGGAACTTTTCCAGCTTAATGTGTCATACATATCATATGTATGTATGATAATATATATCCTATATGATCATATGTATAGATATATGATAAAATCCTCTCCCAAAAGATTTTTTTTATAAGAAATGGTACAAAGAAAGAAATAGTAACTGAATTCCAAAGTGTTTAGTAAAGTTAGATATATAGTAAACAGGTAATTACTCATAAGATAATTAATTTGTGTTAATCAGAGTCAGTCTGAAAGTCTTTATTTCATTTAATAAGCATTTTTTTCATAGCAGGAACATTTTTTTCTGGTTGCATGGGTACCTCAGGCTTATTTACCAAGACTGATGACTGGCTGATAGCCAGTGGCTTCAGTGCCCACCCTGGAACATGACAAGAAAGATCAGATTGGGTCAGACCAAAAGAAGCTCTTAACAAAGATGCTGGCCTGGATAACCCTCTGTCCTCTCATCTACCCATAATCGCCATCCGTGAGAGCCTGCAAACCTAAAGTGCTAGTCTCAGCAAAGTTGGCTTGTCTCTAACATAGACAGTTTCACAATTGTTCCTGAGTTGGGGGGAGCTCTTCTCTAAGCACTTTCCCTCTGTTGAGACAAAAGGAGGAAAATATGGGGCTGGGAAGGTGGCTCAGTGGTAGAGTGCTATAAGCAAAAAGAAAAAAGCCGGAAGTGGCTCTGTGGCTCGAGTGGTAGAGCGCTAGCCTTGAGCTGAAGAGCTGAGGGACAGCGCCCAGACCCAGAGTTCAAGCCCCACTACCGGACCCAGAAAAAAAAAAGGAGGAAAATATGCAGGAAGCTTACAGGCCTGACTTGGCAGGGTACATCACTGCTACCAATGCCCATTGGTGTCACTTGGTAACAAGGCCTTACTTACTATACATGAGTGGCTGGACACCTACTCCATTGCATACCCACAAGGGAGAAGAGATACATACTAATCAATATAACAGGTCTGGTTACAGTATGTAGCTTTTCTTGAGCACTAACCATAGTCCAAGTGCTATGCTTAGCTGGGAAGGTTTGATTATCGTGTTTCACACAGAGTTAAGTGTCCATAGATTGCAGAGCTGAGGGTGAAAATGCAGCATGGTTGCACAATGCACCTCATCATCACGGTGCCCTCTAACCACATGGGATATGTAGTTATATATATTATATATATAATATATACAGTCACTTCTCTCTCAAGGAGCTGAAAACACAGATGCAGGACCTGGAGGAGGCATTCAGTGGCCACAGAGGTATAGGTACTTTACATGAGGTCTCCTCAAGTTATAGCAGTATGTTTTCTGAGACACAGTATGGGAAGAGCTACAAAAAGGAGAATCAAAATCTCTTTAAAAGAGTCCAAGGAATGCCACAGCACAGTCTTTGTTGACAATATCTTTGTCTGTAACCAGACAAATAGGGAATTTCCTCTTTATATCTCATGCTCATGTCATAGCATAAATTTTGGTTCCCTTTCCACTAAAGATTGAGAACAGATGGTCCCTTTCCAACTTACTACACATCATTTAAGATTCACTTTTACTAAGTTTCTCTCTTTTTCTTCTTTGGGTCAAGAAGACATCAGCTTCTTGCCTTAGCTTTCCCCCGTGTTTCTAATATCAAGCTCTGAGGCTGACCTTGAAGTCCATGAGTAGTATTTCTAGAGGAGTTAGATTTGAACACAGAGAAAGCAACGCAGGTAAGACCCACTGGGTTCTAGGTTTGCTTCTCTCTCTCATTGGTCAAGTGACAATTTCTGAATCTGAAATAGGATTACTTATCTGAAATAGGAATGAAGAGTTTGGAAAGTAATATATAATTTTCTTGTATACTTAAGTTTCCTTTGAATCCTAATGATTCTATTATTAATTTTGTATTTTTTATACTTGTGTTAGGGCCTTCAGTCATTCCCCAAAGCAAATATTGCTGTTAAAAGTTCTTAAGGGTCTCTAATGACCTTTTTTGCACTATCTGAACACTGTATTTATTTTCTTTTACTCTAATCAAGTAAGACTCATCTGGTTTAGCTCTCTGTAATTGATTGATTGTGTGTGTGTGTGTGTGTATTGTGTGTGTGTGTGTGTGTGTGTGTTAGCTTAAGATCCTTTTTAGTTATATCTTTTTCTTTTCTTTTCTTTTTTTTTTTTTGGTTAGTCGTGGGGTCTGAACTCTGGGCCTGGGCACTGTCCTTCAGCTCTTCAGCTCAAGGCTAGCACTCAACCACTGGAGCCACAGCACCACTTCTGGCTTTTTCTGCTTATGTGGTGCTGAGGAATCAAACTCAGGGCCTCGTGCATGCAAAGCAAGCACTCTACCACTGAGCTACCCTTCTAGCCCTTTTTTAGTTATATTTTTTTGGAAATAGTAACGGTCATATGAATCAAGTCACTTATTAAAGGCATAGATTGAGAAGTCTCATTCTTCCTTCCTATTGAGTTGTCTCCCCATGGTTTTCTCCTTGCACCTAACCACTTCCATTTAATTCATGAGTATTACCCCAGGCTTTTTCTATGTGCATGAGAATAAGTATCTTGTTGCCCTTCGTTCTGATTATCCATCTTCCCCTTTCCTTTTACATTTAAGTCCTTGACATTTCTTCATGTCTATGTCCTCATTGTTTTTACAGTTGCATAATATCCCATAATTTACTAAACCAGTGTCCTATAGGTGGATGCATGGGTTACTTATAATTTTTTGTTACTGCAGAGTGAATGACTGAGTAAACATGTAAGTTGGTATTTGTGTCATTACTACTGTAGGACCCACTCCTAGAAGTATCTCGGCTAGGTCAAAGACTAAACGCACTTAACCTTTCACTAAGTATGGCCAATTGCCCTCCCTAGGGCTGTAAACATTCTTATATCTCCACCCACATAGATAGAAGTGTCTAGTTTTCCATACCCTCCCCAGATTACATTGTCAACTCTTTGAATTTTTGCCAATCAGATAGGTAAGGAATCAGAAAGAAAACTCATGGCAGTAAGATTTTCCTCCCCATTAATAATGTTCATCACACTTTGAACATTTCCGAAGTATTTGTTAAAATGGCGAAGTCTGTGAGAATCATCTTTGAGTGAGTATGTTCTGGACCTTAGGAGCTTAATCCAATTGCATGAGGGAAAATTTGAACAACAGAATCCTGGAGTGCAGCTGGACCAAGAGAGCAGAGTCCCTGTATTCTGCTCATGGTCCCTCGTACTGAAGCTTTCTGAACTGTTTGTTCTTTTTCCTTTTTCTTTCTAACATCTGGAACAGCTTTCATATTCTTTTCTTTTCTTCAGCCATTTGAGAGACAATTAGAGATACATTATTGTATTTTATGTTACTCTATCTCACTTCATTTTATTTTATAAATAAACACAAAAAAGTAATAAGCACTGTTTCCTGCTTGCAAATGGAGCTGCAGTAGGTCATCCATTACATGACATGCCTGGCCATTAACTGCTCCCCACTAGCACCTACAGGTTCTGATGATGTGCATACTAAGACCCAGCATTTACACTCAGCTCACTCTGTTACACTTTGGCTTACCTCCAACATCATCAGCTTTGCTAGCAACAAACTTGTGGATTTTCAGCAAACAAGACATTTTCTATATGCAAATAATTTATATTGATACCATGTGTATATCAATATTCCTGCAGCAGTTTCAAAGTCATCTTCCTCAGCTAGGAACTGTAGCTCAGGAATGTAGCAATGTAGTAAAACCTTGGCTGCAGCACAGAATGTGGCTGAGAGGCTGAGATTGTTTCCTGAATGCCCTGGATACTTTTAAGATTTGACCTAAATCTTGGTCCGTACTTCTTGCCTCAGAGCAAAAGCCACTTACTTTGTTCTCCTTCAAACAAAATAAAAGAGTTAGGCTTAATCTTTAGGGCTCTCATAAAGGAGCAGGAGGTGAAGGAGGTACTACATCTTCTGCAGTAGGAAGGAACCATCCTTAGTCCTTAGGAACAGAGGTAACCATATTCTCCAGCCTTGTACTTGCAGCCTTAATCCATTCTCTAAGCAGAGATATGTGAGAGAACATGAGCATTCAGAGAAGCTGAAGTGCCACAACTCCATGACAAGACTCTTTCCTGCTGCAGAGTTACTGGTGGGGACTTCATAACCATTCAGACCACAACCATACATAACCACTCCGTCCCTTCAGCTACCCAAATAGCGAATGTTGTTTGGGGGAAAGACCAGTGATAATCTGTCACGATTCCCAAAACACAGATGTTTCACATTCTTTTCCATTGTGTTAGTGACTCCCAAGATTTTGTTTCTGGACACTTCTATGACTTAGAAACAGGCAAACTATCACCCTTTCTGGTTGCAGATTTCAGTCCTGTAAACATAGTGGTATTCTTGTTTCACATCTCTCATTCTCCCCAAGCAGAGATTGTCCTTCATGAGTAGCACTGAATTAAATGTTATGCAGAGACTTAGAAAACCAAAGTGCAGGGAAATTGTGCTGCAATTGCATAACCCAGAATTATATAATGCAGTCATGAGGCCTGCTAAGAACCACTACACTCAACATAGCTCCCATCTCTCCTCAGGACTCTTTCCCTTTGGATCAAATATTTTAATTAACGAAGATCACAGGTTTCACTTGACTGTGCTGAAAATTCAGACATTTCTTTAATAACAGGGAATATAAACTGGGTACTGGTGGCTCACTCCTTTAACCCTAGCCACTCAGGAGGTTGAGGTCAGAGAATTGTGGTTCAAAGCCAACCCAAGCAGGAAAGTTTGTGAGACTCTTTTCTTCAATTAACTAGCAAAAAACTGGAACTAGACATGTGGCTCAAGCGTTAACCTTGATTGAAAAAGCTAGAGGATAGTGCCTATGCTGCCCCTTGTTCAAGTCTAGTACAAGCACACAAGCACACTCATACACACACACACACACACACACACACACACACACACAAACACGTGCATGCACACAGAATATATGCAACTGGTTGGTATCTGGAAGCAATATCAAAAAAAGGAATATTTCTGAAATCAGCATTTTTGGAGCAATGGAGTGTAATTTCTACCTTCCAAGGCCCCTAAAAGTGGTTATCAAAGCCCCTGCCACATATGCCTCCATTGTGATTTGGTAGACTCTTATTTCTTAGACTCCGATTCCTCATTTTTTGTTTGTTTATTTGGTTGAAAAAAATCCCAGGGCTGGGAAGGTGGCTCAGTGGTAGAGTGCTTGCCTTGCATGCATGAGGCCCTGGGTTCGATTCCTCAACACCACATAAGCAAAAATAAAAAAGCTGGGAGTGACGCTGTGGCTCAAATGGTAGAGCGCTAGCCTTGAGCTGAAGAGCTGAGGGACAGCGCCTAGGCCCAGAGTTCAGGCCCACATAACTGGACCCCACCCCCTCCAAAAGAAAAAGAAAAGAAAAAAATCCCAGACAACTAATTGCTCAACACACAAATCCAAAATTGTTAAATTCACTACATTTGATTTTATTTTTTATCTGGTTGTTTGGGTATCTATAACATGCAAATCAAACACTTGTCTGTTTTTCTTTTGGAAGTAGCTCAAAAAAAAAAGAGTATTTCTTTTTTTGACCTGTTTTTGACCCCTGTTCTCCCCTGGTGCTACTTACAAGATGGCAAACCCTTCATTCTGAGTAATTACTCAGTAGTGCCAGAGGCTGCCCTTTCCCACAGAGTCCTACCTCTTCCCTATGATTATGAGAAGCAAAAGCAAGAGGCCGTGCTCAGAAAAAAAAAATGGAAAACTAAAGTCCAAAGATGCAAAGGTCTCTGAAGGTGCCAGATTCATTTCCTGCTTCCAAGTCTCCCTCTTGAGGGAGAGAACCACCGATGCACTTTTCTGCCTCTCATTTCAACCTCATGAACGTTCTCATTACAACTTTACCATGAAACCTCAGATTTCAAAACTAATCATTTCAGCATGAAAATGAAAAGATAGGAAAGCCTCAGTTAAGTGGAATAACTGGAGGAACAGATTTTTAATCCTGCTGACCACATTCCCTCTTCCCATTCAGGAGTGTGGAAGGGGCCTAAAAGACTGATCTGTCCTGGTCACCTTCCTCTCTTCTCTAAGTCTCCTTGGGGAGTCCTCCTTCTTTCTTCATCAGTCTTAATAGGAAAAACAGGGCTGTAGAAACTTCTTCAGGAAGCCAGCCAAGTCCCAGTTTCCTGGGATTTGGCCAAGGAATAAGCAGAGGGCACATGGCATTTCTAACACGGTTCCAAGTGATCTGGCTGCCAAACACATTAGCCCAGGATTTAAGTTAAAAGGAATTCATGCTAGTAGTGTACCAGTAGATTTTAAAGATGAATTGTCTTTCTAGAAAGACAAGATTAAACTTGTGAGGAGAAAAGTCTGTGATTTTTAAAGGAGGAGACTCACTGGACTCAGCCCAGAAGAATGCAGTTGAAGTCTTGGGCAGAGGTTAAAGCCAGGCCTCCACAATACAATGAGCATGGAATTGAGTAGTGTCCAAGTAGGTGTTATGTAGTCCAGAATGATCTTAAACCTTATTCTATACACCACAGGAGTACTTGTCCTCATTTGCTTTTAGTCATTAGAAACCTCCTTTCTCAAGGGATCAATTAGTGGGAAAGAGGCAAATTTCAGACACAGGAACTACAGAAGGTAACTGAGTTGCTCTATCTACCTGGCCCAGGTGTGGGCCAACCAGGAAACTCTAAGGATAGGTCAATTTGTAGAAGTGCTGCAGCAGCAAGCAACAGTCTAAGGCTATACCTAAATGGCCAACAGACACTGGATGCTGCAGCATACCTATGCCTGAGATAAGCAGAGACAGAGGGACCACCTGGCATTGTCACAAGGGGACCTACAGCTGGCTCTCAACAGAGGGTAAAGGAACGAGCACTTTTTGTGAAACTTAGCTGGTGAATTTGGACTTATTTTATATCATTGCTATGAAAAGAGCAGAAGTTTTAGCAAGACAGAAAGAGAGACAGAGAGACAGAGGGAGAGAAAGAGAAAGAAGAAAATAAGCAAGAGGAGGTGGAGGGAGAAGAAACAGCAACAGCAAAGTCTAAATGTGTTATTCTTTTTAAAGTTTTCTTTTACTTTTAATTTTATTGTCAAGATGTTGTACAGAGGGGTTACATTTATATAATTAAGGTAGTGAGTACATTTCTTTTTGAACTTGTTACCCCCTCTCTCATTTTTCTCCCTCTTTCTCTCCCCCATCCCCACTGTTTAATTTTTAAATTTTTATTAAAAGAATGATGCAGAGGGGTTACAGTTATACACATCAGGTAATGAGTACATGTCTTTTTTGTTTTTGTTTTTTTTATTTTTTTTAATTAATTTTTATTGTAAAGATACTGTACAGAGGGGTTACAGTTACATGAGTAAGTTAATGAGTACATTTCCTATCAAGCTTTGTACCCTCCTTTGTTTTCCCCTACCATCCCTTCCCTCCCCACCTCCCCAACTCCCCCCACCCCCACCCCACAAAGTTGTAAAGTTTGTTTTTAACATAGTGTCTTGTATATCTCCTTGTAACAATGGGTCAGCCTGTTTCCTTATTTCAGCATTTTGTTATTTCCTTTCCCCTCTCCAAATTAGAAAAATGTATATACAAGATGCAGGGCACCAGAATCAAATACAGTGAAAACAAGGGTTATACCATGGGGGAAGAACATACAAAAGAAACAAAAAAATCACATGGTACATTATAAGTACATTAAAAACAACAGCAAGAAAGATAAAACCATACTTGCTTTGGCAGCACATATACTAAAATTGGAATGATATAGAGAAAATTAGCGTGGCTCCTACTCAAGGATGACACACAAATTCGTGAAGCATTCCATATTTTTTAGACACATGAAGAAATGCTCAACCTCCCTAGCCATAAAAGAAATGCAAATCAAAACAACATTGAGATACCACCTCACCCCAGTTAGAATGGCTATAATAAAGAACTCTAATAACAACAGATGCTGGAGGGGATGTGGACAGAAGGGAATCTTACTGCATTGTTGGTGGGAGTGTAAACTTGTTCAACCACATTGGAAAGCAGTATGGAGGTTCCTCAAAAGACTTCACATAGAACTCCCCTATGACCCAGCAATCCCACTTTTGGGCATTTACCCAAATGATCACAAACAAGACCATACTAAAGCTACCAGCACAACTATGTTTATTGCATCATTATTTACCATAGCTAAGATATGGAACCAACCCAGATGTCCCTCTTGAATGGATCAAGAAAATATGGTATATATACACAATGGAATTCTATGCCTCCATCAGAAAGAATTACATTGCTCCATTTGTTAGGAAATGGAAAGACTTGGAAAAAATTATATTAAGTAAAGTAAGCCAGGCCCAAAGAAATATAGGTTCCATGGTTTCCCTTATTTGCAATAACTAGTATATGTCTGAGACAAACAGAAACTGTCAGACAAGTTGATGTTACGCAAAATGAACCCCAAGATAAGGATTCAAATGTTTTTTTCTTTCTTTCTTGTGATTGTTTCCAACATATTTATAAGATGATTTCTTTGTTGCTTTGTATGTACCTCCCCCAGGGTTTAAGCCCTGTTTTCACTGTATTTGATGCTGATATAATTTGTGGAGGGGAAGGGAAAAAACAAACTGTTTAAATAGGGATACAGGTGGACCCATTACAACAATGAGATGTACAAGTCGTTATGTTGAGAAATGAACTTTACAACTTTGGCGGGGTGGAGGGTGCGGAGGGGGTGGTGGTAGGAGGATGTGGGGGTGGGGGATGGAGAGGGGGGAAACAAAGGAGGAGGCAACAATGCTTGATAAGAAATGTACTCACTATCTTGCCCATGTAATTGTAACCCCTCTGTATGGTATTTTCACAATGATAATAATAATAATAAAAATAAAAATAATAAATCTCTTGTGTCCCTATCTTGGGGTTCATTCACCTAGCAACATCTTATATAGTCATATGAACATAGCTTTTGACCTTTACTTGTCCTAGACATATACTAGTTATTGCACAAGTACATTTCTTTTTGGACAATATCACCTCTTCCCCTGCTCTCTCCCAGCACATGTGCTATTCTTGAAGGGGCTATAATATATAGTTAAAAATAGCTGGTTTTCTACCATTTGAACCATACCTGCATTTACAGTTTTTCCTGGTTACAAGAGTCTCATGAACTTTTCTGCCTAGGCTGGCTTAGAACCATAATCCTCATATCTCAGCTTCCTGAGTAGCCAGAATTGCAGGTATGAACTGCTAGTGCCCAGCCACTGTATTATTTTAATACACAAATATATCATGAATGATTGGCAAGGTAATTAACATATCTATCACCTCATACCTTCTTCCTGTTTTTCTTTCTAGAGGCCCTGGCCAGCAATATTTTAATCTCTACTTTTTTTTTTTTTTTCGGTTGTGGGGCCTGAACTCTGGGCCTGTGCGCTGTCCCTGAGCTCTTCAGCTCAATGCTAGCCCTCTACCACTTGAACCACAGTGCCTTCTGACTTTTTCTGCTTATGTGGTGCTGAGGAATTGAACCCAGGGCCTCATGCATGCAAGGCAAGCACTCTACCACTGAGCCACCTTCCCCTAATCTCTACTTCTATGAGTTTGACCTCATTAGATTCCACAAATGAATGAGACCGTGTGGAACTTGTCTTTTGTGTCTGGCTTATTTCATGAATTGTAATGTTTTCTAGGTTCATCAGTGTCAGTAGAAATGATGGAGTTCCCTTTTGATTAAGTTTGAATAGTATTCTACTGTGCATATGTACATCATTATACATGTATCTACTGATAGACACTTTAAGATAATTCTAGGTATGGTATATTGTGAACAGAGCTGAAATGGCAATGTAGATATCTCTTTGATATACTGGTTTCATTTTTTTCTGGATATATATATATATATATATATATAGCATTGCTACTGGATATATGTCATAGAATAGTTCAATTTTTAACATGTTGAGAAATCTCTCTATTGTTTTCCAAAATTGGTTTGCCCATTTGAATCTTCACACTATACAAGGCTCTTTTTCCTCTTTCTCTACATCTTCTCTAACACTTCTTCTTTGTGCTAGTCCTGGGGCTTGAACTCAGAGCCTAGGTGCTCTCCTTGAGTTTCTTTTTGATCAAGGCTAGCACTCTACCGCTTGAGCCACAGTATAACTCACTTCTGGCCTTTTATGAATAGTTTGTTAGAGATGAGACTCTCATGGATTTCCTTGCCTGGGCTAGCTTTGAACCTCGATCCTCAGATCTCAGCCTACTGAGTAGCTAGGATTACAGGCGTGAGCTGCTGACACCTGGTCCCCAATACTTTTTATCATTTGATCAGAGTCATTCTTCCAGAGGAGAGGTGATGTTCCTGTGGTTGATATTTGCATTTCCTGACCACCAATGACGTCAAGAGTACCTATGGTCATCTGTGTATTGTCTTTGCAGACATTATTCTATTGGATTTCTTGAGTTCTTTATATATGTTGGATATATTAACTATCACATAAAAGATTTGTGTGCATTTTCTCCCATTCCATAGGGGGCCTTTTCACTCAGCTTCTTCCTTTGCTAGGCAGAAGCTGTTAGTTTGATACAATAGCACTTATCTGTTTTTGCTTTTGTTGTCTATCCTTTGGGGGGGGAGGTGATATCTAAAGTAATTTACTACCCAGACCAATGTGAAGAAAACGATTTTCTTTTAGGAGTTTTATAGCATTAACGTTTAAATACTGGATACACTTTGAGTCAATTTTTTGTATATGATGTGAGATTAGGGTCCAATTTCATTCTTCTGTGTATGGATTTCTAGTTCCCAACACTATTTATTGGAGAAAGTAACCTTTCTTGTATGTTCTTGGCACTCTGTTGATGGTCAAGTTACTATAGATGTGTGAGTTTATTTATAGGCTCACTGGTTCCGTTGGTCTGTATGTCTGCTTTTATGCCAGCACCATCCTATTTGTGATTATTGTAGTCTTAGAATATATTTTGAAATCAAGAAACTTTCTTGTTGCTCAACACTGTTTTGCTCTTTATGATGTTTTGTGGTTTCATGTGCATTGTAGAATTGTTTTTCTCTCAAATTATTGAAAACATGGACTTTGAAGACAAAAGTCATTGGGTTCTGTCCTAACCCTGTCATCTGTTGATGGTAAGAATTTGAACTCTGAGCCTTTAAAAAAACAGTTAATTAACTAATTATATGCTGGTACTGGGGCCTAAATTGTGCTCTTGATTGGCTCTTTTACTCGAGGCTGGTGCTATACCACTTGAGCCACACCTCTACTTCTGGATTTTCTGGTTAATTGGACATGAGTCTTACAGACTTTTTTGCCTGGGCTGGCTTCAAACCTTGTTCCTCAATCTTAGTCTCTTGAGTAGGTATGATCACAGAAGTTTGAGCTCTGAGTCTTTATATCTTTGTTGTGAATTTGAGGAAATGTTGCATGACATATGAGACAACTGTGGACATTAAATATAAAACCCTCATTTGGTAGTTTGTCAACAAATGCCAGTTTCTTTCCTTTTATTCTTTTATGGAATGGAACACTTTTAAATTTAATCCTACTTAACAAAATCATATCTCCTTTTCTTTAGTCCTTGCTAAAAATATCTTTTTGAAAATATCAATTCATTAATTCTGGATTTTAGTAATTTGCTCAAGGATTCCTCTGTTATAAATGCCTATCCTTACTGAATACTACGACTATCTGATATATTAAACTTAGAGCCTATGTGCTATTAGTACTTTATTGCCCATTTTTATTCTCATTTATTTTTCTAAAACATAGGGGCCTCAATAAAGAAAAAAATTAATCACTAAAAAGTTATTGTATTTAAATGTATAAGTTTCTGTTACTTCTACCAACTTCATTATCTCTCTATCCTATATGTATGTATTCTTCTGACAGGAGGCTACTCTTTGGCCCTATCTGACTATGTACGTATATGTAAAAATAGATAAATAGATAAGTGATGGATAGATAGATAGATAGATAGATAGCTTCAAATTGTTTCACGACATTGTCAAACGATTTGAGTATCACTATGGGAGTGAGAAGTTTTAAATCCATAGAGAAAGGGAGTAGATATTCCCACACTCTTTCCATCCTCATCTGCTGAGTTTCTGTGAGTGCTACATGCCCTTTAGAGCTGGATATACTCATGGTCCCAGGAGAGTCCTTGATCTAACAACATGTAGACTGTGAAAGTGCAAGCTCCATGGTTACTATGAAGAGAAGGGCACAGGAGGAACTCTGAATTGGAAACAGCAGTGGGGATAAGTTGACATATCTTTATATCACATCAAATTAACTTCATAGATCTGGCTTGATGGGATTTCCCACATAGCTCCACATGAACATGGTATGTGTGGGAGGAGTTAAATGATATGCATTCTTCTCATATGATGAGTTTCCAAAGTATAAGTTACAAACAAATTGTGGGGCAATAAAAACATTGAGAATGTGGTGACTAGAATTTATGTAAATGGATAAATAAGTAATGTCTGAGTGGATCTCCTGTGATGAAGTTATTTCATAAAACTTTATTTCACTTTTGTGCATGAGTATATGTATACATTCTGTGCCATGATACAAAATGAAATTCATGCTTAGGTCAAGGTCCCACAAAGTTAAAAGACCCTACTTCTTGCAATAAATTCCTCAATGGACATAATTGAAATGACCTTTGTCTCTTATAAACCATGCGTACCAGGATTTTTAAATATCAGAAAAGTAAAATGCTAACCTTATAAAACATTACTTCATAACAAACCCAAAGAGAAAGGTTCTAACACTCAGAACTTGCTTATCCATGAAAATTGACAGGATATATAACAAAGGATGGAGGAAAAGTGTTAATACCATCCAAAAGATCTACCAGTGACAGAAAAGCCATCTCTGGGCAGAGGGGTACAGGGATTCCCCCCCACCCCAGTGTTTTCTCTCTTTATTGTGATTGTCTGTTTTTTTTTAACTACACCTTAAACATAGACTCACTGTCCTTTATCTTGGACTCAAATGAGGTAATCAGGAGAGTGTGGATGGTTTCTTTACTTTGGAGCCTGAACAGAAGGCAGGAGGTGGTCCTCAGCAGTGTGTCTTGCTGGTCATCTTCCTTCTTATCACAGACTGAGGCACTAAGTCCACCTTAGATTATGCCTAAAGCCTTCCCCAATTTCAGATGCAACCCTTCCTGTCAATTGTCAAGTACATTCTCATGTCTGTGAACAGTTGTTTACATCTACTTCCTGTCATATTTTTTTACTTGAGTGTGGTTTGAAGTATGGGCTTATTCCTGTCTCTAGGGCAGGATCAGCTTCTGAGGGCTGATAGTAATATATAAATATATATATATAGTAATATAGATATATATATATAAGCACACACACACACATATATAATTGGTAACACATCAAGTTCATTTGTGGTGCTTTGGGTATTGAACAAATGCCAGAACTGATTTAACTGAGAAGGAATGGAGGTTGTCTGAATTTACAAGTTATTTAGTATTGATAAACTCCTTTTTCAACCAACACTCCATTGACTTTAAGTTCAATCAATCCCATTCAGTGTACACAAACCCCCAAAGCTCTTGGCTCCAGGATATAAAAATATAAGAAAGTAGTAAATGTCACACCATGTTAAGCTACTGATCCCTCATATCAGTATCTGTCTTTGACATGGGTACAGGAAATGTTTGGTGGATGAGCATTATCTATCACATCCAATTAACTTCATAGCTCTGGCTTGATGGGATTGTGGAGGATATTGATCTTAAAGGTCTGGTGGTGTCTATAGAATATTCTCAACTCCCCCTGTTAATAATTACATCTATTATGCATGAATTTATCTGACCCATTTGAATCTATAATGTCCCTTGACATCTTAGCATAATTTGATCCTTATGTTTATAACTTGAAACAGCAAACATTTCCTTTTCTTTGTCACTGAGACTTTCCCCAAACTTTAGGGAGAGTCTGTCTCCTACTTTAGTGATCCATCACTTTGTGTTTGACCATTTTCTTCCCTGATATCTTCGTCTTGTCATTTATCTCTTGATCACAGTGTGTGTGTGTGCACGCACACATGCACATGTATACACAAGCACACATACTCTTACTGGTACTAGGGCTTGTACTCAGAGCACTGTACCTTAGTTTTTCATCTTTGTTTCAGCTTTTTGGTGGTTAATTGGGAAGAAGAATCTCACATACTTTCCTGACTAAGCTGGGTTTGAACCATGATCCTCTGATCTCAGTCTCCTAAGTAGGATTACAGGTATGAACCACTGACTCCCTACTTCTCAGCCTCTTCTTTCAGTAGCAGAGAAAGCTACTTGCATGAAATCATCCAAACAGAAACTGCAGGCTATGAGATCCCCTGCTTTATCTCTTCCCTTCTTGATTTTAGTGAAATGACATTCATATTCAGAGACAGGATTATCTGCAACATTCTACAGACGTCATGGTTTTATGGGTATTTCCTCTTTCAAAATAATAATTACTGCTGGTCATAAATGACTCATGTTTGTCATCTTAGCTACATAGGAGACTAGAGGATCTCAGAAGTCAACACAAGGAAAAAAACTCTTTGAAACTCCATTTCTAAAATAAGCAACAAGGTGGGGGGAGGATTGGGTGGAGGGTGGGGGGAGGATGGGAAGGGATGGAAAGGGGAAACAAAGGAGGCGGCTACAATTCTTGATAAGAAATGTATTCAGTATCTTGCCCATGTAATTGTAACCCCATTGTACAGTATTTTCACAATAAAAAAAGCAACAAAAAACTGGGCTGGAGATATGGCTCAACTGTTAGAGTGCCAGCCAGGCAAACTAGCTGATTAAGTGCAAAGGCCCTAAATTCAAACTTCATTATCACCATTATAATAATAACAATAATTTCTTTCTCATTTCTTGGATTGGCACTCTACCACTTGAACCATGTCTTCAGCTCTCAGAGTAACATCTGGATCTTTAATGAAACTGGCATGATTAATATCCAGATCAAAACATACCCCACAACTTTTAGAGAAGGCCTCTAGTCTATTCAATGAGAAAAACAATTCATTGAAAACCTGTCATAGCTAGATGATGGTGGCTCACAATCTCACACTCAGAAGGCTGAGATCTGAGGCTTATGGTCAGAAGGTAGCCTGCGTAGATAAATCCAAGACTCGATTTCCAATTAAACAGCAAAATGTCAGAAGTGGAGGTGTGGTTCAAGTGATAAAACATCAATCTTGAGCAAAAAAAACAAGTGAGTGTGAGACCTTGGCACACATACATACACAAAATAGAAAACCTATTATAAATCTTTTCCAAAAGAGCTCCTTACTTATAATAATTTACTATTCATGATAGAGAAACCATCTTATGTATCTGTGTGTATAAACTGCATATGTATATATACATGTACATATATGTGTATATCTACACACCACATATATCTACATTCTAGAGATATACATATGGTAGAGAATAAATTATTGATTAAAACAATCGCAAATATGTAGGTAGTGATTTAACTATAAGACAATTAGAAAACAGCAATCTAAGACAGCATAAGAAGAAAACCTCATGACTCACAAAGGAACTAGTCTTTTAGCTTGGTTTAAAAAAATTATGATAGGTCTAGGAAGATGGATCAGTGGTAGAGTGCTTGCCTTGCATGCATGAGGCCCTGGGTTCAATTCCTCAGCACCGCATAAGCAGAAAAAGCTAGAAGTGGCTCTGTGGCTCAAATGGTAGAGCACTAGCCTTGAGCTGAAGAGCTGAGGGACAGTGCCCAGGCCCAGAGTTCAGGCCCCATGACTGACCAAAAAATAAAAATAAAAAAATATAATAAAATATAAATCACCAGTAAAAGATTACACAAAAACATATACTAGATGTTAATCTAATTTTTCTTGCAACCATTGGAGGAAGGAATAATTATTTCCACTGACCAAAGCAGGGAAACTGAGTCTCAGAAAGACTCAGAATAAACTCAAGGCCTGGCTCTGCTCCACAGGTTTTGGCCAGCAGCACATGGATCCTGAACTTGGAGGGTCTCATATTATTGGGTGCACAACTCTGTGTGAACTTTGTCATGACCTGCTGTTCAGTGCTTCCTGAATATTCTCTGATTTTCCAGGCTTTTGATATCCTGAGTTGCTTTCCCTGACACAGTTTGCTGCCCCAGGGGTTACGTGCTTGATGTTGCTTCCCTGGTTTGAAACTTTTGCAAACCCTTCTGTTGTAGACAAGACTCTGCCTGCAACTGCCAAGGCTGCTCAGGCTCTGTCCTAACTCTGTGAGTTTGACCAAACTTTGGCTCCATGACTGGAACCAAATTCCTTAGCAGTGCTTTTACCTCTTTGCACATCCTTAGAGAGAAATGGCAGGTGCTCCTGTGGAAGTACCTGGTGGTCTGTGGCTTGTCCCTCAGCTTCCAGTACCAACCCCCAGAGATACATTTGCTGCTCTCATTTAGTCTCACAAGCCAAACTATGTAACACATAAAAATTTCCCAAACACCATTGAAGTGGAAAAAGTATTATCTTTTATTATTTCTAAATTAAATAAAATATTACTTTATTTCTTATTTTGCAAGCATAGAGAAAAAGTTCATCTCAGTCACTACTTTCCAGGGCTTTTTCTCGGTTTTCCTCTCTTCCTGGTCTTCCTCCACTTGGATTACACATAGATAGCCTGAGTGGGTCACTCCAAAGTGGCCACAAGCCCCTTTGTGGTCCTGTAAATCAACTATTTTTAAATTAAATTTTGTTGTAAAGGTGATGTACAGAGGAGTTACAGTTACATATGTAAGGTATTGAGTACCTTTCTTTCTTTCTTTCTCTTTCTTTATTTCTCTCTTTCTTTCCTTCTTTCTTTCTTTCTATCTTTCTTTCTTTTTTTGGTCAGTTGTGGGGCTTGAACTCTGCACCTGGGCACTGTCCCTCAGTTCTTCAGCTCAAGGTGAGAGCTCTACCACTTGAGCCACAGTACCACTTCCAGTTTTCTGGTGGTTTATTGGAGATAAGAATCACACAGACTTTCCTGCACAAGCTGGCTTTGAACCTTGATCTTCAGACCTCAGACTCCTGAGTAGCTATTGAGCTATTGTGATCCTCTGCTAGAACCATCCTAGACACATACTAAGTATTACAAATGAAGGAAACCATGGAACCTGTGTTACTTTAGGTCTGGCTTACTTCAATTAATATGGTTTTTTCCAAGTCTTTCCATTTCCTTATGAATGAGGTGATGTCATTCTTTCTGATGGAAGCATAGAATTCCAGTGTGTGTGTGTGTGTGTGTGTGTGTGTGTGTGTGTGTCAGAATTCCTGTGTGTGTGTGTGTGTGTGTATGTGTCACATTTTCTTGACCCATTCATCTTCTGAGGGGCATCTCTGTTGGTTCTATATCTTAGCTATGGTAAATAATGCTGCAGTGAACATAGCTGTGCTGGTAGCTTTAGTATGACCTTGTTACAGATCATTTGGGTAAATGCCCAGGATTGGGATTGCTGGGTGATAGGGGAGTTCTGTGTTTAGTCTTTTGAGGAATCTCTATACTACTTTCCAGAGTGGTTGAACCAATTTGAATTCCCAGCAACAGTGTGTAGATCAACTTTGTCTGATAGAACTTTCTGCAGTAGAAGAATTGTCCTATGGGCTGGGAAGGTGGCTCAGTGGTAGAGTGCTTGCCTTGCATGCACAAGGCCCTGGGTTCTATTCCTCAGCACCACATAAACAGAAAAAAAGCTGGAAGTGGTGCTGGCGCTCAAGTGGTAGAACGCTAGCCTTGAGCTGAAGAGCTGAAGGACAATGCCCAGGCCCAGAGTTCAGGCACCATGACTGGCAAAAAAAAAAAAAGAATTGTCCTATGTCCTCATTGTCCACTTTGACAGCTACTGGCTGCATTTGACTGAGGACCTGGATATTTTCATTTTGTTTATTTATTTTGTCAGTTGTGGGACTTGAACTTAGGGCCTGGGCACTGTCCCTGAGTACTCTACCATTTTGAGCCACAGCTCTACTTATGGTTTTTAAAAGGTTAATTAAAGATAAAAGTGTCATGGACTTTCTTGCCCAGGCTGGCTTCAAACTGTAATCTTCAGATCTCAGCCTCCTAAAAAATAGCTAGGATTATAGACATTAGCCACCAGCACCTGGCAATTTTTAAAAATTTTAATGACTTTAAATATTATTAGCCGTAGCATCAGGTGATTAGGGACTGCCATACTGGGCAGTGGAGATCCACACTCTTTTTCCTGTTCCATAGTAAACTTGGAATTCCTATATTCTGGAAGGCCTGGTCTTCAGTTGCCACATAGAAGACAATCCCCACAGGAGCTGTGTGACAACAGCAACTGGACTCTTCTTGTGCAATGTAAAGTCTCAGGAACTCAAAGTTTCACTTTCTGATGTTTTAGTTACTTGTAGCAAGCAAGGTCCAAAAATATATAAAAATTTTGAAACAGAAATAGTTCATTGAGCCAGCTTCCAGTGGCTTATACCTGTAATCCTAGTAATCCTTGCTACTCAAGAGGCTGAGATCTGAGAATCTCCATTCAAGGACATCTACTGCAGGAAAGTCTGTGAGATTCTTATCTACAATAAACCACCAAAAAGCCAGAAGTGCAGCTTTGGCTCAAGTACTAGAGTGTCAGTCGTGAGCAAAAAAGCTAAGGAACAGAACCCAAGTTCTGAGTTTAAGCATCCCACAAAGAAATAGTTCATAAATTTTTTAAAAAACATATTTTATTGTTATTGTAGAGATGATGTACAGAGTAGTTACAGTTACATAAGTCAGGTAATGAGTATATTTCTTTTCTTTTCTTTTTTTGCAGTCGTAGGGCCTGAACTCTGGCCTGGACGCTGTCACTCAGCTCTTCAGCTCAAGGCTGAGCCACTTGAGCCACTTGAGCCACAGCGCCACTTCCAGCTTTTTCTGCTTATGTGGTGCTGAGGAATCAAACCCAGGGCCTCATGCATGCAAGGCAAGCACCCTACCACTGAGCCACCTTTCTAGCCCCATGAGTACATTTCTTTTGGAACAATATCACCCCTTCCCTTGCTTCCTCCTAGCTTTTCCATCCCATCCCCACCCACAAGTTGCGTAGTTCATTTTCCATATGGTATTTAATAGTACCACTGCTGTATATATTTGCCTTTTCTGTCTCCTGCTCCCCCTCCTCTCAAAAACAAATAAACAAACAAGACAAAGGGAAAAGACAACAAAAACAGCAGCTACAACAAAATATCCATGTCTTAGTTTATTTCATAAAATATTATTTTATATGATGATATGCACATAATTATTGAGCTTTTGTGATCCACTCCTATGAGTATCCTCCTTTGATCTCACTGTGTGCCAGTCTAGAAACTTGCATAATTTATCATGTCACAGTGTAGTTTTGTTGGGGGGGGGATTTGTTTTTTGTTTTTACCATCCAGTGTGTTTATAGGCACATTCTTGTTATTACAAGTGAGGGAAACCATGTTTCTTTGTTTTTTTGCTTACTTTGCTTAACATAATTTTTTTAACTCTTTCCATTTCCTTACAAATGGATAGTTCATAAACTTTAAGTGGGGCACAAACATCTTCATCATCTGAAGAGCATGATAAGATCTCACACCATCCTGCTCCTCCCCACCTGCACGCCTATGAACCATTGCCCATCAAATCCACCCTGCATCCACTGGCTTAATCATTCAGTGTGATTAGTAGTTATTATTAATCTCTTACAGTGTCTAATGTATCAACTTTGTAATAGATATGTATATGGGGAAAACATATTCAATACACAGTGTGGCTTCCAGCATCTACTGGGGGGGGTGTCTTAGAATGAATGTGAGAATGAAGGTAAAAGGGACTCTAGCCCTGGGATCCAGCCAGCTCTGGGCCCTGGATTCAGGTGCCCATACCTGCCCAGTTCTTCCACATTCATTCACCTGTACTTCTCTCATCATCTCTGAATTCTCTAGATTTTACCTGCACCTTCTGTGCTGGGTCAACATAGCCACATTTTCCTCTAGGGGTCTAGATCTTAGATGCTTTTATTTTCTTCCTAAGCCCTACTAGTAATATCTCTTTTTTTCAGTCCTATTCTTTCCAAATGAGTCTGAGTCTGCTATATCCCAAACAAAGCAGCAAAGTTCTCAATAAGCACTATACTGTATTAAATTATTAATAAGTCATCTGCCATAACTACAATTACAGAGCTCTGGGAGTAGAGATAAGGGAAGAAACTATTTTCCTTTAGTCCTGCCAAGTTGGTATTTTGGTCAAAGACCTGGGATCCTGGCATGGGAAGTTCCACAGAAACAATTTGTTTAAAGACTAACCCAGCCAAACAAGCTGTAGAGACCCCAGACTTCACTACATACCCACCTGAGATCAAAATCGGCATCTCATCCCACAGTCAGTTAAAAGAGGCCTATCTTACCAAGGAAAAAATCACAGCTTTTACTACTTAGTAAATTACTTTCCCCATCAAATATTTCTTTTATTGCCTTAAGTTTTTCTCTCTTGCTAGTCTTCTTTGATTTTCTTTGTCCTTCTCACCATCACTAAACATTCCTTAGGCACCTGAGTAACTTTGTTCTCTCTCTCTCTCTCTCTCTCTCTCTCTCTTTCTCTCTCTCTCTCTCTCTCTTTCTGCAAAGCAAAATCTCCCAGGATTCACCAGACAGTGACATTTCTTTGGGTACATCTATGGGGGAGGGGATGTAGCCACTGCCCACCCAAAGCTGTCTAAGGAAACCAATTAACACTATCACCGTTTTGTTCAGCTGCTCATCCAAGGAGCTAGCCATCTATCTTTTTATTCCTTTGCATATCTCATGTTTGCATTTACAGGCAGGGACTCCTTTCCCTGTTAGTAACTACAGCTAAAGTCATCTGAGTCCAAGAGCTCATCCTTTGAAGGGGACTGGCTTCCTCCGCCCAGCCTGTTTGTTCTCCCCCAGCCATAACACAGTTCCTGCCAGTTCCCAGCTGGCCTCCTTGAACCCCCAGCTTTGACTGCAGCTGGGTAGAAGGAAGTGTGTGGGGACCAGTTCTCATTGTTCCTCGAGTTAGTTAGGTACCACGCAATGGAGTGGTTCAAAGTCATGCAATTCTTTTGCTCTCCTTTTGGAGTTCCATGTGTTTTCCCATTCCACCTCTGTTATCCTAAGAGCCTTATTTTTCCTCTCGATCCAAACCAAACACTGTTTATCGTCATAGGAAGGACTTTGCAATGTTTCTGCCTGCAGTGCAGCGAAATACACAGAGTTTCCTGTGCAAGGGTGGCCCTACTCCAAGACAATGGAACAAGGCTGCAGGGCAGATCAGAGAGCTGTAAACTTGCAAGGGAGCTTGCCAGGGCCCTTGAGACAGATCTGGCCTTTCTCTGGCTGTGTCACTGATCTCCAGTGAGGCCTTAAATGTAAACTTCAAAGCCCATGGGTGACTGGCCATTCTGAGGGGAGGAGAGTGTGAGCAGAGGAGGGTGGCTCAGGGAAGAGCTCCCATGTGATTACTGTAGGTGTATGTGGTGGGGGGGGGGTACTGAAGAGTTTTGGAAGCCTTTACCAGAAATGCTGGGGACCACAGGGTTTTGGAGTTCTAAATCATGCTTTGTTTTGAATTTTGGATTATTTCCATGGTCATAATGAGATATCTTGGGGATAGGTCCCAAGGCTAAACATAAAACACATTTATGATTCATACATATACATACATATACACACAGTCTGAAGATAGTTTTTATATAGTATCTTTAATAATTTTGTTTTATGGTATAGAATTTTCCATGACTTGTGGCATCAAACAATTTTAGATTTTGAATTTTTTTTTTCGTCAGTCATGGGGCTTGACTTCTGGGCCTGAGTGCATCCCTCAGCTCTTCAGTTCGACGCTAGTGCTCTACCACTTGAGCCACAGCACTACTTCTGGTTTTCTGGTGGTTTACTGGAGATAAGATTTTCACAGACATTCCTGCCCAGGCTGGCTTTCAACCGTGATTCTCAGATCTCAGTCTCCTGAGTAGCTAGGATTACAGGTGTGAGCTAGATTTTGGAACATTTTTGATTTCTGATTTTCAAACTGACCATGCTCCATGCTTCTAAGGCTACTTTGAGCACCGAAAAACTGGTAGGGATGTCACACTATGGTAGAATACTCTGGGACTAAAGGAGGTGGGCATAGCATTCTCTGCCTTGTTTTTTTTAAGAAATTATTATTATCTGTAAGTAGTTGCACAAAGAAGTTCCCATTCTACAAAACAGTATGTGACTACAAAGTGTCTGACAACATTGTCACCCATCGCTCCTAACCTATCCCTTCTCTCACTTTTCTGCCTTTTTTTTATGACTGGACTTCTCACCTGGCTGAGGAATCCAGCATCCTAATTCACTGCACAGAAGAATCTGTCAAGTTTCTTCACCTCCCAGGGTCTCTCTTCTGTTAAGTTCCATAATTATGGGTGTATCTAGGATGGTAGACTTATGGGCTGTATTTTAGGCAGCTTTTTATATCCTGAGATAGATAAATAAAAAGGGAGGAAGGCTTTATTTGGACTTATGGTTGTCAATGTTTCTGTCCATGATAAGCTAGCTGCCTCCACAGCTCTTGGAATCTGGCAAAGCAGAAACATCATGGTGGAAGAGCATGGTGAAGAAAAGCTGCTCACCTCAAAGTCCAGGAAGGGTTAGTCTGGGTACAAGATATACTATTCAAAAGTATAACTCCCCCTTCCTGTAAGCTACTTTTTCCTAGCTAAGCCTTGCCCCCAATAGCTTACTCAGGCATGACCTACCTCATCCATGGATTAATCCTTGAGAGCACCCTCATGATCCAATAATCTCTGAATTCCCCACCAAGTGGAAATCAAGCCCTCAGTACAGACACCTTTGAGCAGGGAGGACTTCATACACAAACTATAACAGTGTGTCATCTGGGAGGACCACAATCCCAGGCGTTCTATCACTGAATGCTTATTGAACAGAGCACACATGTGACTCATTTCACTTACGAACTGATGAACATTTACATAAGTCACCCCTGTGCTGCAAGGGTGGTACTGGGTGCTAGGGATACAGATCTAGGTGGGATATAGTTTTTGCCTTTACAGAGCTCCAGGGATGCTCAAAGGACCCACTCAAGTAAACAGGTCTCAATGTGTAGGTGGCACCTTGCATGAGGGCAAGCTCACGCTGTACAGAAGCACAATGAGAGGGCATGGCTGCTAAGAGGGGCTAGAGCAGGAGTGGAATTATAGAAGTACTGGGTTTGTCTTCAGAAGAATAACATTTTCCAGGCACAGCAGGGGTGGAGGATCAGCAAGCAAGGACTGTGCATCAGGAAGAGGAATTCATCTGCACACAGAATTGTGCTTAAAAGTGACTGTTACCTACCATCATCATCCCTACAGCTGTGGCTTGCCAAGGACTTGCCCACGTGAGGCCATCTTTGGTTCACACCTGTGCAGAGCAAGGGTATCCCTCCTTCCCTCTCTCCCTTCCTTCATTCCTTCGTTCTTTCCTTTGTTCATTCCTTCCTTCGTTCATTTGTTGGTTCGTTTGTTGGTTCCTTCCTTCTTTTTTTTTGGGGGGGGGACTAGTTCTGGACTTGAACTCAGAGCCTGGGCACTGTCCTAAGATCTTCAACTCAAGGTTATTGCTTGACCACTTGAGCTACAGCTAGACTTCCAGTTGTTTTTGTTTTTTGTTTTGTTTTGGTTTTTTGGTGATTAACTGGAGATAAGACTTTCCCTTCCCTGGCTGGTTTGAATTGTGATTCTTAGATCTCAGTCTCCTGAATACCTAGGATTACAGGCATGAGCCACTGGTGCCCAGCTCAGGGATATCTATTTCAAAGCAGGCAACTTGAAGCTTGTTCTGAGCACTGTGGCTTGTGGCCTCCCTTGAAAAGATGAGCCCAAGTTAACCATGGCTTGGGACACTCAAATGAGGAAACAGACTGCCACCAGCTATGTGGAAAAGTTGTGGCTAAATCTATGTGACAGGAGAAGCTAGGGGAAGGAGCCCACGGGCAGTGTGGGATGGAGGAAGGTAATGAGTCTCCTGGGGAAGAAGTACAGTTGCAGACAGGGCAACAGAACCTGTAGCAATCTTCTGCCCATCGTGTTTTGGGAACTCCCCCAAGAGAAAACTTGTTTCCAGCCGGTGACCTTCTGCCATTCCTCTTGTTAGGAAGCCCTGTTACTCTACTGGAGTTCTTTTCTTTCTTTGTGTTTTAATCTTGTAAGTTAAAAAATACCATAATTAGACAGATCTTGTTTTAATAGATAGTCATTACTCAGAATTAGCAAATGTTAGAAATTTGTTAGAACTTTTCTTTAGAGACAGTAGGAAACAAGAAGAGAAAACTAAAATTTAGAGTTTGATATTTTCTCTTCCCTGGTCCTACATTCCCTTCATAGGAGTAACCAATTAGGGATCTGGCTGGGCCCCATGAATAGCACATGGAGAGGCTGTGGATTGGGAAAGAGAATTCCCTGAAGCTCCAGCAAGCTTCCAGATGTGTCTCACTAACTAGAGTCCTGTCACATGGACTCACCAAGAGGATGCAGGAGGGGGAAGAGGAGGCCCAGTGTATCAGTGTGTTGATTTTAATTTTACTTAGTGTATGTGTACTTGTGCATGCACTTTCGTGCACCAGTACTGAGATTTGTAAGGCTTGGGCTTGGTCTTTAGGTTTTTGCTTAAGACTGGTGCTTTACCACTTAAGTCATAGCTCCACTTCTGGCTTTTTTGTAATTAATTGGAGATAAGAGTCTCATGAACTTTTCAGCTCTGACTGGCTTTGAATCACAATCCTCTGCTCTTAGCCTCCTGAGTAGCTGGGATTACAGGTATAAGCCACTGGTGCCTGACAGTGTGTTGAGTTTTTGTTCTTCTTTCTTTGTTTAAATCTTACATATTCCTTGGAATAAAAGCTAGTTTCGCTGAGACAGAAAGAGGATGTGTTTGAGTAACAACAACTGGGTTTGTCAGTAACACACAGTGGTCTCTTGGTTCTAGGGCACCAGGGGTTGCCAAAAGCCATGCATACTCAAGGTCATTTTAAAAAAATAGTGTTGCAAAGAGCACGTTCTCCTATATACTTCTTCTTCTTTTTTTTTTTTTTTTGGTTCGGTCGTGGGCCTGAACTCTGTCCCTCAGCTCTACAGCTCAAGGCTAGTACTCTACCACTTGAGCCACAGCACCACTTCTGGCATTTTTTTTCTGCTTATGTGGTGCTGAGGGCCTCAAGCATGCAAGGCAAGCGCTCTACCACTGAGCCACCTTCCCAGCACATACTTCATTTTTAAAAATAATTTATTTATACAAGTTAATTGTGCAAAGGTGTTGAATTGTGATATTTACAACTTGCATTTACTATAGTTTGATCAAATTCACCCTGTCTATGTTACTCTTTCTTAATACCACCTCACCCTTCCCTTTTAACTGTTTTTGATGAGTTTCTTAATTTTTTTACATATGTATAATGTATTTCTATAATATTCATCCCACCTCCTGTGTACCTTAAATCATCTTCAGATTACTTATAATAATGTAATATAAAATTATATAATTAGTTGTTACATGAAAAAATATCTGTATGCTTAATACAGAGCATTTTTTCCTGGATATATCTGTGAGTGAGACTGAGAATGAAGAGCCTATATATCTAGAGAACCAGCACTATGTGAACTTACAAGCTTCTTCTACACAATGATCCCTTTCTCTGCTTTTAATTATCTTTAAGTAGTTATACACAAGGTTTCAACTCAATATGTCAGTTTATGAGTACCATGTACCGTGATCAATATAACCCCTTCCATTATTCTCCCCATGTCCCAACCCCACCCATCCCCTCAAGTTACCTAGTTCCACTTTCATATATGTACATTGAATATTATGACTATTTTCACCCACCCTTCCTCTCTCTATTCATCTGCCTCATGTGCCCTTAAACTTTAACCCCTCAGATAAACCATGTTTCAGCTTCCTGATACTCATTTTCTCAAGTTGTGAATTGTTTCAAAGGAGTTATACCATTGGAATCCTCCCCGCACTTTTTCTTTAAGGTTCTGTGGGCTCACTTTCATGAATCTGTGAGTATATTTGTTTGTATGCATTTGGTTGGGAATCCTAACTTTTGAAGGATGTCTATCTTTGATTTTGGAAAACCTCCACTTGTATTTGCTTTAATCAAGCATCTCAGTCTCCACACAATATTATATGAAGGGAGATGAACCACAAATTTCCACTTGTTCAAACTTGTTTTACTTGCATATGTTTGCAATTTGCCACTGAAAATTTGATGGTTTTACTCATTTATAGATTTTTTTAAGGTTGATGTCAATGTTTCTCACCTGTACCTGTAATACTAGCTACTCAGGAGGCTGAGATCTGAGAACCACAGTTTGAAATTGGCTCAGGCAGTAAGGACCATGCATTTCCATGTCCAATTAACCAGCAAAAGCCAGATGTGGAGGTGTGGCTCAAGTGGTAGAGCCACAGCCTTGAGCAAGAAAGTCAAGCAAAAGGAGCTGGGAAGGTGGCTCACTGGTAGAGCGCTTGCCTTGCATGCTTGAGGCCCTGGGTTTGATTCCTCAGCACCACATAAGCAGAAAAAAAAAAAAACCAGAAGTGCCGCTGTGGCTCAAGTGGTAGAGCACTAGCCTTGAGCTGAAGAGCTAAGGGACAGCGCCCAGGCCCAGAGTTCAGGCCTACCACCCGACCGCCCCCCTCCCAAAAAAAGAAAGTCAAGCAAAAGTGTGAGGTTCTGAGTCAAGCCCCAGTACTAATATTAATAAAAATAAAAAAATAAACAAAAGGTCTTTTGGGTTATTCTTTTTCTACCTTGGTTCCTGGAATCTCACTTGTGGCATCTACTATTGCTCCCAGAGACTTATTTCCCTGTATCATTTACAGTCCTTCACAGAGAATGCTTTTGGGGGTGTACGAACTTCTGTGGGATGCACAGATAGCCTGGTCTTAGGACATGACCCACCCACTCTTAGCCCTCCCCCAGCCCAAACACATTTGCTTCTATCTGGCCACAATGTGTTTTTCTTTTTAGCTTCTCTTCTTTGTCTTTAAAGCAAGACTGGGTTCTGAAGGCTCACTTGGCATAATCACCAGCCTCTGATTTCTACTAGATAATTCTTTTCTAACCACAACCTTAATGAGTAGCTTAAGAGCTTATGATGAATGGTGAGATTTCATAGAGTTCTTTCCCCAACCCTGTATGACTTTAAGCAGATAGCTTTACTCAGGTAGAAATGAGTAACACCTCCGAGGTGGCCAATTTCCCCTGTGCCTACTCTCACCCTTCAGACTTTAAAACCCAGTGGGTAACAGTCTTTGAGACCATGTAGCCTGAAGTCCCAGTGGATGGCCACATCACTTATTAACCTGCTCTGTACTTGTGTTCCTTCTTTCTGGCACCTGGGCCTTTTCCTTTTAATTTCAAACCTGTAGAGACTTAAGCATGTTACTTTATGACATTTCACTAGTATTCTGTATTTTGGGGCCAGAAGTGAAAGGAAAGAGGGGATTATGCTTTGCAGTTGACTTAGATTTGGGCATGGTACAATGTTAAGCCCTTTGGAAAGCTCTTGGCTTTTCTCAAGCTGTTAAGGGAAGTATCTGTACCATGTAATCAATTGGATGAGCAGAATAGACCTGATGTAGTTAGGGAAAGAAGGGATAATAGTGTAAGGTAAATTAAATAGGTAGATTTAATTAGGTAGCCAACAAAGAGAACACTATGCATCGCACTATTCAGACAGGAAAAGAGGTTTATTTACCAAAGTGCTGCCCCCACCATGCAAGGTGGAGAAGCCCATGGCTGCAGGGACCACCTATCCCTGAGCCAGGACTTATCTAGGCCAGGGACGGGAAGGGTTGTGGCCCGGTAGGGGAAAGATGTGGCCACACTGGATTTGGATGTGACCTCAGGCCTAAGACCCTCCCCCTGCCCAATGGGACATGACCAGAGGCAGCCAAGAATATGAACTCAGAAGAGGGGGAGGTGACTGCCCAGGTGTGCCAGTTACCTAGGTGACACAAGTTCTGGGTGGAGACTTAGACAAGAGGTGGGGAGACCAGCACCCACATGGCCTGGGGCCATAGGACTTTCACTGACAGTTCAGTGAAAGTCTTGTCAGTCATGGGGCCTGAACTCTAGGCTTGGGCACTGTCCCTCAGCTCTTCAGCTCAACCACTTGAGCCATAGCACCACTTCTGGCTTTTTCTGCTTATGTGGTGCTGAGGAATCGAATCCAGGGCCTCATGCATGCAAAGCAAGCACTCTACCACTGAGCCACCTTCCCAGCCCTCAGTAAAAGTTTTAAGCCAAGGGCTCATGTGAGAAAGGCACCACATTCAACACTATTAAGGAGAGAAAGAAAATCCTCTTTGTAAGTAGGGCAGAAAAGAGACATAGAAAGACTCATTATACAACCCTGTAATCTTCTTGGTGAGAGATGTTGAAGTTATAAATACAAGAGCAGTCAGAATGTGGAGATTCAAATTTGTGAGTATGTTTTTGGTCTGCACTAGCTGGTTTTCATAGTGCTTGTAACACTCCATTTCTGAAGTTCATTATCTCCTTTTTGTTTGTGCTAACACTGGAGCTTGAACACAGTACCTGGACATTGTCCCTTAGTCTTGTTTTTTTTTTTCCTTCTTTTTTTTTTTGGTCTGGTTTTGGGGCCAGAACTCTGGGCCTGGGCACTGTCCCTCAGCTCTTTAGCTCAAGGCTAGCACTCTACCACTTGAGCCACAGCGCCACTTCTGGCTTTTTTTCTTTTTGCTTATGTGGTGATGAGGAATCGAACCCAGAGCCTCATGCATGCAAGGCAAGCGCTCTACCACTGAGCCACCTTCCCAGTCCAGTCTTGTTTTTCTTGAAGCTAATGCTCTACCACTTGAGTCATAGTTCTACTTCTGGCTTTTTGCTGATTCAATGGAAACAAGAGTCTCATGGATTTATCTTTTCAGTCTGGTTTCAAACTATGATCTTCAGATCTCAGCCTCCTGAGTAGCTATGATAGGATTACAGGTATGAGCAACAGGTTCCAAGCCTCATACCCATTTTGTTGATCACATATTATAAGATAACTCACTCAGTCACTTAATACATCATAATCAGTAAGTGATTGCATCTGACACCAAAGCTATACGCTGAGCTTCTCTCTGCCTGGAGTACCTGCTAATGAGAAGTGGTACAAATTAGCCGTAGAACGCAAGAAGAAGAAGACGACGACGACAACAAGCACACAGCCTAGAGTCCATTGGCTTGAAGAGCTTCCAATTGTGGGTGCTATGAACAGAGAGAAAAGGATCAAAGGCAAAGTATGCAGAGAAGGAAGGAGATTAGTTCATTTTTTGCAGTACCTGGAAGTTATCCAAGCAGAGATTTCTAGTGGAAGAGTTCAGCTGGAGATAACATCCTTTGATGTCACTGACTTATTGCTGGTTATGGAAACCAAGAGAAAAAAAATTACACACAAACACGCATTTATTTATTTGTTTGTGTAGCATGGAGATATTCACAGCTATTTAAGGAAAGGGTATAGAAGGAACCACATAAAAGAATGAGGAGTCCTGACAAAGGTAAATGGAGTCCTCATTGAGTCACATTTTAAGTACTAAAGAAGAATGTTTCTTTTTAATAAGGAGGGAATTTTCAATAGTAGCAATACTCATAAGGTTGAATAAAATGTAGACTGGAAAAAAAGACATTGACTTCCCAATAGGTCATCACTGACTTTATAAGGACAGAGGAAATGAGTGATTAATTCTGCCTGGGGCAGGCTAAAGACAGCCTTCAAAGGGGCTGACCTTTGTGTTAGACTTCAAGCATCAGTGAAATGGTGCAGGGAAAAGAAAGAGCTAAACACATTTCAGCCAAAGGGGAAAAATGAGGGGAAGACTCAAACCCAAATTGAGAGAGTATTTGGAATTCAGTTAGAGCACTTTGTACTTTCACAAGCAGCATACATTTGAAAGCACATGTCTATTAGGCCATGTTTTGTTTTCTGCATTTTGGAGAATCTTACTAGTTTCTCTTTCCACTGCAGAAATAATACTTGAGATTGGGAAATATGATGGGTGTCCTCCAAAGACACACTGGTTCATTCCTTTATGAAAACAGAGAGTTCTAATAGAACAGGGAAATTGATAAAACTCTGTAAATACATCTCACAGACTATGTCATGATTTGGAATGGTGATAACAACCCCTAAAGTTTCAGAGGTTTGGAATCAATCTTGGTGTTCACTCCAGGAGTCTGATGGGATCCTCAGCTCTTCTGGGTAGTTGCCTCTCTGTAGCAACTCAGAGAAGCCAGCTTGCACAAGAAAGTCTTTGAGAGTTTTATCTCCAATTAACTACCAAAAAGCTGGTAGTGGAGCTGTGGCTGAAGTGGTAGAGTGCTTGCCTTAAGCAAAGAAAGCTAACAAACAATGCTCAGGCCTTGAATTCAAGCCCCAGGACCAGCACAAAAACAACAAAAAATAACAGTCTGTGATTGTTGTAAGGTATCTCAGGGAGAAACAGAGAAGCCACATTTTGTCAAATTGTGAGTCCTTATTAAAGAGCTAGTGGCTGCAGGTGGACTCTTGCCTCAAAGACCTGCAGCCCAGTACAGAGCTTGAACAAAGCTCTGGGGTGGATGGAGATCAAGCCTTAACAAAAGCAGACCTTATTTGGGAACTAGCTTGGGGGTCAGCTTAGCTTTCCATATTGGGGGTGGGGGATACATCTCAATCTTTCTATATAGGGATATATGCCTTAATCTTTTCATATAGGGGTATACTTAGAGGCTTACTCAGAGGTGAGTGAATCAACCATTTAGGGAGGAACCAAAAAAGGCCAGTATTCTCTGTAGCAAAAGCTCCCTCTCTTAAGATTAAACAGCATGATCTCTGCAATTCAATAAATGGCCTCTCTCACCTCTAGGCTTTTCAGAACTGAGTGGAAAGCTCCCTCTACCCAGCAAGGCACTAAGTTGGCTGTGAGAAGTTACTTAAACTCAGCCTCTTTACTTCAAGATGAAGTATCCACAGCTAAATATGGAAATTTTATGAAATAAAAAGCCATACATTTTTCCTAGCTTTGTTTTTACTTACATCCTTTGTTTTTCTTCCTCTTTGCTTTAGCATGTATGTACTCTTCATCACTTGGAGCTCTTAGCATGCCCCTGCTATTGTAATGTCACATCTCCCCCTCTTACCATCTGCCTCCAGCTCCACCCCTGTTGCACTTGCTTTGCTCACTCCTTCCAGTACCCTGACCTACCCATGTTTCTGACTTACCCAGTTCCTTCCTTTGTCAAGATGTTTGTAGTTGACATTTCTAGGTTGGTCTTTCCTGAGCTCTGTGCATGACTGGTTGCCATTGTTTTAAAGTCTTTGTTCAAATATTACCCTTTAGAGGTGATTTCCCTGAGTGCACTCTGAAAAGTACCTCCTTCCTCCCACATCTCATCACCATGTTCATTTGTACTGTTTTATTATTTTAAAGTCATCTGTGTATTTCTTTCATATGTTTTAACAATCCCACTAGAGTGCAAACTTCCATAATGAATTCTACTATGTGTATAAACTTTCTCTTTTTTGCATTTTCTCTTGTAGGATTTTTTTTCTGGTATAAATTCACAGGAGTGAGATTATTAGATCAAACCTGTGAACATTGTGATGGTTCTTGATATATGGTTTCCAGATTGCTCTTCAAACATTGTACCAGTGGGCACTGTCACCCATGAATATTTTGAGAGCCCACTTTCCAAACCTACTCATCACTCTTAGTACTGAGTTTTATCATGAACACACACACAATTTGGCAAAATGATGAAGTATTTTCAAGGATTAATTTGTGAATTATTAAAGATTAACATATACTTTAGCATGAGATAGAAATCTTACATCTTGAATTCTTCAAACCAAACTTAGTGTTTCTGTAATAGCATCAAGAGTGAGAATAGATAGGGAAGTCCTGTATCCCTCTCACTACTGCTACTTGTCCGTGACCCTCAGCCATCACAGTGGCTGATCTACAGTTGGAAGGTTCTGGAGTATGCTCAAGAAAGTCTTGCCCAGATGAGTCTTGCTCACTAGCAAAATTAGATTACAGTTATAGAAAATGATTAAGATCTTAGAGGCTCTAAGTAGAGCATTAGCTATATATAATTCACTAAGGCCAGAGACTTGCTTTTATAGTACATAAAGAAGAAGAAACAGCCCAACACTTAATCTTTCTGAAGATGTCTGCAAGTGCTCAGAATATGTGAGTGTGATAGAATCTGTTTGCACTAAGCTTATGCACTATCAAAATAAACAGATTACAGTTATGAAAATGATTAGGACCATGGGGCTGGGAAAGTGGCTCAGTGGTAGAGCACTTGCCTTGCATGCATGAGGCCCTGGGTTCGATTCCTCAGCACCACATAAGCAAAAAGAAAAAAAACGGAAGTGGCGCTGTGGCTCAAGTGGTAGAGCACTAGCCTTGAGCTGAAGAGCTGAGGGACAGCGTGCAGGCCCAGAGTTCAGGTCCCACGACTGCCCCCCCAAAAAAAGAAAATGATTTGGACCTAGGCAGCTCTAAGTAGAACATTAAATATAATTCCTATATATTCCCAGTGGTCAGAGATTTGGATTCTTTCTGTTAAATGGATTTACTTGGAAAGGATTTACTTGAAAAGGTTTTGCTTGTTCAATTAATTAATCTTATTTAGTGCCAGTCCTGGGGGTTGAAATCAGGGTGCTGTCCCTACACTTTTTTGCTCAAAGCTAGTAGCTATGGCTACTTGAGCCATAGCTCCACTTCCAGATTTTTGGTGCTTAATTAGATTGAGTCTAATGGACTTTCCTGCCTGGGCTAGCTTTGAACTGCTATCCTCAGATCTTAGCCTCCTAAGTAGCTAGGATTACAGGTGTGAGCCACCAGATCTGGCAGCTTATTTATTTTTAACAATAATAATGAGGACAGAAAGGCCATCACATTGGAGCAGCTCTACTGATTTCCCCATGCAACATTTTTGGGTATTAGAAGTACTGCAGCAAATCTGAGACTCTAGCTCCAGTGCATTTATAAACCCAGTAGACCAGATGGCCAGGCCTTTCTCTTTCCATCTTCTTCTCTTCTCCACAATGTCTTTTCTCACTTCAGGCAAACCCTGCATTGGGGTTGCAGGAGAGAAGCCTATGAAAACTACAGAAGAGAGAAGTCACATTTGTCAACTCGTCAAACCAGCTATGGCAATAAAAACTATCTTTAACAAGAAGGTCTAAAATAAAGTCTAGAGGAGCATATCAATGCTACTCTCATCTCCTATTCTATCTCCCTTTAACAGTGGACTTCTGTGAGGAAACACATTTGACCATAAACTGCCTGGACAGAGCCCTAAGCATTAGCTCTTAACTCAGGTCACAGGGTTATTTTCATTGCCTCTCCTCCCTACACTAGTAGTATATCTGGTATATGAAACACCTTGTGAAAAATGCATAGTGTATGAGTCAAGGCCACTCTGATTCCTCAGGGCTTTCAGGGCAGATTTGCCTCATAAGCCCTACTATTCAATAGGGGCTGCAGAGTCCTCCTTGGGGCTAGTGATAATGATACTTGGATTTTTTTCTCTCCGCACAAAACACTCAAGTAAAATGTTCTAAAGCTGAATATAATTCCAGCCTGATGAAAATAATCTGATATGGCTAAGTGCCTAAGAGCATCCTTGGAAGCCAAGCTCTGAGAGGAACCTTCCAGAATGGTCTATCAAGGGCCTTAGCCTAAACCAACAGCTTTATTCCTCCATCTCAATTGAATATGTATCAGTGATCAAGCTTTAGGAGATAATTCTTCTACCCACATTCTATCAACTTGATCAATTTCCCTAGCCCAGAGTTTGTATTCATTAGCTGTTGGCATGTTGGAGTGCTCTTGATTTTTGAAAGATAAAATTTCACACCAGATGAGAACCAGTTTGTGTTGTTTGGGACTTTCCACTAAAACTCCATTCCAGTCAAGTGTATTAATTGAAGTCCATTAATGCTGTTGAAATAAAAGGTTTGACCTCTTTTTTTTTTTAGGGTAACACCTGAGGCTAATCAATGTAGTTTTGCTGATATGGAACTTGAACTTTTTCATCATTGGATATTTTCTTCCTTCTTGAGATGGATTGCTCAAAAGAAATAGCTAGTTTTTATTTTAAAAAATCAAATTTCTGAATTTTCTTTTATGGCTCCTTGCTGCTACTAAAGTCTTGGCACTCTGTCACTCATGCAATGGATTTTGACAGCCAGCACTTCATTACAATCATAACAGATCTGTACTTTATGCGCAGGACCCAGAGTTCTGGGTGTGAACTGCCAGCTTCCTGAGAGGGATGAAAGGATGAAGGCTCTGCCTCCAGTTCTTCCTCGTAATTAGAACTAGCCAACAACTCCAGAGACGGTCTCCAAACACAGCTCAACAATGTCAGACACATGCCTATCAAGCCCTGTTCAATCTCTACAGTAGAATCTCTAAGGTAGAAGGCAATTGTTGCTCCCACAATGATTGTGTTAGACAAGTCTTTAGATACCTGGAACCTAAGTCTGCAATTCCTAAGTCCTACAGTAGCTGGTGAGTGGCAGCTGGGAAGTAGATGGACCAGGCTGCCCATGAGAGGAGCACTGTCTAGGGCAATTGCTCCCTTAAAGGATGGATTCCAAAGGAAAGAGATTCCCAAGTTGGTCAGTGGTTGTACTAAGTAGCAAATCATTCTATCCCTTCATATTGTTCTTTCCTCATCTGTAATATATAAATTATAGTACTCAGCCCATATTCTGACACTATGATGAAATGCCTAAGGTTGAGTTCTTTTTATTTTTAAGGGGGGTATATTAAGCTCAGTTTTGGGCCTGAACGTCTACATAGCATTGTACTTGCTCTTGTAGAACACCTCATATCAAGTGTCATTACAATGGCATGAGTGGGTTTAGGAGGGAAAGATCACAGGTAAGATAGGAAACCAGAGAAAGACTATGGAGGGACAAGTCTTTCTTTTCTATAACACATCTGCTTTGAGAAGTAATGACAATCCCATGACATTTATGCTAATCTGAAAATTATGCTCCCAGTGACATAAACACTTCCCACTAAGCCTTGCCTCTTAAATGTCCTGCTGAGCACGACACTAAGGACCAGGCCCAAAACACCTGAACCCCTGGGGGATGCACTTATGCCACATCCTAATATAGCATAGCCTATAATGGACTTAAAGGGTCATAAGTATTTGTCCATACACACATGTAAGCAGGCATCATTCTTTAGAAACTATTAGTAAATTGAAGAAGATGAAAATAGGCTGTTCTCTTGAAAAGAATGTTTCATGAAAAGCCCTTAAATACTGTACAAATTTAGACTCAGGCTTCATCTTTTCTCAAATTTATAGTTGCCCTTATTTTAAAATTGAAGGAACTTTTAAAATATAAATTGCCAATCCAAGCAAATATTTCCATTGGAAAACACAGCCAAAGAGTCAAGTATACATGAGAGAGGGTGGTTAGGGCCTTGTACCTGGGATCACAAAAGCATCTAATCACCAGTTATCAATAGATGACAATGCTCACAGAGAAGATGGTGGGGAGAAGACTAACTTTGCAAAATTAATGAATTGTGCACACAATTGTCTTGGGGTAAACTTGGTGGGCCTAGTTTATCCTTTGGAAAGGAAGACATCTTCTTACTTAAAAGGTGATGTTAATGTCAAGGTGCAAAATAACTATATGCTATGATGGACATCTGTTGCTCTCCTCCCTTCCCCTCCCCTCCCCTCCCTTCTTCTCTGCTGCCTTTCCCTTTCCTTCTCTTCTCCCCTTTCTTTTCTTTATTTGCTTTCAATTCTTTTCCATGCTCAGAGAAGTTTCTAGTTTATGGGTCTCCATGGGAGACAGCGCTCTCTCCCATTTAGAAGCTGGTCCTGCCTTCCTTAGAGCTAGAGTAAGAGAAACCAACAGAATCAGTTTGGACTGTGAATCAAGATCAAGTGGTACAGGACAGAGGGAAGGAATGTCAGCAGACAAGAAATGGAACCAAGGTTTTGTGCCAAGTTTGCTGATAGACAAACCCAGATCACAGCCCCACTCAGCAAAGCTTTATGTCCTTGGTGGCCGTTTTGGGGTATTTGATCTGTGTTTCATCTGCTCCTATGAAATTGGCTTATTGGGATGAGTAGGTCTAACTAGGCCTATTCTTACTTCATTTACTTAGGTAGTAATATAACTTTTCTCTTTTCTTTTGTCCACTTCCTGTGGAGTCTATGAATTGAACATGGTTCCTTTTGTGTGTGTGCTGGAGTTTCAACCCAGGGCTTTATGTGTGCTCAGTGGCAAGATGTTGCCTTTTGTAAAATAATTAGCCAACACTAGTTATTTTCATTGTATTTGTCTTCTATGTGCAGCCAAAAACTCCCAAAGATTCTATGTGTTTTGAAATAAACTTATTTATGGCCCTTTGAGCTCAGCCCCCACCACAGGAGACAACTCCTATCATCCCAATTAATCCTGTTACTTGGACCAGCCAAGGCCTCAACTTTATGAGTGTCCCTCAGAAATGGCTGTGGTGGCTAAGTCTGTCTTTTGCAGGACAGTTATGTTGTGTGGCACACAGCTGATTGGTCTGAAAATTCTTGTCACATGGATTCTAAAACCACATATTATGGATTCAGATTTGCCTGCTAATATTTTTCATTGTTTTTGAGTTAACTACAAGGCTGGGTTTAGTTTTTATATTCTTTGTTTTTGTTTTGTGCCAATAGAGTGGCTTGAACTCAGGGCCTTACACTCACATGCCACTCAAGGCTGGCACTATCACTTGAACCACACTTGCACTTCAGCTTTTTGTGATCCTCAGATCTCAGCTTCCTGAGTAGCTAAGATTACATGCATGAGCCTCTGGCATCTGGCTCTGGGTTGTGGTTCTTAGTTGTTTTTTGTTTTTGTTTTTGTTTAACTTACTAATGCTCTTAGAAATTCTTCTGTAAGCATTTTTTTCTGTTACCAGGAGGACAAAGAAATATACAAAAATATGTATAGCATACAGAAATTCTATGATGTTCTTAACATCTCACTCAAAGATTCTGTATGTTTCCATCCTGGTTTCTAATCTGTTACTAATCAGGACAATTCTCTATCTTTTGTGAATTTACATACCATATGCAGAAGAGAAACTTGAACCTGGTCATTCCCCTTCAACTGTGAAGCAGGCGATATGGACAGTTCCAGCACTGTGAGCCTCTGGAACCTGAGCCATTGGGAGACTTGAAAGCCAAACTGGGTTTTCCGTTTGCCTTCATGTTTTATGAGTGCTGGGGAAATGTTGGCTGTTTACTAATTATCAAAGCTGTTTTTATGACTTCCCCAAAGGAAAACAAAAAAGGAAAGGCTCCAAATGTGTTCCTTTAAGGCCTGGGATGAAAGCCTGACCTTTGGTGCTCTCGGGGAACGGCATGGCTGTGGCATTGGAAAATAAGGCTGGGAATGCGTGTTTGAGAAGGCAGGAAGCTTTGAAGTTGGAAGGCAAACAGGGGCTGCTGTCTTGATTGTTGCAGTGCATGTTGGCCTGACGTGACAGACCTGTCCCACACATGTCCCTATGCCATGGACAGGATAGCCAGGAAGCAGCAAGGAGCCCTGCCTTTCCACGAGAGAGTTTCTGTGTTTGCCTCTCTGATTCATGAAAGAAGCAGAAAAAAAGTTCAGAGGTCACAGGGCATCTTTGTGTTACCCATAGGAAATGAATCCCTGGGCTCCGCATCACAAGTCTGGCATGGAAGCCCCAGATAGGAAGAAAGAAGCAGAGAACATGCTGTTATAGCTACAAATTTAATTATAATGATTTAAGAGCATCAATCAAGTTTGACTAGAACAAAAACACTTTTGACTTTTCAAACTTCTAAGACCTTGGAACTGGCACCCAACAGAAAAATACTTTCTTCATAGAAATTGTTATTTTTCCGCTAGAATCTACATATTGGGTAAAAATGCCATCAATTGTCATCAAGCATTAGCATAAAATATTCTTTTCCCCAGAGAGGATGTGAGAAAGGCCTGGGGTAGTCAGCTACCATAACTACTGGGTTCCATTATTTATTTGCATTCTTGCTTTGGTCTTTTATTCAATGGACAGGACCTTTATGGCTCTCTTCCTGTTTCTACCAACGGAAATAGAACAGTAAAAATGGTAAATAACAGCACAATCAGTTCCCAAGGTTAAGATTCTTTCTTTTATATATTATCCTAAAAGTCAATTCAGCTATGGGATTTTCTAAAAATATGATTTTGAGCTGCATTTATTGTTCTCATAACTTTGTATTAACTTGTTTGAAGAATTTATGACAATGAGCCATTTCCAGAGAAGGATGCTGGGTTGACATTCTCAAATGCTTATGAATTTGGGTTCACAGCATAGACCAGCTCTGATTCAACTATTCATAGCTATATATATTATGTGAAATTACTAACAATGTTCTTCCAACTATAATTTTTTACCTGGCATTATTTTAACACAGGACACTTGCCATGCTTTTCTTCACCACCTTTTGAGGAGTTGGCCTAACCTTACCCACAAGGCTGAAGGAAGATGGTACCAGGTAACACAGTGATAGAAGCTGTTTGATAAATTTAACAACTTTACAACTACCACAACTAAACCTACCAGGACATCTGGGCTCTATTAACAGTAGGGCTTCAGTACTTTAGTGATGAGACTAGAAACTTCCTGGTCAGGTCGAGCCTGCTCAGGAGAGGTCAGAGTGAATAGTCTTTTAGTCCATTTTCTGTTGCTAGAACTGATTATTACAGATGGAATGATTTATAAATAATAAAGTTTTCTTTAGCTCACAGTTCTGAGGCTCAATATATGGTGGCTGCATCTGGGATACATCTTGTCGGTAGGTCTGTCTACAGAATATGCTGAAATGTCCCAGCTCAAATGTCTCCTTCTCTTTGAGGACACCATCTTTATAGCTTCATTTAACTTTTTAAAAATCTCCCAAAGTTCCCACCTCAAGTACCACAGTGGATTTCCACATTTAATATTTCAAGAGTTTTAGTGGGGAGGAGGTAACAATGCTCCATAGGAAATGTACTCATTACCTTATTCATGTAACTGTAACCCTTCTGTACACTATTTTTTACAATAAAAACATCAATAAAATAGTGTTAGTGGAAGTATGCAGACTAACCTGTCTCTGGGCTTAACACTTAGAGTTGTTGGAACTCTAAAGCCCATTGGGTCTTCAACCTACCTCTTCCTTGAGTTACCTAAGTAGCTGAAGAGACAAATCATAAGCAGACGCAAGTACGTTAAGAAGACAAAGAGGAAAATGTCCATTTAAAAAAATAAGTGAAGCTGAGGAGTGGTGGCTCATGCCTGTTATCCTAGTGATTTAAGAGGCTGAAATCTGAAGGATTATAGTTAAAAGTAATAAACCAAGGGTCAAAAATCTCTGAGATACTCTATCTCCAATTAACCAGCAAAAAACTGGACTGGAGACATGGCTTAAGAGGTAGAATGTCAAGCCAGCCAAGTGTGAGGCCCCTGAGTTTAAGCCATGGTACCTGCACACACACATACACACACACACACACACACACACACACACACACACATTATACCAGATGTCAGTGACTCATGCTATAATCCTAGCTATTAGTATGCTAAATTCTAAAAATTATGGTTCAAAATCAGCCTGGGCAGAAAAAGTCTGTAAGACTATTATCTCCAATTAACCACCAAAAATCTGGAAATAGAAGTGTAGATCAAGTGGTAGAGTACTACTTGAGTATATAAAACCTAAATGAGAGCAAGAATTCTTTTTTGTGGGGGGGGGTTTCCGGTCGTGGGGCCTGAACTCTGGGCATGGGCACTATCCCTCAGCTCTTCAGCTCAAGGCTAGTGCTCTACCACTTGAGCCACAGCGCCACTTCTGGCTTTTTTCTTTTTTCTTATGTGGTGCTCAGGAATTGAACACAGGGTCTTATGCATGCAAGGCAAGCGCTCTACCACTGAGCCACCTTCCCAGCCCAAGAATTCTTAAGTTCAAGCCCCAGTACTAGCACACACACACACAAATTAATAGTATTGTGGGCTGGGAAGGTGGCTCAGTGGTAGAGTGCTTGCCTTGCATGTATGAGGCCCTGGGTTCGATTCCTCAGCACCACATAAGCAGAAAAAGCTAGATGTGGTGCTGTGGCTCAAGTTGTAGAGTGCTAGCCTTGAACTGAAGAGCTGAGGGACAGTGCCCAGGTTTGGCTCCACGACGACAAATATATATATATATATATATATATATATATATATATATATATATTAGCATTGTTATCATGAGACCTGTTTGCCAGTGTTATATCATTTGCTCCTCCAAAAAGTCTGAAGCAGCAAAATGTATCACCAAGAAGAAAACAGGCCTCAGAACATTGAAGTCCTTTGGTAAGGGTCCTCAGGTAACAGTGGCAGAGTGAAAGTATGTTTTATACTATTTATACAAATGTCTTAAAAAAGAAGAAAGACCTTGCTGTGCATGATTAGGACTTCACTAGTTTGAATACATACACATACAGGCCAGTTCGAGATCTTGTGAAAATGAGAATACAAATTAGTAAGTCTGAGGTGGGACTGAGAGGCCTCATGTTTTAGACCCCTCAGCTTTGACCTTGTGTATGTGTATCCTGGAGTTCCAGGCCTGCCCTATGGCCACACCTCTACCAGTGCTGTGATTATCATTCTTACACTTGCAACTCTGGGTTTCTCTGAGTTCCTACTATGAGACTCTGTTGTGGAGTCAGCTGTCCATGTGACTTCATATTGACCAGCCTTCACACCCTGCCCTTCACACCATGGACCCTACTTGCTCTACAGGAATTCTGACACTGCACAGCTCTTTGTTTTTCCAGTGTTTCAGAAAACCACCCAGAGAGGTCATATCCATTTTCATAGAGTAGTCTGATTGACACTGGTCACAACTGCTGGTCTTCCCAGTCAGTCTATTAACCCTACTCAGAGCTGGGGCTTATTCTTCCCTCCACAGGAACCACAGCAGGGGCCATGGACAGAGCCATACTTGGACAACTTTTCCCAAACAGCAGTTCCATCCCTAGTAACCCAAAACTTAGGAGAGCTTTTTCACAATCTTGAGTTAAGATGAAGGTCATCCAAAATTGTCTGGAAAACTGTTTAACAGTATGCTTGCAAGAGGATGGTAAAGGGCATGTGAGTTTAGAATATGAATCACAAAAGAAATCCAGACATATCTGTGCAGCTGTGTATATCTGTGCATACCTAGAGAAGCTATGATAGGAGAGTTCTGAGAGACAAGGTCAGAGCAGATGTGCTATACTTGGTACCCATTCATCCCAGGGGACAGGGTGAAATGTTGGGCCTTCAGGTTCTGGAACATTCACATCACAGGATTAGGATTTCATTAGCTTGGCTTGTTCTAGAGTGGTCAGAAGTTTGCAATGAAGTTTGTCTATTTGTGTATGGTTGGTGTACATATATATGTATATATATGTGTGTGTGTATATATATATATATGTGTGTGTGTGTGTGTGTGTGTGTGTGTGTGTGTGTGTATGTTGAATGTCTAGGGCCCAGGTCTCAAGGTTGATCAGGAAGGATGCCCTAAGAGTTGGGCTGGATCCAATATTCAGGAAGCCTTCCCCATATTTTGGATGGAATCATACTTCAAACTTCATATATTTAATGGTGAGAGTTGGGGCAGACACAGGAAGTACCTAGTCACCCCAGTGACTCTCAGTGACTGTGGATAAATAGAGGACCTGGGCTTCTGGTCTGAGGACCTGCTTTGGCAATTAGAAATGCCAGGTAGCTCCATCAAGGCCATAGGGAACACCAGCCCTAACCTTAGTGATGGCCTTGTAACCTCTCTTCTCAGTATTGATAAGGTCTGGAACCTACCCCAGAGATCCTTGCAATATAACAGCCCACTAAGCCTTATCTCTTCCTTTGGCTCTGGGGAGGCTTTCTTTTTAACAAATCGAAGGAATACACAGGCTTAAGATAAAATGTCAGTGCCACTAGGTTTTCACCAGCTCTACTCAAACCTCCTATTCCTTCCTTCTCCTGTGGCTACCTTTCTTAAGCCTGGTGCTTTTTCTTCTAGCATTCTGGGTTAAAGTACCCATGGCTATGTCCTAATTCCCCTTTTAGGTGGAGTCATTGGTGAGCTGCTCATTTTCTTACAGCTCTTCCCTGCATTGTTAGGTCACCATTTGGGGTGGGATCAATATTTCTTAATACATTGTTTGGCTTGGACTGTATAACTATTATACATGATTGAGTCACATAATATAGTATTCTTTCTCTTCCTTTTGTATAAGCTTTCCCTTTTTGAATTAACGATCTCATTTGCTTATTGATCACTCAGCTTTCTAACTACCTACCAATAATTCATCCCCCCAATTCCTTTTAAAAAGATTGCAGCCTGCTCTGTACTGGGTCAGACTTCCAGAGGTTGATGATAAGATTGTCATCATTGATGTTGGGGATTTCCCTTCTGGAGCCTTTGCCTCTGCTCCAGCCTGGTGTAGGCTGTGGCTCAGCTCTCCTCTGAGGAATTCTCTCTCCAGACAGGAGACCAGAGGTGGCATGCCACCTTATTCACTATCTTATTCTCTCCAAGGCTCCAGAGAGGTTTCCAGAATGTCTCTCTCTGTTGTCTTCACTGAAGCCCTCCCAAGAGGGAACAGGGTACTCTACACCTGGCACAGCACTTGATATGAAGCATGAACTTCATCCATGTTTGTTGGTAAATTCCTCATTGAATGGATGATCATCCAAACCATCCCTTTTGGGGAAGCTGGACTGGTCAGTGGAAAACACTGGCTACGAGCTTCCTGATGTCTTTAGAAGGCAAAATACTGGTGAGGTATGCAGATACAAAGGAGAGAGAGAAGCAGGATGTACAGAGCTTGAAGAACAGGGAGCACTAGGCAAAAGGACTTGGAAGGGAGGGAGAGGCAGGTATGTTTAGGAAGGCTCACCTCCAGGGCAGCCAATCTCTTTCACCAGAAGACCCATACATGTGGGCACTCTGCATATGCTCTTCCTTTTTGCTGGCTCTTATAAACTCAGGAACCTGGCTGGATGCGAGAGCTTGCAGACAAGGCTACTGTGCTTCAGAGCTTCACATGAACAGACGTAGGCCAGGCCACAGGGGATATCCCAGCTTTTCGGTATGAGGCAATGAGCTGACCTGGTGGTTTCTCAAACATTTCTTCCCACAAAACAGTAATTCCCTAATTCCAAGAACACGGCACTTCATCATAGGGTTGAACTTGTCATTTCTGAAAGAAAATTCTACATTACATTGTGACATTTCTTCTCACTTCCAGAGCTTGTGTGAACATCCCTCCCAGACTGAAGGACACATACATATTCTCCTCCATGCTGTGAGTAACTCTGGTGTGGTGTGACTGTCATCTGGACACCCATGAGCTCTGAGATTCAACAGCCAGCTGACAGATACTTGCAAATGTCCATGGGTGTGGCTTTCTGGACAGAACAACAACCACAGGCTCTTTCCTCTGGCCTGGAGAGACACAATAGATATAGATTTGGAAACTGAGGAGTGAATATCCCCTCTAATATCCTGTCAAAGATTGACCTCAGACAGGTAGCTGCCTTCTTGTCACATCCTCATCATCAAGGCCATTTTAAATGTCACTGTCTCAACTGGGAAATATCTTCAGTAGTGTCTAGAGTTGCTGGGAAAGACTTAACATATTTTTTGTGAATCCCTAGATTCCTGTATGATGTCAAGGTTCTAAGACTCTTGGTAGCTGTCAGTGGAAAGCCTCCAGGCATTAAAGTAATATGCAGTAACCATCAGTCACAGGGCTGTGGTTCTTCTGGTGGCAAATAGCTCAGGTCTGGGACCCTACCTGGCATGTGATCCAACCTTGACGTCCATCTGTTGGGAGGGAAGTTTCACCCTGGGTCCCATAGACAAGACTCCAATGCCAGTTTGCAGCCCAACCCAGAAATAGATGAACTCAGATATGCTAGAAGGAAGAAAGCTACACAGGAGGAGAAGGGAGCCTGCCCCAGTGCCCACCCTGTGCTCTAGGAAGGTTGTTGTAGTAAAGATGGCGCTTTCAGTGGCAGGGTGATGTATATAGGGAAAGTATTAGCTTCTCTGAAATAGGCTAAGCTACAGCATGCTGGTGGTACCGCAAGGCTGCCTTCCTTCCACTTCATAGCCTCCTTTGAAAGGTGGTAAATAAATCAGGCTGAGTTCTGGCCATTATCTTTCAGAGAAGACAGGGCAGCTTCTGGCTGGCTATTTCCCTCAGGGACAACTGATGCCCATCCTGATCTCAAGCCTATGCCTTCCTTCCTTCTGCTGATTGTACCTACCACCCTGAACTCAGAGAAGACCAATCACATCCTAGTGATAGTGAAAGGCGTGTCAGTACAAGATTGAAGAGCACTGGCTTTGGAAGTATGGCAGATATGGACAGTTCTCTCTCTTCTGTAAGCCACTGTTGTTTTGGAGGGCTCCATGATTTGCTCTAGACCAAATTCTAATCTAATTCGTATCACTATAACAAAACACCTTGGATAATTAAGTTATAAAGAAAACAGGTTGAGCACTGGTGGCTCACACCTCTAATCCTAGCTACTCAGGAGGCTGAGATGTGAGAATTGCAGTTCAAAGCCAGCCCAGGCAGGAAAACTTGTGAGACTTTTATCTCCAATTAACTGCCAGAAAACTGGAAGTGGCACTGTGGTTCAAGTGGTAGAGTGCTCACCTTGAGCTGAAGAGCTGAGGGACAGCACCCAGGCCCAGAGTTCAAGGCCCACGACCAACAGGAAAGAAAGAAAGAAAGGAAAGAGAGAGAGAAAGAGAGAGAGAAAGAGAAAACAGGTAGATTTTTGGCTCATGCTTTTGGAGATTCCAGCTCTTTACAGATTGGTGTTGCTTTAGGTCTGTGAAGGGGGAGCACATCATCATGGGAGCCTCTGGCAGAAGAAACTTGTTCACATAATGAGCTAGTAGGCAAGGCAAAGCAAAACAAAGCCAAAGAGGGACACATCCCATTTCCAGGGGCATACCTCCAATGACTGAAAGACCTCCTACTAAACCACACTCCCCAAGCTTCCCCCACCTCTCTAGGAGACAAAGCCTTTAACACGAAGGCCTTGATGGACACACAGCACCCAAACTATTCTACTAAAGGGTAGACCATTTAGGCCTCCCTTCTGTAACAGTTTTAGGCTCACAATGCCCTAGTGGAAGAACACCTGAGCCTCTACCCTTTTGAGCACCACACCCATAGGCTCACGGCTCTCCTACTTCTTGCCCCCACCTCAAAACCACATACTCCTTCAAATATACAGGTCTTTATTATCTCTTGAGTTCAAAGGAGACCATCTTCTCATAAGAAAAAGGATCCCTTCAGTGTCAGGCCACAAAGCAGCTTTGACAATCCTTTGTCGCAGTGTTTCCAGGCCAAGTTTCATTCCTAGAGGATCTGTGTGGTCACTGATGTGGAATGTCAGGACACACAGCTGTGATCATCAGACGGTGGCAGTGGACCCATCTGTGTAGGGGCGGGCTGTAGAATCCTCCATTTCAGTAGAGCCCAGGGCCCTCTGTGGGGTGGAGCCCTTCCTAACTGCTAGCCAACAAGAGGCCACTGAGACTAGCCAGGTTGCTCTCATTGCCCTCTATCTCCCCCCGCACGCACCTGCCTGCACTGTCAGACTATTCATGTGTGTTTGTAAAGGTGAGGAAGGAAAATTAAAGACCCTTTTAAAAGAGTTAAACCCTGTCTTTCAAGAGTTTGTCAGGCCAAGGGAAGCCCTGGCTTTGAAGCCCTGCTGGAAGGGAGTGGTCTATTCCTCTTCTCTCTACATATTTCTGTAGAGGCAAATCCAGAAGGTCTTGGGACATTGGGTTCTACTTTAATTACTTTAGCAATGATTGAGCTCTGGACTTCCATCTTTCCCCCTGTGATTCCTAGATACACTGGAGGGATGAACCCTCTTGTGCTTCTTAGTTTCATTAAAACCTACCTAGAACTTAGTACTGATGGCTCACACTTGTAATCCTAGCTACTCTGGTTGGCTTCAAACCAAGGTCCTCAGATCTCAGACTCCTGACAAATATAAGATACTTTTATTTCCAATTAATCAGTAAAAAATCCCAGAATGGAGGTGTGGCTCAAGTATTAGAGCTGTGAGCGGAAAAAGCTAAGCAAGAGTATGAGGCCCTGGGTTCAAGCCCCACTACTGGAACACACGCAAATAAAGGAACCTACTTAGAGATGAGAATCCATCTCTGTGCTGTGACCTGTGCTTGGGACTGTTGCATTCTAAGGAGGACATATAGTCTCCTGAAGTGCATCAGGAGAGCTTAACTAACTGGGCTTCTTTGAGGAGCCTGTGGTGACTGATGTTCTCAGGCTCACTCACTGTCCCCCACCCCCACCCCCACCCCACACATGCATTACAACCTCATGAGAAAGAGAAGCAGAATGGCTGTTCTGCGTCTTGCTTTTATTATGTGCAACGTTGGAGAGGCCTCTCAGGGGCCCATGGGCCTGGATCTTCCATTTTTGTGAATGGCAGCATTTATATACATTTAAAGAAATGTCAAAACAGTGCTCCAAGGAATGCATAATGTACTTACAAAGCCAAGGTTTTTAAAACACATAGATATCTTTGAACTACAGACAGGCTATTTATTGCATTGATAAATAATGACCCATGATTGGTGCACCTGTGTTTTACTTTGGCCTTGAGACACTGAAAAAAAGGGTCCAGGTGTCCCAGCTGCTGGACAGGTATTGACTTGCTTCTCATTAGGGCAGGTAAGAAGGTAGAATATGTGCCCTCATGCCAGCTTTTGGAGATGTGTGACCACCATTACATACACCTGTCTGTGACTCTCCCATCATCTGAGAAATTGGCGTGACCACCTCATTATTAATTAGATGAGATAAGCCTGTGTCTATGTAGCAGCTGCTGCTCAGGTCCAATGGGCCTCTCCCACATGGCCCAGTGAGATAAGAGGGGACCTCTCCAACGGTAAATCACGTGCAATATACCAGAGAAAGAAATCCTGCAGCCAATATCACTCAGCTCCACGCTGACACTATGCTGAGCTTTGATGATTCATTAGCAAATCATCCATTCTAGTCAGGATCCTGGATCTGGTTCTAGGAGAGTAATTCTCCTGCAGCCATCTCTGTGTATTGCAGCCCCTTAGTCCTTCCTTTGCACCCAGATTACCTGTTTCTGTGGTTCAGAAATGGGATCTGTTCTTTCCCATCTGCTTTCAGGCCCTGTTCAGATATGGCTACATCTTAGGGCTACCTGCTTTCTTCTGGCCTAGTCAGGAATGGCCTTGGTTAATAGCAGAGTCAGCAAATGACCACACATGCTGTTGTACATGTGCAGGTCTCCAGAAATCCTTAGCTTTACCATGCTGCACTTCTCCAACAATGGACTTAGGATGAAGGACTGGTCCTCAGCCTCTGGAGGAATCTCTATGTCACAAATAGACCTGCACAGTTCTTCTTCATTGCTCCCAGGGGAAGAGACGCTATTACCTCCTGTAGAAAACAAGAACAATCAGATAAGAACAAGAAAAAAAATAGAATTTCTGGATTGTTTTTTTCCACACTTAAAAAAATACTGGAATGTTTTCAACAACACATGGTATCTTCTAAAACTTTGTTTCTGAACATGGTGATTTTCCAAATGTTCTATCAAAGGGCAATCTGGAATTGGAACTTGGGTTTGAAACCAATGAACTGAGCTTGCCAGAAGGAGTTTGAGTCCTCTGCAGGAGGCTGGGGGCGGGAGATGCTGAAGGAAATCAATCTGCTTGTACTCTTACAAGAAGAACCACATCTGCTTCGATAGCCTGGAGTGTTTTCCAGGCAGCGGGTGTGTGCCTGGAGATGCAGTGGACTGGGCCGGATGGAGTGGGAGTCCCTGCCTTGGGCAGGACCTTTGCTTGCAGTATTCTCCCTGTGCCTTCCAGATTTTCATCATGGTCAGTCTCAGAGTCAGCTGTGCCTTTGAGGAGTGATCCTCCACCATGGTGCAGGGACCTTGGGTTTGTTTGTTCTTGGTTATTCATAGAACATTCCAGAGTGTCTGACCAACAGGGAGTACACAAAGCAATGAAGCAATCATGTTAGAAACAGGTTCTTACCTGTGCTGCTATCTGTCCCTGGGCATATTGCTTAGTCTCTCTGGGCTTCATTTTAACCTTTCCAAGAGTGACAATGTTAAATTTCAAGCATTTTAAAATAGATGGAATTCTTTACAATGGATGCACACATAGAAAGCTTTATGTACAGCAGATCAAAACAAGGCTATTAGAATTATGCTCTCTACTGAGTCTCAACCTGCTTGTCTCCCTTTTACCCCTCGTATAGATGGGCCATGAGGCACCCCAGGATTTTGGAGAGTTCTTGAGTGAGCAAACTAGCAACGAATGATGCCTAGGATGTAGGGACCTTGAGGGGAAGGGGATCTAGGCTGGGTCACTATAATGACACCCAAGACAGAGCCTTATTAGGAGAAAGTTTATATTGGCTCATGATTTTGGAGGTGTTAGTTCAAAGGTGTTTTGGGTACCTTTCTCTGGTGAACAGGCTGGATGGCAATAATGGGGAACACACAGGAGTGGTGGTTGTAAATGCTAGCTTATGGACAGGATGCTATGAGACGAGAGGAAGAGAAAGAGAACTGGTCCCATGATCCCTGAGGGCACTCCAGTGACCTAAGCACCTCTCAGAAGGCTCCATCCCTTAAATACACCACCTCTTTTCCATAGCACCACCCTGAGGACTAGGGCATTTAAGGGATAGTGAAGATTGAAACTATAGAATAGGTATTCACCAAGGTATCCAGATAGCACACTGATAAGTGGCAGAGTTTTGACTAGAATCAAGATTTGTTAGGCCAGGCATTTTGTTTATGTTTACAATCCCAGGCCAACTATATAGGAGGTAGAGAACACAGTTTCAAGGCCAACCTGGGTGATAGAAAGGTTAGTGGGATCTTATATTAGAAGAAAAATTGGATATTGTGGTACATGCCTGAAATCCCAGCTACTGGAGAGGTAGAATTAGGGGAGTTGTGGTTTGAGATTGGTCTTAGGCAAAAATAAATTCTATCTGAAAAATAAACTAAAGTAAAAAGGGCTGGATATCAAGTAATAGAGTACTTGTCTTGCAAGGACTGGGTTTTGAGTTCAAGCTCCAGTGGAGAACGAATGAAAGAGAGAGTGAGGAGAAGAGAAAGACATAAAGAGAGACAGAGAGAGAGACACAAAGCAGAGAGGGAAGCAGGAAAGATGGAAGGAAGGGCAGAAGGAAATAAGGAAGGAAGGAAGGAAGGAAGGAAGAAAGGAAGGAAGGAAGGAAGGAAGGAAGGAAGGAAGGAAGGAAAAATATCTTATATTAAGTACCATTTAAAATCGTGTTATTATACATGCATTGTAAATTTCTTCAAAACAAGAAAACATCCAGATAGAACACTTAAGACATTGCAAGCATAGTAGAACTGAACTGTAGCAGAGATGTTGGCTGGTATTTAGAGGTCTGTGGGTTTCTGGGCTTAGTGACCTGGAAGTAGGTGGCTGTTAGTAGTTTCCTGGGGGCCATTAAGGTGCAATACAAAACACATTTACATGGCTATCTTGAGATTACTTCAGGAAGTAAGTGTTCACTGATCAGAAATGGACCAACTACTTGAATCTGACCTGGCCAACTTTGAATAATAGAATATTGTGCTTTTTCATATCCCTGCTCTCACCTTCAGCATTTTTTCCTGACCTCCTTTCCCTCCTCTTCAATTCATGGTCCTTGGAGACTTGGGTATGACTCTCCTGAACTTCTCCAACTCCTGCAATGCTCTTTGGGCTGCAACATTCGAGATTGTATCTATCAGCTCCTTGCAAAGGGCAGTTGGGATGGAGGTTATTAACTTCATCTGGAGAAGACAGGCTGAAGTTCTGACAGCTGATGGTTTTGCCTTTGTGTTTCTGAGCTGAGTGCCTGGGAAGCACAAAGCAGGTCTCTGCTCTGGCTGTTTAAAAGCCTAATGTGCACATTAGCCAAGGTTGTCCAGCTGCAGAATGATGGAGTCAGAGCTCAGCAGGGTATTTAGATCACAAGTCTTGCTCCTTCCCCAAGAACAAAGAGTCCAAACTAGAGAGGTTAATTTACTTCTAGCTTAACATTTTATGTTGGTGCCTCTTAACCCAATTCTGTATAGACAGAACAAAGCAGGCTTGCAATGGAAATGTTCTTCCTCATGAAATTTAACACTGTGTGGGAAAGAAACGTGACCTCTGTTGTACAAAAGCACAGGCCGTTTTGAAGCCCCAAGATGTGGTCAATTGTGTGACTCATATCTCAGCTGGAAGCCGGGGTCATGACCATAATCATGGCAGTAGGTATGTGGTTAAAAGTCTGAACACAAACTGGAGACCTAGAGCTCACATCACTGGCTACCTCCCACAGTGTACTATATTAGTCAGCTTTGTGTTACTGCAACAAATACTTAATATAAATCACTTCAAACAGAGGAAAGGTTTGCTTTGGCTCATGGTTTCAGTGGTTTCAATCCATGGTCACTTGATCCCGTGGAATTGGATTTGTGGCAGCTTAGTGTATCATGATAGCGTGTGGTAGCATTGTTGCTCACCTCCTGGTGGCCAAGAAATGAAAGAGAGACCGGAAGTGATCCAGTCTCAATATCCCCTTCAAAGGCATGCCACAAGTGACATTCTTTCCACTATTCCTCATCTTTTAATACTAGCATAGGCTGGTGTCCACATTTTTGGGACTCGGAACATTAGGGACGAAACCTCTCCACTTAGTATTCTCAAAGTCCTCAAACCCAGTACATCCATAATGCACCATTCTCTCCCTGCCCAGGCTTACGTATAGTTTAAATGTCCCTCAGGCCTTTCTGTATTGAAATGTAAGCCCAGTTTTGAGGCACTAGTGGGTGGAAACTTCACTGACGATCGTGTTTAGAGGTGGGATCTTTAGAAGGTGATTCAGATTAGATAAGATCGCCATGGTTGAATCCTGGTGGCTTTAGAAGCAGAGAAAGACACAAATACACATCTGTACTGTCAGTTGCCATAATATACCCTGAACAATGCTGATATTCTGCTAGCAAGAAGGTCATCATTCCTTTAGAGCCAAGTAACCTATTTTCTCTATAAAGTTAATCTGCTTCAAATATATCACTGTAGCAATACAAAATGGACAAATACCCTCTTCTCTCCCATGCACTCAGCCAAGACCTCTCCATGTTTGCTGTTGAATTTGCCACCAAGAGTTTATCTATGTATTCCAGAAAGTTACCAGTGTTCCTTCTATGTCCTCTTAGTTCAGTCCATTTCTTTCCATATCCTCTTCTTCAGCTGATCATTTTCTGCTACACCACTGATGTGAGATTTCCCTTAGCAGCACCCAACTTGTCTCTTTGATTTTTTTCCTCTAGTCAGCGATTATGGGCAAAATGATTTGTCTGTTTCTGGTTTCTGAGAAAAGAATTGTATCTGGTGATCCTATCCTTACACAGCATATCCTTAAGTGGTTCTTCAGATGATCATAGAGTTGTTCGAGCATTACTTCTATCTAATTTTAGAATATTTTATCATCCCCCCAAACCCAAGGTCATCATCACTTACTTCTGAACCCCCTGTTCTTCACAGCAATCATTAATCTGTTTTCTGTCTCCATTGGCTTGCCTATTCTGGGTCATACAGCTTTCTTGTACAAGCACAAGGCGTTTTGATGCCACACTAATCATCTATTTTCCACTAGAGATTTCCACTACAACCTTCCTCTTCTCTTCTGCTTGCTCCTCTCTCTCTAAAAATTGGCTTCAGCATGTTCTTTCTATATTTTCTGCTTTTAACAGAAGATGAAACAAGCCATATTGTCCATTAAGAATCTAGACGCCATAAGGTGCTTCCTCCATAGAACACGAGCCAAGCTCGCATTTTACTTACACTTCCCCAAAGGTCTGTTCTCTTTCTTGTTCCAGCTACAATTCCACTCATGATGGGGTCCATCTCACTCACGTAAGCAGTTTTTATTGAACACATTGCTATACACTGTTCCTAGGTCTTAGAGTATCTGTAGTAAATGGTGTTCCTAATGTCAGACCTCTAACAATAATGTTTTTGGAGAGATGTTGAAATATAGAAATTTCAGAGGACAAGGGCTCCTTTAAAAAAATAGCCTGTATTTTAACTCCATTGGGTTTATTGATCGAGTCTCATCATATAGAATGTGACATAAGATGATGTTTTGATCATTATGGACTTCATATTCAATGGTGATCTCTTAAGACTTTACTACCTAGTAATGTCCTAGCTATCTTGTTGGTATAAGCATCCTCTAGAAAATTTATACAAAGAAGAAATCCAATGATGCATTTCTCAGGATGTCTCTCTTATTAAGCAACATCAGAGTGCACAATTGTGTGCCTGTCAAATGGTTTTTACTTAACCTGTGTCACATAGAATATTCTCATTCCAGAGAATCACTATTTCTCTGGGGAGTGTGTTACATGATGCTCCCCCTTGAGGTAAAACTGTCCATGGGAGACATTTTCCTTAAGAGGTTATATTTCTCTTCTCCGATGAAAGGCTAGATCACATAAGTCCCTGTGGTCAAGGAAATGTGAGGTTGAGCACTATGTTTCAGTCCCTACAGAAACAGAAGGAGTTCTTCATTGCATTATTCCACGTCTCTCTTCTGCCTCTGATAGAGAGTGTGCTCAATTTCCCATGCTCCAGGCCAGCCTAAGAAAGACACAGAATGTGAAGAAAAAGCAAAGCTTTGGCTTTTAGGCCAATGAAACAATAATCCCTGATTTGTGATGATTCAAATTATGATTTAGCTTTACAGGAATGCAAAGGGGCCCCTATTCAGTAGAAACTGTATTTTGAATTTGGATCTTTGTGTAAGCTATTGATATGTGACCAAATTCTTTATCTTGATACAAAGTGGCAGGCAGTGGGCCACATTAGTCATGAGACAAGCTGAGGAAACAACCAAAGCTATACTATGTTGTAATACTAAGCTCAGTAGGTGAGGTACAATCAATGCATGATATTTCTAACCTACAGTGGATGTATTGATGTCATCCTTGTCATAGGCCAAGCAGCAGCTGTGAATCTATCTAACCACAGTATAACCTAGTGAGCCAACAATGCAATGTAGACCCATTAACTGAATCCAACCACATACTCTGTTACCTGCATAAAACACTGTTACTGATGCATACAGCAAAACTGAATATTCCCAACTACTTTCTGGTGTGTTTGTGTTTTTCTACAGAAATTAGAAAAGAGATGCATACTTAAGGTTGGGGATGTAGCTTACTGGCAGAATATTTCCCTGGGTTTGATCACCAGATTTACCCTCCTCCCACCAAAAAATAAAAAGAAGAGAGGGAGATGTATACTTGCCACAAATCAGGCACATGTTCAAGTACAAAAAGAAACATATTTGTTCTTTCTATTAAAATTAATTTGGTTGCTTTGAAGTGAGTGAACATATGCAAATCACTCAACACATTCTGATAGCTGTAAAAGAGTCAGGAAATTATAAAACTGTAGATGCATTGTTATTGATCTCAATTGACTAGTTTTTCATTTCACATTTTAAGAAGTGAAAAGGCTGGGCACTAGTGTCTCATGCCTGTAATTAGCTTACTCGGGAGGCTGAGAGCTGAGGATTTGGTTCAAAGCTAGTCCATTCTTGAGACTCTCATCTCCAATTAACCAGCAAAAAGTCAGAAGGGGTATGTGGCTTAAGTGGTAGAGCACTAGCCTGAGCAAAAAAATGTTGAGATAGTACCCAGTCCCTGAGTTGAAGTCCCAGTCCTAGCCTACACACAAAAAATCAAAATAGAAATTTGGAAATGGGGAATTATGAGAACAGTTGATGGAAGGAAGAAGCACAAAAGTTACCAGTTCTGTAGCCAAAGGCTATAATACTACCTCAAAACATTAGTAAAAACCCAAAGTGGTGGCACATACCTATAATCCAGCACTTGGGAGGTCTCAGTAGGAGAATTCTGAGTTCAAATACAGTCTGGGAAAGAAATCAAGATTTTATCTCAAAACAAGAAAAGAAAATGAAGGAAAGAGTGACATTGCCCAAGAAACATCGTATTTATAACCTGACAGGGAATTGTAACTCCTTTATATATAACAATAATATAATAATAATAGTAATGATAATATGAAAAGAAAATGTATTGGCAAAGGAATACACAATTAACTTAAGGTACATGTGTGCCATTTAAAAAATAATTTCTTATCTTCTAGTGACTTTGAAGGAAATACTAGTCACAATTAGAAAGAGCTGGTAAGACTTTTTGAGCTGCCCCCTCTCCTGCATAGTGAGCCATGGGTGGCTTTCTGTGCAGAGGTGGAGGCTCCTGACTTGCAGTCCTCAGAGCACACAGCCTTCAGCAGCCCGGCAGCTGCCTCCAGGTCCTGCTCTTCCCCCAGCAGCAGGCATGGATCAGGAAAGGCTGTCCACCAGGGGTGGATATGCTCTTGTACCCAGAGAAACAAGCTGAAGATAGACAATAGAAACCCAGCTCCTGCCACTGGAAACAGGCCTGGAGGAAGACAGGTCTTTCTTGAGGAGAAAGGTCTGAGGACTCCTCTATTCCCAATTCCATTGCCCTCATATTAAATAAAAACACTATCGAGCTAGGAGAAATAAAGCAAAATTCTGATGATTTCCAGGATTTATTTCTTGTGCTTTGGAAATAACTGTCAAAGTCTTTCAAATAAAATGTTTTCCTCTTTCCTTTTCCTGTTGTCTCAGCCCTGGGAGCCCATAGGCCCCAGCAGACCTCAGAACTCCAGTAGGGTGCAGCCGTTGAGCAGGGTGAACAGCCTGGGGCCAACTCTCTCATTCTCCCCACCCTACCCTGGAATGTGAGGCCATCAGTTCACCAGTTCCCTTCACCCTGCTCCCGGCCATCCTCCCACAGGAAAAGAGAAACACAGGCCCTATCTGGGCTTGCCATTTATTTGTTGCTTGGCCCTAACTCTATACTACTCACCAAGGGAATCTCCCCATCCAGGATTTAAAATCCTTGCCATCAACTGAGGAAGCAGGTTCATCTGGGACCTCAGAGCCCATGAATACAGGGTTAGCCTGGGACCTCAGTGCTCATATGCAGACAGACAAGTTCTACCTAGCATGGGCCTGGGCCCATTGCTCTTTTTCTTTTTCTCATTGTTACTATAAAGGGGATGTACAGAAGGGTTGCAGTTACATAAGTCAAATAATGAGTACATTTCTTTTTGAACTGTCACCTATCTCTTCCCTTTCTTTCTCCCAGTTTTCCCCTCCTTGACCCTGCTGTTCTTTAAGCTCAGTTACTCCCTGCTGAGAGGAGAGGAAAGAGGAGGCAATGCAGAGAGGATGGTCCTATGCCAGAGCCCAGCATCTTTCCTGTGCCTTTGAAGCTCAGTCTGTGGCTGTTCTTCCCTGGATCCCTTGAAGCCCTCTCCACTCCCCCCACCCCCATTTAACACACACACACACACACACACACAATAAAAATACAAAAAAGAAACAAAAAACTCTCTTCTTTACAAAGGGGGATGATTGGACAGCAGTCATTGTCATATCAGTGTGAAATTCACAGGAAGGCGTTTCCATTCCCATGAAATCTCTTAGTCAAATCATGAAAAAAGAGAAATCTTCTCTGTTATGAAATTGCAGGTGCTGACAGGAAAGTACATTTAGCACCATTTCATTCCTGTGGCTGTTTCACACATACCCAAAAGAAAATTGTAACAGGGCCAGAGGAGGAAATTTGCTGGAGGCCAAAGGTAATAACCCAGGAGAGAGAGATAAGAGAAGAGGAGGAAGAAAGAGAAAGAGCAAGAGAGAGAAAGAGAGAGAGAGAGAAAAAACAAAATACCAACAGCAGAAGGCTTTCAAAGGCATAACAATGGTGCTGAGAATCCATCAGACTTCTCAACAGAGAGGGGCAAGCCAGTGGAGAAAACTTGTCTACCACTCAAGTGGAATTATCACCCAAGAATGGGAAAGAAAGCCATCTTTCAGCAGAGGAAATCCTTGGACTTAAAGGTTCAGAATGGCAGGGAATGGTGCATTTCTTTCATGAAATGTAGTCCTCCAATTGGATCTTAAAACAAAACTTATAATTCTATAGGCAGGAAGTGTGGAACCCAGAAGCAGGTAAGAATAATAATGTGAGAAAAGCATCTTTTCTATCAAATAGGTTGACTTCCTCTCTGTTAATCTTGAGAGAATTGTTTTTCTGAAGGGTTTCTGCTTTGACCTAGTAGCTTGACTCTTGTTAGCTACATTTTAGTTATATACATCCTTTTCCTGACATCCTGTTAGAAGCTCCTTGAATTTTAGTTGTATCCTATTAAACTACATCCTTTTGCAGATTGTGAAACCTGAGTTTAGCCAATCTGAGCAGAGGAGCAGGGCCTGCTAGTTAGAGATAAAAAGGGAGCAGCCTGCCTGCTCTGTGTGCTTGCTTGCCAGATTTTTGGATGATGGTGCACCCTCCTCCAGAAATAAACTTTGTATTGCCAAGTTCCTTTCCAGTTGGTGTCCTTATTCCTATGCAATACCCCAATGCCCAGGGTTATTGCTAACAACATCTACCCAATGAGAATGAAAGAAACAATATGTAAAGAAAAAAAACTAAGTGATAACAAATAATTGAATGATAGTTAATTGGGAAGTTGCTAAGACCCCATCCATTTCTCTTATCTAAAAGATAAGCATACTTTCAAGGTCAGGAAGGACTGGGACAGATAGAAGGCTGGAAAGGACTTAAACATTAGAGGCAGGGCTCAGCATATGGATGAGCTATCTTGTTATGAATCTACAGCTTAGTTAAATCTGGTGCTACCAAAGAGGTCTTGTTTTTGATAATTCACTGTACCAGGAAGGAGGAGGAGTTGTAAGCATACTCTGGTCCTACTTTTGTAACTGTGCTGTATTTCCAAACTAAGTTTCAGTTATAAGTTTATGGCTTAGTATTGAAGGTTCCTGGCCTTTAGGGTTTGATGCTGTGAGGTATTGTCTCACAGGCCCACAGTCCTGCTTTTATCTTTTTATTTTATTTTATTTTTGGGGGGGTCCAGTCGTGGGGCCTGAACTCTAGGCCTGGGTGCTGTCCCTTAGCTCTTCAGCTCAAGATTAGCGCTCTACCACTTGAACCACAGTGCCACTTCCGGCTTTTTTCTTTTTGCTTATATGGTGCTGGGGAATCGAACCCAGGGCCTCATGCATGCAAGGCAAGCGCTCTACCACTGAGCCACCTTCCCAGTCCTGCTTTTAAAATACCCCCTACCACCACCACCACCACAGCCTCCCAGCACATGCATAATCTTGAGAAGAAACCATGTACTTTAGCAAAACAGTATAGAGACACATAGAGGCAAACCCCCACACAAGATCCCAGGGAACAATGGACTTAAGCCTGGTATACATACACTTCCTCTACCCACAGGCAGCTCCAAAGTTTCCAGTGCTTTGAGCACTGAAGTCCCTCTTGGAGCAGGCCAGGTAACTCTCACAGGAAGTTTCATTGTTAGGGCTCCTGAACTGACTTCCCAAAGGGTCACCCTACACTCCTACCCCTTAATGACCCCAGTAGAAACTCCAGCTAGAGTCCTTGTCTACTACCTCAATTGTTTTGTTTGGTATTTGGCATAGGAAAAGCCAAGTATGGGCCCTCCTCCTAGCTCCTGGGAGTCCACATAAGCAACAAAGCTTGGGTGCACCAAGTTCATCCAATATCAAGTTCACTAAGTTCTTTGTCTTCTTGGTAAAGAACAACCTTGTAAGAAAGCCAAAGTATCAGTTCCAGAATCTCTCCATCTGCTCTTGATAAACAGTATACACTGAATCAGGTGGTTTGGGGGCTAGAATTCAAGATGAAAGGAAGAGTAAAGAGTTTCTAAGTTTTTTTGAAGTATATATCAAATTAAAAATGCATTGTCATAAAGAAATCCAGATGTAAGATTCTTTTATTTCTCTGATGCACATAAGGATCCCAGCCGACTTCACTCACAGAGTTTCTAGTTTGTCTTGAAGAATTCAGCATTTCCATCAGTCCTGAGTTATTAAAGAAGGAGAGTCCTAAAAGTTTTGTGACCAATTCTGATCACACTCTTTTCCCCTCCTTCCCAAAACCTTCCTCCAATGTGGTGGTCCATGCTGTGGAACTTGGGTACCAACAGATCCCAAGATTTAGTTTGTGGATGTGATTTCTTCTTGCTCCCTGCCAACAACTTTTTTCAACACAATTCCTTCCAGTATCTGTCCCTTAGGGAATAGAAGATAATCAAACACCCTGTAGCAGATGCTAAGGATTCATCTTGCACTAAGTAGTAGATGAACACTAGAATTCTTCTTTATGGTTCACATGGCAGGCAAGGTGTTGAGTGGACATGATCAGATAAGGCCAACAAATCTTTTTCCAAGGAAGAAACTGGTGATTATCTCCCCCCATCCTCCATGGTAGAAAAGGCCAAATTTTCTGACTTATCAAGCACTTAGACATTAATTCTGTCCAACTTTGTATTATATTGTTAATAAGAAAATGCCTGGTAATTATCCAGAAAGGAGGATTTTTTTGCTTATGATTCTGATAGCTATGGGATACAATGGCATGACACTGGCCTCCTGGTAATTGACTCCTGGCTGCGTTACAAAATAAAAAATGAAAAAAGAAGAAAGGGAAATGGCTATGGCAGAAGGGTCCAAGTATCACAGATATCTGAAGAGCCTTCTTTTCATAAAGCTAACGCTGGGGCTTGAATTCAGGGCCTGGGCACTGTCCCTGAGCTAGCACTCTACTGCTTGAGCCATAGATTCACTTCCAGTTTCTAAGTTAATTGGAGATAAGAGTCTTATGGACTTTCCTGCCCAAGTTGACTTCAAATTGCAATCCTCAGATCTCAACTTTCTGTGTAACTAACAGACGTGAGCCATTGTACCTAGCTTAATTATCTATTTTAAGAAAGACTTCACTATGATGATTCTTTTGAGACCATCAAATATTCTGATTTCAAGGTTCTTGTCCCTGGGCTGGTGAGCATCACCAGGTATATATGTTATATCTATGGGATATAGGAGAAAGGACAGATCCCTGGGACCTCAAAGGACCTGTTTTTTAGTCCAAGTTCCCATCCTTCCATAGGTCCATGTTCCTGTTTGTGAGCCGAATGGAGAATGAGATATTAAGACAGAACATTTGTCACCAAGAAAAGTCCTTGCCACAAGTCTCCATTCATATCCTTCCAAAACACATAGCCACCCAAGTGGCTTCTGATTTATAGTGATTCTAAAGGAATTGTTTTCTTTTGTCATTGCAGAGGAAAGAGGAATCACTTCTCAACTTGTTCTTTGAATAGCCCCTGACCATCCTGGTTTCATGTTTTAGGGTGGGGGATTATTCTAGAAAAGAATGTTTCATTGTGTAACCACAGACATGGCTCACTCCAAAGAACCCTGAACAGCATGACTATGTGTTGTCTGACCACCCTGGAAGGAGGGGGCAGTGTCTGTACTTGGCCTGTGCTCATAGCTTCAGCCCAGTCATATGCATATTCACATGCTGTGACTCCAAGGGGCTCGGTGGAGAAAGTCACAAATACAAAAGAGAACCTTTTCACTCCCTATTAAAGTTTAATTCTGACCTCGTTTTCCTTTGCATTGCCTTATGTAGTTTTCTTGAGTTTTAGAAAGGCATCATTTCTCTTATATAGGAAAGGAGGTAGTTTTTCTAAAGTTTGAACTCCACAGCCTAAGCTCTTTATTTTCAGTATGGTTACACTATTAGTGTTACTACACTAAGTTAAAATATTTGGGTCAGACATGAAACATTTGTGTTGCCATCAGCTCCTCGGATTATTTCTATAGACACTAACTAAATTAGTGAGTTAGTTAGCTAGTTAGTGTCTATGGATAATCTGCTAAACTGGATTGTCCAGTCTTGAGGAAACATCTCCATTCACTAAGTGATCTTGGACATGTCATTTTATTTTTATTTTTTAATTTTTTTTTTGGGGGGGTGGTCCGGTCATGGGGCCTAAACTCTGGGCCTGGGCGCTGTCCCTCAGCTCTTCAGCTCAAGGCTAGCTCTCTACCATTTGAGCCACAGCGCTACTTCCAGCTTTTTTCCTTTTGCTTATGTGGTGCTGAGGAATCGTACCCAGGGTCTCATGCATGCAAGGCAAGTGTCTACCACTGAGCCACCTTCCCAGCCCCTTGGGCATGTCATTTTATCTCCTTGGTCCTCTCTTTCCTCAGCTATAAAATAAGGATAAAAGGGTTGAATCTCTTTCAGCACTGTAAGGCCTGAACAGGTACACCGCCCTCCCTCTTGGCTAATTTTCCGCCCAGTATCTGTTACCTAGATAACTGGCAGACCTGGAAGCAGTCTCTTGCTAGGTCACATCCTGGGCCACCTCTGGTCACATGCCTCTCATCTGACCTTAGGAGAGTCCCAGACCCTGAGGTCACATCCAGATCCAGTGTGGCCACACCTCTTCCTGTCCCTGGCCTAGATAAGTCCTGGCCCAGGGGTGAGTCACCCCCCCCCTTTTCCCTTTTCAGCCATGCTTCTCCACCATGCATGGCGGGGGCAGCAGTTTGGTAAATAAACTTATTTTCCTGCTTGAATAGCATGTGATGTTCTCCTCATCAGCTACCTAATGAAACCTACCTATTTAATACAGCTTAAGTATGGTGCCGTGACTCAGATGGGGTTTTTGAGTTGGAAATGTTAGAATTTCCTAACCACCCTTTTTCTGCGAACCGAACTGCTTTGAGACACCACATGAAACTTTTCACCAATACCATTGCTGGCCTTCACATTTACATCTATAACACGACTCTACTCTGGTGAATGAAACTACTCTACGGTTCTTTGTTGCTCAGTCTCTGTCCAGATGTGGTGCCACGCCAGAGAGCTCCTGCCTTTAGCCGAAAGGCTGGTCACCTCCAAAGCCAAGGACACTTGGTTTTGGGGGCTTGGCCATTTTCTCTAGAGGGCCCTGGGGGAAGTCAGGATGCTGCTTCTGCCTGGTCAGCTCTCCTTCACTCACCAGACTGACTCTCCTACACATTTAATGGGGTGCAGCAAGTCTGCCCCAGCTGTGAAACCCCTTTGAAATGCTTCCTGCGCTCCCTGGAAAGCCAGAGCGCCTCATTTTTATGCCATTCTCAGATGTAGCCAGTTTTTGCCTCTGCAATGGTAAATGGTCAGAAGTCTGTTTACTTTCAGGCTCTTTTTGCTCTCTCTCTGCCAATCATGTCTAACTTTCCCTATCACTCCCTTTCTCTTTTCTACAACTTTTTGGCTTGTGCCCTGAAGAGTGCAATGTAGGCTGGGTCCCAGGGACCCCCCCCTTCTTGGTTCCCTCTCAAAAGTTAGCCATTCTAGGTTTGAAAATTGTCAGATTTTCCATTTGTTTAGGGTTTTTTTTTTTTGCATTTTTTAAAGAAATTTGCCATCTTGAGTTTGCCATCTTGGCCACATGGTGGGTTAAGGGTTGGATCTCATCTGACTCTTAACCTTCCACCAAGCTTACTGCTCCACCTACTTCTGCAGCCTCCCCCATGAGGTACCCCCATTTGCAGCCTTCCCAGTGAGGTATACCCCATTTTGCAGCCTCCCCTGTGAGGCCCTCCCCTCTTTTGTGGCCTTCCAAGTGAGGTGCACCCCCCATTTGTGGCCTCCCCAGTGAGGCCCCTCTGTTTTGAGGCCTCCTCCATGAGGTGACCCCTCTTTTGCAGCCTCTCCCGCAAGGTATCCCCTCCTTTGTGGCCTCCCATGTGAGGCCCCTTCCCCTGCGGAACTCCTCCTCTGCCTTTGTAGTGGGGGTGGAACCTGAAGCTCCATGTGTGCTAGAAGCAATGCACCCTCACTGTCAAAATCTTTAGCTCTCTCTAGCATTGTCCATGTGGCGGATGCACCATCTTGGCATCCTGGGAGCTCAGCTGCTATTTTGCACCAACTTGATTATGCGCCGACCTCAACTTGATTCTGTGTGTGCACGCCTATGTGTGTATGCCTGTGTCTGTGTAAACTTGTCATCTGGCATTGTAATCAAGTTATTTGGCTTAAATTGTCTGAGATTCCTAAAGTTCGTTCAATTTGGATTCGTAGTTCAGTGCCACCAGTCTACATGCGGTCCAGATCCAGTCCATCTCCTCCAACCTGGAAGATAGGCCTCACTCCTGCCTAGACCATCCTGACTACCTCCACCATGGTAAAAGTAGACTGGAGTCTTGCTTGGCTCCATCACATGCAGCTGATTTCCTGGTGAAAGGTTGCTTTGGATTTGCAAAAGCTAAGGCTCTTTCTGTAACTTTGGTTAACTTAAGCACTGTTAGGGTTACTAGAAAGAAATCAATACCATATCTGTGCTAAAATTCTCATCACATCTAACAAGTTTTGTCATTGAAGAATATTTGGTCAATTCTTAATAAGGACCAGGTAAACTCTACTTATTCTACTTGGTCTCCTTGTTGCTTTAATTGGAATAACAAAAGGTTTTTGTGACAAAGATTGCAGTTCAAAGCCAGCTGGAGCCAAAAAATCCCTAAGACTTCATCTCCCAACTAACTTGCAAAGAGCTAGGGGGGAAGCATGGCTCAAAACTCTTATCGCTAATTAACCAGTGGTACTGTGACTCAAAGTGGTAGAGTGCTAGCCTTGAGCAGAAATGCTCAGGGACAGTGCCCAGGCCTTGAATTCAAACCTCCTTTAATACCAAACTGGGATAAGCCATCCCAGCAATGAGCACCTAGACTCAGCCAGTCTGGGGAACAAGGGACCATGGAAAGGAGAAAGCGGAGATGATGTCACATCAGCCACTTTGTGCCTGCCCTTTCAAAATTAACCAGAGCTGGGAGGTCAATAGAAGTAAGAAGCTTGTCCATCTAATGCCAATACCTGTCTACCTTTCAACTGGATAGGAATTACATTCTTGCCTTTGTTACCTGACTTCTCCTCTACCTAGTTGCCAGATGTCAGAAGTAGCTAGGGACATTTCTACCAACATTTTCAGCCCCAAGTCCTTCCTCTTGCCATTTATTTGCTCTCCAGTATTTTTTTTTCAGTCTGTCAATGCCTCATGAGACTTCTCTAGACTTCATCTAAGGACTCACGCCCAAGTGACAGCTGCTGCCTGCTGCCTTCTCCCAGAGGGGACCCCATCTCAGCCTTTACCCCTATTGTCAATGCCCCTAGCCAGCAGGAAGTAGCCAGAGAGAATCTTTGCCCTTTTTCATAATTACCAAAAGGCTGGAGTGTAAGGTCTGCACAGGGATACCTCCCTCCCTCCGCCCAATATCTGTTACCTAGGTAACTGGCAGACCTGGAAGCAGTCACCTTCCCTTCCTGCTAGGTCCCATCCTGGGCCACCTCTGGTCACATGCCTCCTGTCTGACCTTAGGAGGGTCCTAGACCCTGAGGTGACATCCAGGTCCAGTGAGGCCACACCTTTCCCCCACCTGGCCACACCTTTTCCTGTCCCTGGCCTAGATAAGTCCTGGCCCAGAGGTGGGTCACCTCTGCCCCTTTTTCCTTTCAGCCATGCTTGTCCACCATGCATGAAGGGGGCAGCAGTTTGGTAAATAAACTTTGTCTCCCGCCTGAATAGTGGGTGATGTTCTCCTCATTGGCTACCTAATGAAACCTACCTATTTAATATGCCTTACAGTCCTCTCTTTCCTCAGCTCTCAGTGGTAGAGCGCTTGCCTTGCATGCATGAGGCCCTGGGTTCGATTCCTCAGCACCACATAAGCAAAAATGAAAAAAAGCTAGAAGTGGTGCTGTGGCTCAAGTGGTAGAGCACGAGCCTTAAGCTGAAGAGCTGAGGGACAGTGCCCAGGTCCAGAGTTCAGGCCCCACGACCAGACCCCAAAAAAATAAAAAAATAAAAAAAATAAGGGTAAGAGGGTTGAATCTCTTTCAACACTAATTTTTATGAAAATTTAGTTTTCCTGGTATGTTGACATTACATATTGGCTGGTTATTTCCTTTGTGATTAAAAATGATAATATACCCTTCTGCCCTTTGATGAATAATACACTTTCCCTCCAGGGACCCTGAAGGATAACACAATATGCATGTAGAAGTGCTGGGCAGATCCTAACTTGCTACAGAAACAAAAACAGAAACAATAGTAGTTACTACAATTTCTGATAAGTATTTACTTTTGAGGGTTTAATTTGATTTTGCTTTATTTTGTTTTGTGCCAGCTCCATCCCTGAGCTTTTGTCCTCAAAGCTAATGCTCTACCACATGAGCCTCTGCATTACTTCTGCCTTTTTGGGTGGTTAATTGAAGATAAGAATCTCACAAACTGGGGCTGGGAAGGTGGCTCAGTGGTAGAGCGCTTGCCTTGCATGCTCGAGGCCCTGGGTTCGATTCCTCAGCACCATATAAGAAAAAAGAAAAAAGCCGGAAGTGGTGCTGTGGCTCAAGTGGTAGAGCGCTATCCTTGAGCTGAAGAGCTGAGGGACAGCACCCAGGCCCAGAGTTCAGGCCCCATGACCGGACCCCCCCCAAAAAAAGAATCTCACAAACTCTCCTACCTAGATCCTCAGATCTCAGCTTTCAGAGTTGCTAGGATTCTAACTGTGAGCCACCAGTGCCTGGCTTGTTACTCATTGAATATTACATACTGAAAGAGTTAAAATTTCACTCTTCTGGGGTTCATTCCCTGTCACATGACATACTCATTTGGACCAAGTAATAAAGAAGGGGTATAATGTGCAGCACAGAAACACAAATAACAGGGTAGTTATACTCACTGTAATGAAATTAAAAATTAACTGTCATACTATATTGTTGATAATTCTTAAAGTATTCATTAAGTGATTTAGCAATTATTGTGTGGTTATCTACAAACAGCACTAATTTTCAGATATCCAAGACCTTCTTATGTACTAGGAATTAAAAATTTCTTTGAAGTATTGAGACAAATAATGATTGCATGTATTTTTATTCAAGTGCAGTGATATGAGACATTTTATTTATTTTTATTTTTGTTTCTTTTTGTCAGTTGTGGGTCTTGAAATCTGGACCTAGGCTCTATCCCTGATCTCTTCAGCTCAAGCCGCTGCACCATTTCCAGTTTTCTGGTGGTTAATTGGAGATTAGAGCCTCACGGAGGGGCTGGGAAGGTGGCTCAGTGGTAGAGCGCTTGCCTTGCATGCATGAGGCCCTGGGTTCGATTCCTCAGCACCACATAAGCAAAAAGAAAAAAGCCAGAAGTGGCGCTGTGGCTCAAGTGGTAGAACGCTAGCCTTGAGCTGAAGAGCTCAGGCCCAGAATTCAGGCCCCACGACTGGACCCAAAAAAAAAAAAACTCATGGACTTTCCTGCCCAGGCTGGCTTTGAACTTCGATCTTCAGATCTCAGCCTCCTGAGTAGCTAGGATTACAGGCATGAGCCACTGGTGTCTGGCAGGAGACATTTTATAGTTAAGCTTTTATGTACATTTCAAAAATTTTAGCCTTTTCAAGCATGTCAATTTAATTACAAAAATTAAAGATTAGTCACAGTGCTTTGAAAACTTACTGAATTAGAGATACATTTATGTGATACACTTATGTAATTATAATTTCTAAGAATTACAAATTTAAGTCTATTATCAAATAATTTTGAAGAAATTTCCTTCCAAGAAAACCAACTTTATTGGACATTAAGTACTAAATGCATCCTATAATCTTTATGAAGAGATATATTAAATTTTGAGTGATCTAATTGCTCTTAGTATAATACACACTTGCATAGACCACGTAAAAAGGTCACTTTAAGCCAGGTTCACATCTGTAATCCTGACTATTTGATAGTATGAGACTGGGAAGATCAAAGTTCAGCTGAAAAAGCTTCATGAGACCTTTTCTCAACCAATAGCTGGGTATAATGACCCTTGCCTGTCATCCCAAAGTATATGAGAACCCAAGATTGGGAAGATTGTGGGGCCAGGCTAATACAGGCTAAAAAAAAAAGCCCTCAAGCCTCCATCTCTGCAGAAGGGAAGCTGGATGTCATGGAGTGTGCCTCTGATCCCTGCAGCAACCAGAAGCCTAAAAGCAGGCAGGTCACAGCTCAGGTGCACACCAGGGTGGAAAGTGAAATCCTATCCTAAAAATAACCAGGGTTAAAGGCTTGGCTCAGCAGTGTCATGCTGGCCTATCAAGTGTAAGGACAAAGTTCAACTCCCAGTACCACAAACAGATAAACAAATGCACTTCACTTAACCCTGAACATGCTGCTGGGAAATGGGAGGCTGCAAAGTATTTGTGTGGATAAAATTCATGTCAATCTACCCTTTATTTTTATTTATTTAGCTGCTACTGGGGCTTAAACTAAGGGCCTGGGCACTGCCCTTAGCTTTTTTGCTCAAGACTAGCACTGTTCCACTTGAGCCACTTCTGGATTTTTATTGGTTAATTGGAGAAAACAGTTTCATGGATTTTTCTGCCTGGACTGGCTTCAAATCCTCATAGTTCAGCCTCTTGACTACTTAGGATTACAGACATGGGCCATGGGCACTTGGCAGTTTCTTTAATTTTATAGACTATACTGGGTTATTTTGCAATCATATTTACTAGCCCATCAAGAAATAGTCCAAAATATTCTTTTCTTCCTTTTTTTTTCGTTGATAGTACTGACTTTGAAATTAGGGCCTTGCACTTGCCAGAAAGGTATTCTACCACTGAGCAACAAGGATAGCCTATTTTGTACTGGTTACTTTTGAAACGAGGATAAGTTTCTTGCTTCCTGACTGGCTGTATGCACCTGGATCACAGTCCTTCTACTTTTCACGTCTTTTCAAAGCTGGGATGACAGACATATGCTACTATGGGGACCTTATAAAGTTTTCTGCCTAGGTTGGCCTTGAAGCTCAATCTTCCTATCCTTGACTCCAAAGTAGCCAGGATCACAGGAGTGCATTACCAGTACCCGGCCTGTTCAGTATATTCTCTAATGCATATATGCATTTGTAGAGTAAATGTTTCAAAACACATATCTGCGAAGTAATTGAGAGGTCTTATTTAATGCTACTTTCTTATTATGACTACCAACACAACTATTATAGAATTTAATGACTATGCTGCACATAATGTTAACTTACGACCCAAAAGACAAAACATCTTTAGAATTTAATATTTTTAATCAATTAATTTTTTAGCAGCAAGTAGTAGGAATGTGAATTGGGGTAGCCAAGCCCTCTCTCCTAACTATATAGAGAGGATGAAGTGGAACACTACCTTCAAAGTGTTTGTCATTCCTAGTATGCAAGGAATAGCAGTGGTCTTTGTTTAAGATTGTTTTGTGATTGAGGGCTGTCATAACAAAGTTGCCCAGACTGGAATAACAAACACTCATTCTCTCACAATTCTGTAGGTCAGAAGTCCAAGGCCAAGGAGCCCTTGTGATTCCTTCTTCTGAAGCCTCTCTTTTTGATAGGAAGATGGTTGCTTTCTCTTTGTGTCCTCACATGGTCTTTTCCCCAGCTTTCTGGATCTGAACTTCTGCTTCTGGCCAAAACACTAGTGATACTTAATCATGGTCACTCTAATTATCTCATTGTCACTTAATTATTACTTTAAAGACCCAAATGAGTCTCACTCTGAAATACAGAAGGGATTTTCTTGTGGGAGGGAAACAATTTAATCCCTGACAAGTACCAATAAAGTTTTGTTGAATGAGAAAATTGTCCATAAAACATTATTCATCTTAATTCAACATTCCATTTTACAGATGAACAAGCTGAGACCTAAGAAGTCTTATCATGTCATATTAAAAACTGTCTCCCAGCTGGTTGATGTCATCTGTGTCTTTAGCCCAACTCACATGTTTAGCCCAACTATACATTAGTTTGTATTCAAGCTAAGAGTTTAGCTGGAAAATTTAAAACATCAAATTATTTGACTCACATGTTTAGCCCAACTATACATTAGTTTGTGTTCAAGCTAAGAGTTCAGGCTGGAAAATTTAAAATATCAAATTATTTGACTTTTGTTAGTATTTTTTCTTAAAATTGATTGAAAATAATGACTAATTCTCAACTTTAAAAGCCCTTTTATTTTTCATTAAAATTCAATCTGAAGCCAAGTATGATGGCTCCAGGCTGTAATCCTAGCTACTTCAGAAGTAGAGATCAGGAGGTAGTGGTACCAGGTCAGCCTGAGCAGAATAGAACATGAGACTCTGTCTCAACCAATGGCTGAGTGTGACGTTGCATGCCTGTTATTTAGCTATGGAGGAAGAACAATGGCTCATGTCTGTCATCTCTAGTGACTCAGGGAAACACAGGTACTAGGATCACAGTCCAAGCTAGCCAAATAGGCTACCCAAAGAGGCTGGAGTTGTGCCCCAAGTGGTACAGATATTGCCTAGCAATTATAGGGCCCTAAATTGAATCCCCAGGATTGAAAGGAATTTTAATTTGATGAGATAGTTCTACCTCATTTTATATTCTAGTGATCCATTATCTTATGGATCACTTTGGAATTGATGGTTTTACAAGTTTTTGGTACAAAAACCAGTCATGCAATGTAGTTAAAACAGTATTCACCTCCAACACTTGTTGCTTTTGTAGCAAAAAATATTGTGAAGTTTGGGCCAAGAATCTTCTACTCTGTTCACTTCAGTTTATTCCCCTATAAAATGGGAGAATAGCTGGGCGCTGGTAGCTCACTATCTTCTGTAATCCTTGCTACTCAGGAAGTTAAGATCTGAGGATCAATATTCAAAGCCAGCTCAAACAGACTCGATGAGACTCTTATCTCCAAATAACCAGCAAAAACTGGAAGCAGAGAGCAAAAAGCTAAGTGAGAATATGATACCCTGAGTTCAAGCCCAGTACAGAAACAATAGATAGACAGACAAACACATACATACATACATACATACATAGAATAAACTATAATTTCTGCAAAAAGCTATTGAATTTATTTTGTTTCTTGACAAATATGACATGGCCACTCACCTGCAGTTTGTCACCTAGTTATGATGGATCAGAGTAGGTAGTGTTTTAATATGGAAAGTTATCCCAGTTTCTACCTGGTAAAACACTGTTTATACCATGAACACCATTTATACCATGAACACCATTGATACCATGCTGGGATTTATGTTCTCTGGCTTTGATCAACATTAGCTTTATTCCCTTGAGTTTAAATTATTCTGTTTTTTTTTTTCTCCCAAGAACTTCCCATGTGTAGTAGGAGTGGAATAGTACTTGCTATTTTCACTTTAAAAGCCATTCTTTTAGCTGGAAGCAAGGCTTTGTTAACCACATTTATGATCATCTTAGAAATAACTTCACAAATTATGTCATCGGAAGGACACAGTAGACTCTTACAGTATTTTAACATTTCATGAAGAAGAACAGGAAGTCAAGCCACAACATGTGCTCAAAGACAAACAGGCTACTTGTATGAGGATCAGAGCTGAAGGACAGGATGCAAAATCAAATCCCAAAATTATTTCTATTGAGTGTGGCTTTCTCCGCAGAGGATTCATTTGAAATATATGAGAGCCTGTTCTGTGTTGGCTGTGCTCTTGATGGGTCCACCCTCAAGTTTAAGATGGCTTTAAATCCATCATCTCATTTCTCTCCAGACTTCTTAAGAAATTGCTTATGAAACTATACAGAAACTAGCAAGAGAACTGTGGGTGTCTCCAACTTAGAGAAGGAAGGTGAAAAGAATTTAAATGCATAGTGATCCTCATGACCACTGAGAGGCACAGCAAGCTCTCTGTATTACTGAATTTTTCTCATCAGAAGTGCCTATGGCCACCTGAACCCTGTACCAAATAATGTCACCACATGTGCTAATTCCTCTACATCAAACACCTCCCACCCCCACCCCCAATGCATCAGTTCCTCACTGAATAAGAATAAGGTTTTGTAGAGTTGGGGTGAGTAAACTTACATCTAGCACATAAAATGTAAGTTGTTGATTGCTATTTACCTACCTTTCTTCTGAATTAGGAATCTTAGGTGTGGAGTCATGTCTTTTTTCTCTCTCTAATATTGTCCAATATCTAAAATATCATTCCAGTACAAAGTACGTGATCTCTGCTGGAAAACTCTTAGCCTTAGTTTTCATGTTGCATGATTAGCAGCCAAAGGTGAAAGCTGTCATTTCTACATTTTCTCTAAGGTCTCTCTGATTTTTTAGTTTTTTCCCCCAACTATGTTCACAGACCTATGAAGGAGAGACCTAGGACTCAGTGGGTGCCATAAATGTTGTTTAAACTTGTTGTTATCAAAGAAAGTAACCTGTTGCCTAGACTATTCACTCATTTACTGCTTTTTCACTAAGAAACTCCTTCCCAGTAGCTTACTGATTTAGTCCTTAGTGAAGAGATGTCACGAGTGACTTAACCTGTATTTGAAGTGTTATAAGGTTCCGTTTGTTTTTCTCACCTCACTTGTGTCAATGATTGGCTTTTTGTGATTCTTCATTCGCTTGGCTTCCACCCTTCAATGTATGCTATCACATGGGTAAGTGTGCCCCAAAGGCCCATTTCTTGAAATAGTGTTTGCCAACTTGTAGCACTTTGAGGAGGATGGAACCTTTAGGAGGTAGGGCTTAATGGAAGGAAGTTAAATTATTGGGATATTTGAAAAGGATATTTGAACCCCAGGCCCTTCTTCTCTCCCTCTTTGCTTTCTGACTGCCATAGGTAAACAGGCTTTCTCCTCCTCCTCCACATTATTACACCTTGATATGCTGAGTTGCCACAGCACAGTAATAAGGTTAAGAGAGTATAAACCAAAACTTCTGAAACCATTGGTTAAAATAAGACTTTCCTTCTTATAAGTTTATTATCTTTAATATTTTGTCACAGTGATGGAAAGCTAATAGCCTTATGATCCTTCAAATATTGAGTGTTGGGCTCCATTTGTGACAGTGGGGGTGTTTGGGATATGTGAAGGGGTCTGGGAAAGAGACAGGAGTATCAGTGGGTGGAATTCACACCCACCTCTCCCAAGCAGAGCTACTCTGGGCAGCTGCTGGACACAGTGAGCTTCCCAATGGAAGACAATGCCACTATTTGATTCATTAACAATCTTTCCATTAAAGAATTGTCAAAGCTAGGCCAAAGGACTAGTGGCTCATGGGTATAATTTTAGCTACTTAACAAGATGAGAATGGGAGGATTGTGGTTTACAGCCAACTTCCTGAGCAGAATAGTTTGTAAGACACCTACTCAATCTGTAGTTGGGTAGAATAGTACATATCTATCATCTAAAACTTCATGGGAGGCTAAAATAGGGAGGATTGTGGCATCAGGCCTGCTTGAGCAGAAAGTTCTAAGAGACTGTGTCTACTGAAGGAATGCTGGACACAGTGGCTTGTGCCACTGCTTCAGCTTGTGATCCCAGTAATTACAGGAAGCTTAATGGGTGGATTGTGGCTTAGATGTGCTCTTGGGCAAGAAGCAAAACTCTGGGGAAGAGCAGGCAAAAGCAGGGCTGAACAGGTATTGTACCAGTCTAGTAAATGCAAGACCCTGAGATCAAACGCCAGCTCCAAAATTAGTCAATTAATTAATTGATATGTCTATCTTGTAATACTTTGAATCAGTCCAATCCTACTTTGGCAATATAGGTACCTGTGTATATCTTTAAAAAATATGACCTGGGGATAGGAGGTGGACTAACAGGAGTAATGAAGTTGTGAAAACTGAGTCATTTTACCACTGTACAACATCAAGTACATTCACATTCTAAAGGTGTTCTTAGTCCTACGATAACTCTCTTCTTTCAGTAAACTTGGTACCTCCAGAAATTCACACCAATTAAGGCTAGAAGTTATTTCTCAGTCTTTCTCTCTCCTTTTTTCTTTCTTCTCTCTTTTCCCTCCTTTTCTCTTCCTCACTTTATCTCCCTCCTTTCTTTTCTTCCGCTCTTCTTCCCTTCTTCCTTCCCTCCTTTCCTTGCTTCTTTCCTTCCTTCCTCCCTTTCTTCCTTCTTTCCTTCCTTCCTTCCTTCTTTCCTTCCTTCCTTCCTTCTGGCACTGTATATGGAACCCAGGACTTCTTACATGTTAGGCAAGTATTCTAACCCCCTCCTCCCCTTTTGCCATATCCTTTCTTGTTGAGGAACATTTTTTTCCATTAAATACCCATTGAGCATTCATTCTATATTTTGATCTCTAGAACTTACTATTTTTACAGCTACATCATATTTAATTGTGATTAATTAAAGTTTATAGCTCCTCTGCTAAACTGAGCTTCTGCAGGACTCTGATAAAGTAGGCACCAAGTAGGCAACATGTATGTAGCAGGAACTCAATAATGTCTGACAAATACCACATGGACAGATGTGGTCACGTGTTTTCATTACAGCTCCCATTCATGGTAGTAACTCTAGTCTCATAGTGAGACACTGAGGACAGCTTTGGTGGGCCTTTATTCTCTTCTGCGCAAGCATGGTGATCCAGGGTTAGTAGACTCCTGATTAGGGTGAAACTCTCAGGACTGATTCCAAGCATTAAGAACCATGTGAAAATAGGCACAAAATCAAAAGTTTTCCCCTTTAATGGCCAGTAAAGAAGCCAAAAACAAATAGTCAGGATTGCTGTGGATACAAGTTCAGCAGGCAAAGAGAATGCCAGCTATTTTCAGACATTTGAGTAACATTCATGGGTGGAGGAGAATAGATTATTCTAAGGATTTTCTGTGTTGCAGAGTAAGGACCAATGATGATGGATACTAATATCTGGAATAGATACTGAAAGACTTCTCTGCCTTGCAGCAAGGAGCTGGCCTTTGCAGCAAGCATTCTTACCCATGATGTGTGTGTCCTTGGCTATGGCATAGGGCCACATCAGGACACTTTCTTGAATAATCCCGCTGACTTTCTTGAATAATCTTTTCACTTGGGGGATTTCTGGTCCCACCACTGGGGAAGAGATAACCAGTAGGGGAGGATGTCTGTGATTTTTGCTCTTCAAAAAGACATTCAGGCCGGGTGCCAGTGGCTCACGCCTGTAATTCTAGCTACTCAGGAGGCTGAGATCTGAGGATCGTGGTTCAAAGCCAGCCTGGGCAGGAAAGTCCATGAGACTCTTATCTCCAATAAACCACCAGAAAACTGGAAGTGCTGCTGTGGCTCAATTGGTAGAGCACTGGCCTTGAGCTGATGAGCTGAGGGACAGTGCTCAGGACCAGAGTTCAAGCCCCACAACCAAAAAAAAAAAGACATTCAGTTAAACTGCTTTGTTACTCAAATAGAAAAAAACCTGCCACAAAGACTGGCATAAAGTGAGCTTTCTACTTCCTAAGCTTATTTGAGACCTGACCCCTCAGTCATCCAAGAGTCAGCTTGTCATTGTATCTCTTCTTATTACTTGGTGGAAGAGGCAGAATTAGTCACGGGAAGCAGCCCTTGTTGGCTCGTTTTCAATTATCAGCAGCTATAGCAGCTGCGGTAGGGGTTCAGCTCATCTTTGCTGCCCTGTGACCTCCTGCGTTAGTCTCTTTTATCTCTTTCTGGACATCCCCATCCTAGCATGCTATGCTGCACTGGCTAAATAAACCCGCAAATCTCGCTTTTGTGCCCTGCTAATCCCTTTCTTTCCTAAATCTTCTTTAATCTGAACAGCCTCTTTTCATCTCCTCCACTGTCCCCTGGGTCACTCTCACATGCTATCAACACTCCCTGCAAACCCGGATAGACTTGAAAAGATTCCAGAGCCTCCTCCATTCTCATTAGACTTCAGAGGGCTGCATAACACCTGCCAAGTGGCTATTTTAGAGAAAGACTCCACTTTGCGGCTGCAGCAGCCGCTGTGCTGAGTAAAGTTAAGACTTGAACATCAATGGCTTCTGAGCCATCTCACATACTCTCTAGGACCACAGAAGGAAAAAGAGACACAGAAGGGGCAATTCATACTAAGTGAATTTAATTTAGGTCGGGTTTACATAAAAATAAACCTTGGGTTTGGAGGAAAAAGAATAATAATTAGAACAATAGGTAGTAATGTCAGCTCAACACTTCAGGAAAAGGATGTGAGAGGATGGTTAAGCGCCCAGTGGTGACAGTTCTAATTCTTATCACCAAGGCTTCTCAATGAAGGCCAGCCTGACTCACCCATGGGCTGAGCTGCCATGTGTCTTCCTGACAGACAGTATTGTGCCTTGCTCATGGCTACCTGGAATAATTGGTTTCGTTTTCAGGAGAGATCCATAAAGCTTTTACACTTGGGATTGCAAGTATCAGTGTGTGTGTGTGTGTGTGTGTGTGTGTATGTGTGTGTGTGTGTGTGTAATACTGAAATCAAGGCCTCTAGGCTGGTTTCTATCACTTGGGCCATATCCTTAGTCCCAAGCTCACCCCATCTTACCCAACTTGTCTCTGTGTGTTGATACTGTGTGTGTTGAACTCAGGGTATTTCTCTCTCATTTGGCTTTTTTTACTCAAAGTTGGCACATTACTACTGAGTCACACCTCCAATTTCAATTTCACCCAACTGTAACTCTATCTTCTACCACAAATTTCATTAACAGTTAAGTTATGGCAACACCACTGTGTCATTTCTTCAAATGCAAAGTAGAAAAATAATACCAACGTGGCAGGCTGGGGATAAGAATTAGACAAGATGGCACAAGTAAAGTAGCCCAAGAGAATAGCCTACAGTAAGTTAAAAAGAAACAAATCTCTCCAGTGTTTGTGCCCACTGCCTATAAAGTTTTCCCCAGGGTCTATGAGCAGTGAAAAGCCAGTAGGAGCTGGGCACTGGTGGCTCATGCCTGTAATCCTAGCTATTCAAGAGGCTGAGATCTGAGGATCACAGTTCAAAGCAGGAAAGTCCATGAGACTCTTATCTCCAGTTAATCACTAAAAAGTTGGAAGTTGGTTCTAGTGGTAGAGCTCTAGCCTTGAGAAGAAAATGCTCAGGGATAATGCCCCTGAGTTCATGCCCCAGGACCAGCATGCACACATGGAGGGAGGGAGGGATGTTTGCGCACGTATGCACACACATTATGAATTCAATAGGAGATGTATGCACACATTTCGTTTCCTCTGCCAGGCAGCATGAGGATGTTAATGGGGTACCCTCCTGTCCCCTGCTTTGTCAAGAATCAGTAAATAATTCCTAGCAATGCAGAGCCAAGGAAAGTGCTCTCGCCAAGGTCAATGGGATCAGCAGCTAGACCATACCTTAATCAACAATGTGTGGACCCAGCTGAAGAAAAACTCTGATGGATGATGTGTCATGGATGGACAATGAGGAAGAAGGTGACCTACACTCCCTGGCTCTCCAGAAAAGAGATGCAGCGCTGCATGGAGGCCACAAGGACTTGTATCTCCAAAAGTTCTGTTTCACTTAGCTTCAATACCACAACCCTTGGCAATCTACATCCCCTGCCTTTAAATCCACCTAAGAAACCTCCAGATCATCAGTCACTCTCCCAGTTCCTTGTCACTTGATGGTTGTACCCTAGAAGACAGAATATTCTTTCTAATGCTCAGCTGTTGGCCAGGAGTAGTGGAAGTTCCTCTGGAGGGGGATTCCCATGAGTCCTCACGGTGCGGCTAACCTTGACTCTGTGTGTTTTACTGCCAGTTTTAGTCTCTCCAGGCTAAGGACCATAGGTAGAGCAGTGAGGGTTGCCACAGGGATGCTGCAGCTACAGAAGGAGCCCTTGGGAGGGTCTTCCTGTCTGGAGAGATCTTGAGATTCTAATCATGTGGAAACTTTGTTACAGGTTTCTTTGTATTTACCATAAAGTATTCAGCACAATAGATTAACTACACAGGTGCTCAAGCTGCAAACAGGTAGAAAGATTATTCTTCCTTCTGGAAGATCTGTCCACACTAGTGGACAGCTAGATCAATTCAGAAGTTCTAAACTTCCCTTCTGGGTGTGCAGAGGGCCATCTGTGCCCTGGCGCTGCCAGGGTTCAGGTCTTCTGTAGACATTTTTCTTCTTTCCATTTCTAAAATATTTTTGTATTTCTTCTTTTGTAGGACCTGTCCTGTCCTTTATTTATTTATAAGTACTTTTTTCATACTTAGAGCACCGTGAGCTTATCAGCTGCTTGAAAAGAACTGTTTCATTTTAGAAATGCCTGATACAAGCTGGGTACCAGTGGCTCACATCTATAATCCTAGCTACTCTGGAGGCTGAGATGTGAGGATCTCAATTAACCATCAAAAAGCTGGAACTAGAGTATGGCTCAAGTGGTAGTACACTAGCCTTGAGCAAAAAAACCTAGGGAGGGACAGGGCTCAAAGCACCAGTAACAAAACCAAAAAAGAATGGAAGGAAGGAAGGAAGGAAGACAAAAAAGAGAAAAGAAAAAGAAAAGAAATAAATGGGGGCTGGGAAGGTGGCTCAGTGGTAGAGCACTTGCCTTGCATGCCTGAGGCCCTGGGTTCGATTCCTCAGCACCACATAAGCAAAAAGAAAAAAGCCGGAAGTGGTGCTGTGGCTCAAGTGGTAGAATGCTAGCCTCGAGCTGAAGAGCTGAGGGACAGTGCCCAGGCCCAGAGTTCAGCCCCACGACCGGACCACCCCCCAAAAAAAAAGAAAGAAATGCCTACAAAAAAAATCATGTGTATGGTAAGTGCTTAGTTCTCAGAGGAGTGTGTCTGACTGAAGGCAATTCTCTTGACTTTACCTGGCTTTGCTCTCACTTTCTCATTTGTTTGGTGGAATGTCAATCAAGGAGAACTTGAATCTAAAAACAAATGAAACCCTATTTTATTTAACATGTAGAATTCTATAAGAAGTGTTTGATATTTCTAAGGTGCAATTTTTACTACTAACAGTACAGTTTTTCACTGAAAAACAAAACCAAGTCCCTGGTTGGTAGAATGGTAGAACAGTGGTTCATCAGGGTCTGGGGAGATTATATCCCTGTGGATATAAGCTTCCTAGGATGCCCAGTTCCCTTCTGTGAAATGGCATGTGGCATATGGAAGTTCTGCACAGAGCCACCACACATCCTTCTCTATGCTTTGAATCATGGCGATATGTCTTATAACACTTAATACAGTGAATAGCTATGTAAATACTCATACTGTATTGTTTAGAAAATAATGACCAAGAGAGAATGTTATTTGTGTTCAGAAGTACAGATGAAGGTTGGTTTTGTTGTTGTTCTTGTTTGATTTATTTTGTTTTGTTTTGGTCTGGTCATAGGGCCTGAACTCTGGGCCTGGGCGCTGTCCCTCAGCTCTTCAGCTCAAGGCTAGCACTCTACCACTTGAGCCACAGTGCCAATTCCGGCTTTTTTCTTTTTTCTTATGTGGTGCTGAGGACTTGAACCCAGGGCCTCATGCATGCAAGGCAAGTGCTCTACCACTGAGCCACCTTCCCAGCCCATTTATTTTGTTTTTTGATACTTTGATCCATACTTGGTGGGTGAATCCCTCCCTGTAGCATCCATGCATACAGGGGACAGACAGAGACAGCAGAGCCCTCTCTTCCTTACCTACAAACTCAGGAAAACTAAAGAATGAGTGGGTGGGTTACTCCAAGCATTTGTCTTATGGGAGCAGCATTTATTTGAATGTTCAGATAGTTATTTCCAGAGAACTGAAAGTTAACATCAGCTAATACTTAGAAGGTTTCAGTGATTATTTCTTCCACTGAGAAATAGATTGTGTTTGTTTAATAGTGTGGTAAGCTGGTACTTAGCTCATAGAATGCTCTTTGTTGAAATAGAAAAATAATAGGATCAATTTTGAAAGAACTGACTGCCTTAAAAAAAAGAGAGAGAAGGTAAAGAAAAACAAACGGTATGAAAACATAGTGACCACATCCCATACATACAAGTAAACAGAACAGCAGGGAGGAGACAGACACACTGCGTGAAGCAGTTTCCACAAGGGTTTTGAACAATTGGAAAGCTTTTCCAAATCCCAGAGCACATTAGTTGAAGCAAAACAACCCTTCTAGTCTGGCTAAAAGAGAAGCAGCTGTGGTGTGAGAACCAATTGGAGAGAGGAGTCTTTGTCTTTCTTTAGGGGCCTAAGGAAAGTGCCCCATTCTCCAGGCTTGGGCTTTGCCTGTCTTTGCCCCTGTGTGGAGTTCTGTGTCCCTGCCTGAGGCCTCTTTGGGCAGGCAGAGCCAGTCCAGATACATACTGTACAAGTGCCTGTGACATCTCTGGAAGGCAGGAATGTGGGTGTGGTGGGCATGTCCAAAGCTTCAGGAGATTCCCCACCCCAAACTCCAAAAACATAATGGTTGAGTGTACTCAGAATAGTCAACAGAAATAGCCTGAGACCTAAAGAGCAAGGCATTTCCATTATGAGTGCTATCCTTATGAGTGCTTAGCCCTAGGCTTCTCACATTTGAATATTGACAGAACTGTGATTATTTTTTGTATTCTACTGGGGACTTTGTTTGCTAGAAAGGCATTTTACCATTTTAGTCACACCCCCAACTCTTATTGTTTTGGTTATTTTTGAGATAGGTTCTCAGATTGATGCCTGGGAAAGCATGCACTGTGATCCTCCTATTTACACTGCCCACATAGTTGGGATGACATGCACCCACCACAAGCAATTTTTATTGGTTGAGATGGGTTCTTGCCCAGTTTTTATTGGTTGAGACAGGATTTCTTGAACTTTTTGGTAGGGCTGGCTTTAAACCACAATCCTCCTGTTCTCTGCCTCCCAAGAAGCTAGGATTATAGGTGTTAAAACCTGCAGGTGACTGCATTAAGTTTTCTAGTATTAGGCCCAATAAAGGTGAAACATGTTATGTGCAATTACAGAGAAATAAGATTATTTTTATACATGAGTTTGTGATACTGAAAAATATACCTACTATAATACATTCAAATATGTATTATATATACATATAATACATTAAATATGTATTATATGTAACATTTATTATATATAGTATTCATTGTCATTTATTCTACATATATAATTATGTAATTTATCATATACTTATATGCTATATATCATGTATGGTATGTAGAATATAGTATTGATGTATTGCTAATGATAATTGATACACTCAATTTATGACATCTAAACTCGTTTATGACATCAACACATGACATGCATATCATTGCTTGGAAAAGCTGTTGTGATAGACTTTAAAGCATTTTCATCCACAAAGAAAAAGAAAATACCAGCCAGGTGCTGGTGGCTCATACCTGTAATCCTAGCTACTCAGGAGGCTGAGATCTAAGGATCATAGTTTGAAGTCAACTAGGGCAGGAAAGTTTGTGAGACTCTTATCTTCTATTAACCATCAAAAAGCCAGAAGTGGAGCTGTGGCTCAAACAGTAGAGCGCTAGGTTTAACTATGAGAACTCAGGGACAGTACTCAGGCCCTAAGTTCAAGCCCCATGACTGTACAGAGAAAGAAAAAGCAAGCTAGCAAGCAAGGAGGCAAAGAGGCAAGCAGGCAAACAAGAAGAAAGAAAGAAAGAAAAAGAAAGAAAGAAAGAAAGAAAGAAAGAAAGAAAGAAAGAAAGAAAGAAAGAAAGAAAGAAAGAAAGAAAGAGAGGGAGGGAGGGAGGGAGGGAGGGAGGGAGGAAGGAAGGAAGGAAGGAAGGAAGGAAGCAAGGAAGGAAGGAAGGAAGGAGGAGAAAATGAGGGAGAAAGGAAGGAAGGAGAGAAAGAAGGAAGGAAAGAAGGAAGGACCCTGGAAATAATATATTTTCTCCTAAATCCCACTGGTTTGGAAATAGTCTCAGACAGAATATTTCTGTTTTGTGAGAATGAGTTTAAAGTCCATTTTTGTTTCAGTTGCTCATATCAGAGTTTTTCTCTCTTTCAGTAGAGTTAGTCTCCAGACAACAGATGAAGGAGGAGCCCCTGGGTGGAGGAACCATCCCTCAATAGCAACTCTGCAAATTTTCAAAGGGGAGAAAATCCTGGGGCTGGATTTCTCCCTTCCCTCTTCCTGGCATAGCTGATGGAAGATTCACATCTCTGACTTCCACACACACCCCTTCAGGTTTCTGTTGTGGAAAGAAATCTCAGAAAGGTGTAGCACCTCCACCCTTCCCAAAGAAAAGAAGTTTCTATGTTGGTTTTTTTTTATGTAACTAAAAGCAGCATGCATCTGAAGACAAGAATCTCAAAAAAAATACCACCCAATTCTTTCTTACCCCACATTCATTTCTTCTATTTCTTTTCACCATTTCTATTAATTACTCACTGCTGTTAGACTGTGAGCATGGTTCAGCAGTAGAGCACCTGCTTAGCCTGCATGAACCTCTGGGTTCCATCCCCAGCACCAAAACTGGAGGGGGGGGGAGGGAATGTCCTAATACTATTAAGCTGCACTTCCTAATGGAAAGCACTCTATCCTCCAGGTATATAAACCATCTGACACTGAATGGAACAGAATGAAGCATATTGCAGAGAGGGTAAATGAACAAAACTCAGCTAACAACAAATGAAGTTAGTATGAAATGCGATTATCAGCTGGGTACCAGTGACTCACACTTTTAATCATAGCTAATTAGGAGGCTGAGATCTGAGAATTATGATTCAAAGACAGTCTAGAGAGACAAATCTGTGATTCTTATTGCCAATTAACCTGCAAAAAGTTGATAGAAGTGTGGGTCAAGTAGGAGAGCATCAGCACCAGCCGTGAGTAGAAAAAAACAAGCAAGAGCTTGAGGTTCTGAGATTATGCATTTTCTATTATTAGGAGAAATTATTTTTCTGTTTAATGGTGGGTAGTAAACAGGCCATTAAAGAATAGTTAGGCCAGGTGTTGGTGGCTCACACCTGTAATTCTAGCTACTCAAGAGGCTAAGATCAGACTGTCTCTGTTCGAAGTCAGCCCAGGCATCTAAGTCCATAAGACTCTGATCTCCAATTAATTACCTGAAAATGGGAAGTGGTGCTTTGGTTCAAAGTGGTAGAGCACTAACCTTGAGCAAAAAAGCTCAGGGATAGCACCCAGGCCCTAACTAAGTTCCTAAGTTCAAGTCCCACGACCAACAAAAAAGTAAATATTAAAAAAGAATAATTGGGATGAATTCCCATTCATACAATTTTTTCCTTGTCTACCAGGGCAGTCAGCAGTAGGCTCACTCATATCAGGGGCTAGAACTCAAGTAAGAACAAGAGATATTAATGGTAACCAGAGCAGCTCACTCAATAACTAGTCCCCAAATTAATGACCATCACAGGATAGGGGCCCAGAGAGAAAAGCCAAGTGGAAGGAGCAGGCAGGAAGGGAGATGGTAAGGAAAAGCAAGAAGGACAAGGATGTACCTGCAAAGGGCTCCAGGTGAAGCCAGGTATCCATCATGTAAAACCCCATGTTATGCTTGAACCACACCTTCAATTCCAGCTTTTTGCAGGTTTAACTAAAGATATAGTCTCACTGATTTGTCTGTCTGGGCCTGGCTTTGAACTATAATTCTCAGATCTCAGCCTCCTAATCAGTTAGAATTAAAAGTATGAGTCACTGGTACCCAGCTGATTAACACATTTTTATACTAACTTTGTTGTTGATTGGGTTTTATTCATCTACCCTCTCTGCAGTATGCTTCATTCTGTTCCATTAAGTATTACACAGTTTGTATACTACCTGGAGTGCTTCAAATGCATGTCTGTGTTTTGAGAGTTATGACGGATGTTCTCAAAACGTAAGAACAATGCCCAGGAGGAGGCCCAGTGCTGCAGACCTCATTGCCCTCTCACCACATGGCTGGGTGTCTCCCAGGTGTGAATTCAGAAAGTGAAGTGTGGTCATAGCTCATACTTGTGAGTTTCATTCTTTACCACAATTCAAAACAAGTAGTTACTCACACAAATAGGTTACAACATCTGAGTAAAGGCTCACAGAGTAGATGCAAGCCTAAACAGGTTATATAACTCCTAAATTTCAGTTTCCACAGATACTGAATGGTAAAAAATTGAGAACTAGCTTTGGAGGTTAGATTTGCTAATCAGACGCAACACAAAAAACAAAACCCCTAAAGGTGAAAATTTCACTTCTGGTACAACCCTCAGCCTTGGGCACACTAATTGTGTTTCACCCACTGTCATTGGTATGCCCATGGTGCCCCTGGAGAAGGGGGACAATATTGTACTCTAGCCATCCCGTTGTTCTAACCCCACCCCCAGGCACAGGTAGAACAGGAGTGAGTCCCAGGTACACCATCCTGGGCAAATCACTTAACTTCTCAGAGCCTCAGTGATAAAGTAAGACTAAAAAAAATCCACTTGAAACTAAGAAACAAACATCTGGACAATAAAAGATTAAATACTGTTATAACCAGGAGGAGGAAGACAAGAAATATGGAACTAAAACAGAAGACCCCAGAGCTGCTGCTAACCACCACAGTGTCACGCTGTCTCTGGACATGTATGTGCTCTCCTCTCCTTTTTCTTTGTTTTAGAAGTTGCTTGTATTTTTTATGAAATCTCCACTTGCTTTCTCCCTGTCTTCTGTCTGGCTGGGAGAGGCAAACTTTTTAGAAGACTCACACTCCTGAGTGGAATACCAGAGGAATCCTGGTCCCAAGTACATTCTGCTGATGTTTTGGGACTCTTTCTGGAGTAGAAACTGAACACTTGTTGCAGATGTCTAGGATATGGTCTCTTCACATTCTAGTTTTATAGCTATAGCAACCTCCTGTTACCCAGAGGATTATGTCCTAAGATTCAGAGTGGATACACCAAACTGCATGGCTCACACTGAACTCTGTACATATTATATTTTCTCTGCAGTGTGGCTGCAGAGCCAGAGCTCCTCTGTCCTCCATGCCTTATGCCCTGCTGCCTTCTCTGCATCACCACTCTTGCTCTTTGGAACCACAATTAAAGGACATCAGGGTGGCCTGAACACAGCAGTTGATCTTATAACCAAGATGGTCTCTGACTATCAGGAGGTTAGCATAAACAGCATGGATACACTGGACAATGCATGTACTAGATGGAATGAGATATTTCAAGAGTTCATCTCACTTCTCAGAATGGTATGCAATTTAAAACTTATAAATGGTGGTGTTCCTTTTATTCTGGAATTTTCCATTAGACCTAAGTTGAACTAGAGTAAGTGTAACTGCAGGAAGTGAAACTATGAATGAGGTGAGGCTACTGTAATGGAATCATGGTTTGAGATAATAGAAGTGTGAGGTCTCCACCTGAGGATCTGGCAACAGGGTGAGTGACCTGGAGCTAAAATTCTGCTCTTCCTCTTTCTGGGATTGTGCAGGAGGCAACTTTCTGGTTACTTGGCACAGCAGACATGATTCAACTTGTGTTTGTGAAGAAGCCCAGCCCTATTCCCAGCTTTCTGATGTGAAGGAAATGCAGAAATAATAAAGAAAATGCCAAGAAAATCATCGCCATATGCCAGGAGGCCTAGGGCCTTTACTCAGCCCATAGGCCACAACAGAACAGGGCCAGGTATTTAGAAGATCTGAAGTGAATCAAATCATGGATCCTGCGAGTTTTCTAAAAGATCTCAGCATGCCAGGTGGCAGCCTAGGGCTCTCAGAAGCTCATCTTCTTCATGGGATCCCTTGGCTTTCTCTCCATCAGTATTGTGGTTGCCCGAGTCAGAACAATAACCTTAACAGCACAACTCTGTGAGTATTGGAGCCAAGGGAACTTAGACCACGCTCTGCTCCCCAAGAGTAAGGATCCCCACTGTTGGTGGCTCTGGAACTTACCAACTTCCCATAGTGCCCAACACCCACCTTGCAATATAGCATTGCTATGTATCTCCATCGAGCCTAGCTTGAAATAAATTATTTAAATCAATTATTTGATTATAGATTGTTACAGTTGAATGAGACCCAGTAAACATAATAAGCATGTAGATATCATGTATATTACAGATAAAACTGTAAGTACACTTGCCTCCTTTGTTAACACACATGGAAGATCTTGCCCTGTGATTTTGAGTTGTTGAAAGGACAAGAGCTTGTGTTCAAGCTTGGCATGAACTATTGCTGGGAAAGTTGAACCTGTCCTTCAAGCCCTCAGTACCCAAAGGGAAGAGATTTCCTTCTCTTCTAGGTCCTGAGACCTCTTTATTAGAAGGAGAGATAAAAACAGCATCTGTCTATGACCACACACAGATCCCTGCAGCTAGTGGATTTATAGTTCTGGAGACCATCATCCACATAGACAGTATCTGCTACTTCTAAGTACAGGAGTTCCAGAACCTTAGTACCGCTAGACTATTTGTGATCTTTAAAGTTTGCATGTTGGACTTCAACCTCTAGGAGACTGGCCTCATGGGGGTTGACTCGGTTTGGGGAAATGGGATTAGTGGGAGACCACGGAGCCCCTTTACTCTTCTTTCAGTAGAAAAGGTGTCATCCATGAACCAAGAAGAATGCCTAACCAGACATCCAATCCGCTGACCTTGCTTCTAGCCTTCTCAAGATCAGAACTGTGAGAGATCCTTATCAGTTGTTTATAAGCCATCCTTTCTACAGAAGTCTATAATAACTGCTTGAAAAAGGCATTAAGGTTTATTTTATAAGTGAGTTTTTGAACTTTTTAATTATTGTCCTTCTTCACTACTTTCTGCGAGATATGAATTAGGTACAGATAACAGCTGAACAAAACATAGATTTAGGCACAGATTACAGCTGAACAAAACACAGAAATCCTAGTCCCTGTAGATGTTATGTTTTTATGATTAAAAAAACAAGTGAAGTACCGAGTGCTTTACTGTAATCCAGGATGAGATCTGAGGAGCATAGTTTGAAGATAGCCAGGGGAGAAAACTTCATGAGCCTCATCTCCAAGTAACCAGCAAAAAGCCAGAAGTGGAGCTGTGGTTCAAGTGGTAGAACACCAGATTAAGCAAAAATGCCAAGGAAAGCATGAGACTTACGAGTTCAAGCTCCAGTACTGGTACATACACACACACACACACACACACACACACACAATCAATCAATCAATCAATCAATCAATCAATCAATAAAATAAGATAGATACGAAATATGGATGGTAGGAGATGAGGAGGCCTGACAGGGGACTTCTAAATAAAGGTTGAAGGAGGGAGAGTATTGGAAGAATGGAAGCCACCTCATCTCCTAGGCTTGTGTGCATAGGGAAAAGCAAGACATAGAAAGTCAAGGTTGTTGGGTCCTTCCCAGAATACAGTGGCCTGCCTGGTTCACTTGCCATCAAAGCATGCCATGGCTCAGAACAAACACAAATGCAAAAATGATCCTCACCATTTGGATGGGGGAAGATAGGAAAATGATATCATCTAGGGAGTAGTTTGTTTTCACAACAATTAAAGAATTAAAGGCAGGAAAATGTTTAAAGCACACAGAGCAAGGTTATTTAAAAGCAGAAGGAAAATTGGGAAAGGAGAGTAGCAAAACATAGTCTCTGAAAGAGAGGACCCCGAGCTGAGTATCTACAATCTCTCTGTCTGGTTCCACTACACATGTGTCCCCCTTTCCCTCTCCCTGGGAGGAGTGCATCTTTGGTTTGATTGGTTAAGTGGTGGCCCACCCATCTAGAGACCTTCTGATTGGATCCCCTGCCTTGGGGCACAGTGGAAGTAGGAAGGCTCACTGTCTACCTCACCTTTGGTAAACTCATATGTCAGAGTGCTAGAACTTGCTAGGCCTGATGGGAACAAGAGTGATCATTTATGCCATGTTATTGTTCCCTGTCATGTTGGCCTTTGTCTCAGTTGCTATTTTCTATGCCTAATTACATAGTCAGGATTGGCTAACTGTCCTTTAAAAGGCAGGGAAGAGATGGGAGACAGAAGGAGGGAGGTAGAGAGAGAGATGGGGAGGAGAGAGAGGGAGAGACAGAGAGAGACAGAGATAGAGAAAGAAATGTGGGTACCTAGGAGCTGCCAAGGCTTCTTTGCCCTCATTACCACTCATCTTGGGACTTCAGGCTTCTTTCTGAATCCTCTACCTGTATGACTGGGTAGCCACATCATTAGCGATCTCATTGAGCCTGGTATCCCCTGCCCAAAGGGCTGGGGCTGCCATATGTTCCCAGGGAATGCTGGCCAGAGCCCAGTGGGCTGGCCTCACATTCAATTAGGCACTGTCCATGTGCTTGAGTTGTCTGCTGCCTGCAGGAGCTGCAAGACTCAGACAAGGAGCCTCAGAGAAGAAGTTGGCTACTAGCCCTGCTGTGGCAAGAAGAATGTGAAAGAGGGAGAGCCTTTCCAGTAAGAGAAAACGGCGGGGTGAATGGTGAGTTCATTGTGGCATTTGGAGGAGCCTGAAGCAGGGATGTGAATGGCTTTGCTTCTCTGTGACCTTGTCTCTTGCCCTTAGGACATCTTGGCTTCCTGCACATGCCTTCCCAGTGACAACCACAAGTATCCATACATTCAGGGAAGATCCAGGCTTTTCTTGGTCAGTTTTGAGGCCTGCTCATCATGGGGCCTAGAGATGATGCCATGTTGAGAAATAGCTGTAGAAGAGTAAATGAATCACAGAGTCTGTGAGCTCCATCTTGTCAGCAGCCCATAGCACCCATGAGCTACATCAGCCACAGCTCCATATCTGGAACAGAGGCTTGGGTTCTAGACCAGGCCTGCTTGCATTCACTTCCTACTGTACTGCTCTCAGAATCATGGTAACTAGGAGGTCACTCGGCTCCTTGAGCCTCAGTAGATGCACTGAAGTATTTCTCACAGGGTTGCTTAGAGAATCCATAAAGAAGATTGTGCCAAGGCAGTCTTGGAAGGGGTAGATCTACATCTCAAATGCAGATCTACTGCTGCTAGAACTCAGAGTTTAGGAGGACAGCAAGATGAATTCAAGGACAGGTGACAGAGGAAGGTGACCAGGCCCTCCGCATGGCCCAGTGGAGTTGCGTATTCCACCTCCATCCTTGTCTGTTGCTTGCTCTCTATTTTATCGGGAGTCTCTCACCACCAGGAAGCGGATGGCCTCTCCTGTCCACAGTCTGTACAACCCCTTTTAAACACATGCTTGGAGTCCTGAGACACTAAGCTCTCAATCAACCCATGTGGCATTCCTTTTCCAGGGCTAAGATGATATCTGTTCTATGTTTCCTAAAGAAGGAAAGTATGCTGTTAATTCACCTGATTGAAAGCTGCATTGTGATTTCAGAGATGTTGCAAGACTGGGGAAGAGAAGTGTATTTAAGAAATACAAATTATACTATGCTCTTTTAGCTAAAGCCAGACATCATCTTGCATTCCTTGTAATAGCAGGGGCAGTCATAAAACTTTTGCAAATGTGTAACACATCCCAGTTGGGACATTTCTTCCAGGCCCTGAGAGCACTTCTCTCCATTAGGTTTTATCCACAGTGGAAGAGTGCCTCATGTGCTTAGAGACATGCAGCATTTCTCCTAGAAAAGGGCAATCTGGCTCCAAGAATGACTGTCCGTCTGGTCTTGGGCAGCCTGTGGTGTGCAGTGATGGTGACATTGAGCCTTTCCTTGCCTGCAGCCTCCTTGACCTTCCAGGTGAGATGAGACTGGGCTCTTGATGCCAGTATCTGCTATGGTAGGTGGTTGGAGACTCCATCCCCAGGTACTGGGAACCTGATGGGACCCAAGTCCATTCCTTCCACCCCAGCATAGTCTGATGATGGTCTTGAATGACCAAATAAATCAGTAGAGCAGGGGCTAGAAGCCCTCATATGTTCTCTTCCTTACATGCTTTAAGGATATCTGTAGAACATAAACACTGTTACACACACATGCATGAACACATAGTTATATATAAGCATACACTCACATACACACAGATATACACTGGAATGCATAAGCTCTTACAAGTTACACAGATTCATATGTCCACAAACTTACACACACCCACATGTATACCACACTCTCCCCAAACCCACTCACATACTTGCAACCTGAGACTGTCTTGAATTCTGTCTTTTGATAAAGGACCAATGTTGTTGTTTTTACCCCTGGATGTATATACCCTTAAAAGCAGAGTGAAGCCAGGTGCTGATGGCCCATACCTGTTTCCCTAGCTATCAGGAGGCTGAGATCTGAGGCTCAAAGTTCAAAGCCAGCCAAGGGAGACAAATCCAAGAGATTTCTATCTCCAATTTATAAAAAAAAAAAAAACTTTAAATGGAGATGTAGCTCAAGTGGAGGAGCAGCAGCCTTGAGTAAAAAAGATAAAGGAGAACACCTTGGCCCTGAGTTCAAGCCCCAATACCAGCACGCTCACACTCACGCATGCACACACACACACACACACACACACACACACACACACACACATCATGGGCCACAGAAAGTGATGAGCACAAGGGTACCCCAGACAGCTTAGGCAAACCTGGGGAGATGTGAGTCTAAGGGAAGACTCTTCTGTTGATCTTCAACAGAAGGACTGAGAATCATGAAGACCATTATCTACCCAAAGCTTACATGCCTGGAGTCAGAGCATAGCTGGGGCTGGGGCTCCAAATCTGTGACAGCTAAGCCTAACCTTCCCCTGGGACACCTGGCTCCCTGTAGTCCAGGACATGTGCAGCCCCAGTGGTGGAAAGTTAGCAGGGAAGGTGGAGGGCTGGCAGTGTGTGATGAAGAGGGAAGAGATGTTCACCCAGGCAGCCCTTAGATAACCTATTTACACATTTGCAGTCTGTTCTTCCAAATGACCCATTTTGCAAATTTTGATGCTGTGTGGAGGTAGTGATTCTCAGGAGATGAACTGAGAGAGAAGGGAATGGAAATGAGGTAACAATAAGAAAACAATTTTAAATGTCTGTTTTGAGTAGACTCCTGCATTTCCACAGAAGTGATTCCAGAGAAGAGTCTAATTTTTTTTTAAAGGAAGAGCAAGAGAAGGGAGGGAAAGGAAAGGGGTGAGGGGAGAGGGAATTCCTGTTTTTCCTAGTAATAGTACAGTCAGAGAGAGCCCAGGGAAGGGAAGAGAAGGGGAAAGGAGGGGGGGGAAGGAAGGGGAGGGGAGTTGGTTCAGATCTTGAATAGCCTAAGGGAGGGTTTTTCAGAGCCTTTGTGAGCTGTTGGTGTCACTCCTCAGTGAGTGGTGGGCAGTGGCCCAGCAGAGAAAGAGCCTCTTCCTTGGCCAGAAAGGACACCAATTCACAGTTCAACCTAACACATACACTCCACACTGACACACACATATATGAATACGGACACATGTGAAGAGCCACACAGATTGTAGACATCAGATTGCACTCAGTTATACAAACAAACAACCCCATACAGACATTCAAACCATACACACACACACACACACACACACACACACACACACACACACACACACACCATACCTTCATAAAGATGCTTGGAATTAGTTAGAAAACACATCAGAAGAACTCTGCTTCATTGTTTCATTGCTTCATTGAAATGAGGGTGGAATGTAACCTGAGGAGCTTGTTGGGAGAGACTAGCATGGGAGCACAGCTACTCAATCTTGAGTGAAGAAGGCCCCCAGCAAAGGCTGTCCTCTTTCACTGCTTCTAGAGGGATGTATATAGGCCAGGGAGGAAGGGAGCACCGCACTGCCAGCTAGATCAACCCCAGAACCGCCAAATCAATCCTGGTGACTGTAGGGCGAGAAATATCATAGCCAGTCACCCTCACACTGGCATCAAGAGCATATTTACAATCATTTTGTAGCATCATCAACATGATGTAAGTGTATTGAACACTTTTAAAATTCAAGGAAAGCTTTTGGTAGGAATCTAGCACATTATCAGTGCAGAAAGTTGTAAAACAAAGATAAATATAAAGGTCATACTTGTAATTATAAATGTCAGTATTTAGGTGTGCTTCTGTGGGATATATGGATATGCATACATTCATATTCATCAGGATAAAATGAATAATTTTCATTGTAATTATGCAATACATTATTTTGCTTCTGCTTTATATGCACTTTACTGTGAAGGAAACGAAGACAGATTAGTAGTTGCCTAGTATTGAAGAGTGCAGAGCAAGGGGCTAAAGAGAAGTTCTTTATGTGGTAACAAAATGTTCTAAAATTGGGCTATTATGTAATTTTACCTCAAACTGCTAAATTGTACACTTTACATGGATAAATTGTATGACATGTGAATTGCAGATCAATAAAGCTGCTAAAATATTTCAGCCAAGATATCACAGTATTAATGAATTCAAGAAATCATGACATAGCCAGGTACTGGTGGCTCATGCCTATCTAGCTACTCAGGAGGCTAAGAACTAAGGATCCCAGTTCAAAGTCAGCCGGAACAGACAAATCTGAGAGACTGTTTTTTCTGGCTATTACTTCTGGCAAAAAGCCAGAAGTAGAGGTGTGGCTCAAGTTGTAGAGAGCCAGCCCTGAGCAAAAAGAACCCAGGCCCTGAGTTCAAGCCCCAAGAATGACTCAAGAAAAAAATCTAAGCAAGAGCCCAAAGCCCTGAGTTCAAGCCCAGTGTTTGTACCAAAAAGAAGGAAAGAAAGAGGGAAAGAAAAGAGAGAGTTGAAAGAGAAGAAAGAGAGGGAGGAAGGAAAGAAAGAAAGAATGAAAGAAAGAAAGAAAGAAAGAAAGGAAGGAAGGAAAGAACGAGGGAAGGAAGGAAGGAAGGAAGGGAGTGAGGGAGGGAGGGAGGGAGGAAGGAAGCAAGCAAGCAAGCAAAGGAAGGAAGAAACTGAGCAAAGGAAGAAAGAAACGAAGGAAGAAAGGAGACAAAAAGCCATTTCCTGAATTTTATTACACACAGCACTATAAGTTGCAAAGTCATTCATTCATTCATTCATGCACTGAGACAAAGTGCCTGATACTTGCCACCTCCTGTTCAGCCACTGAAATGTTACAGTGAACAGAGAGACCATAGGGGGTCACAGAGTCAGAGCAAGTGGGGCCTATGCTTATCCTTGCTTGGCTTCTACCAGTCATTGAAATGATTTGTTAAAATATGGTGGACATATTTCAAAGGGAATAATTTAGGCAAACACATTCATAGAACTTCCATAAACTTTGAAGGTCTCTAGCTGTTTTGTTTAAAAAATAATTATATTATTTTATAGACAAAGAAATTGAAGTATCAAAGGAGTTGGGCAATTTGACCAAAGGAGTATGTGGCAAAATAAAAACCAAGACCCATACACTTATATGCACAAAAGGTAGAAAGCCACTTTCTTTCTTGAGATTTATGTATAAGACAGGTTTCTGGGAGAGCCCCAATCATCGGTGCTTTTATTCTTTTCCAAAAGGCAAGTTAAAAATACACAAGCATATCGATCTATTTTTATTCATTCATTAAGGTCTATAAAAAATAAATTCCTAAGTCACAGTGGTGTTTTCTTTTAAACATATCTTGGGTTCTTTTGTCAGGCCATATTTTTGGTTTATAAAATATAGTCACCATTGTCACATACTTCTCAAAAGAGTGAGTGGTTGTGGCTTTGAAGCCACTGTCCTTTGCTTATGCCCCCTGCCAAAGCTATTAATATACCAAACCTGAACTTCTGCTTTACTCAAATCCTTAATTATTCCCTGGTTTTCAACCCTTCATTAGTACAAGCAATTAAATTGCACAAGTAACGTCATCCTTTTGACATCTGGAAGATATTACACAAGTCTCCTTTTTCTATAAGCAAATCTCACCCAGAGCCTGAGCATAGCCCTCCTAAGAGCAGGGGTGGGTGGGGAGGGTGGTGGAAGGGCTGGGGTCTTTGAGGAGAAGAAACTAGTGAGGCACTGGGTGTCTGTACTTGGTATTGCACTACTACAAGAGGAGGTCACTCCATGACTGGAGACCTCAGTATCCACCTAGAAATCAGTACCTGGATGTCTATTTCCCAACTTAAGATGCATATAAAGTCAGGGGTCTATGAAGATGCAAAGAAATATATCAAATACTCTTTCTGCAAAATCTTTGTCTGACAAAAAGTTAACACATTCTGGTCTTATTGAAGCAAGGTGATTGATGAAAGTAGAACCCCAAGTTTACATAAAACATTACAGCTGAAATGTGAGTTCAAAACCTTTGCTCCATTCAGTACAAAGGTCTGGTTAACCCTAGCATCCATGAACAAACAGCCCTCTGGCCATGCAGGGCTTGTGGGCATGGTTTAGGGAAGCTACTGCTCACACATAGCCTGGGGGGCTCTGAGGTGTCTTCATCCCATAATGCTCTGAGTCCCCACTCAACCAATTTAAAAAAGTGGGGGACATACACAAGCCATCAAGCAATCATTACAAAACCTAGAAGAGGACTGAGAGGAGCCCCTGTGCTAACACAACTGCCCTCCAAGAGGTCTCCACTGGAGTCCTAGCTCTGAAGCCCCTATCTATGGAGTCTATACTTCTGCTTTCAAATAAACTTGCTCTATATTTCTTCCTTCCTTCCTTCCTTCCTTCCTTCCTTCCTTCCTTCCTTCCTTCCTTCCTTCCTTCCTTCCTTTCTTTCTTTGCATCACCTTTCAGGTGATTTTTGTCTTTTTATTATTGTCTTTAAGTAGTTATACAAAAGAGTTGCTATTTAACAAAGCTGTTTATGAATACAATGTAACTTGATCAATATTTCCTCTTTCAACATTCTCACACATCCCTTCCTACCCACCCCTTCCCTCACTCTTCTTAATTTTTTAGGATATACATTGGATTCTTTTTGTTTTGTTTTGTTTTGTTTTTGGGTCCTGTTGTGGGGCCTGAACTCGGGGCCTGGGCACTGTCCCTGAGCTCTTCAGCTCAAGGCTAGCGCTCTACCACTGAGCCACCTTCCCAGCCCTACATTGGATTCTTGACTGCATCCTTCCCCTCTTCTCCTCTTCATTTGCCTACCTCTTTCCCCTTGACCCCACCCTACCCCACCCTTTCTAGTATTCCTTGGTGTTTTATCTTTCTCCTTTTAAAAGAGAAAAGAAAAGAAGAGGAGAGAAGGAAATAAAAAAAGAGAGAGGAAGAGAAAAAAGAAAAGAAAAGGCAGAGGTTGCACAGATGCTCTGAAGGGTGTTTCATTTCACTGAAGAACAAGTAGGTGTTCAGAGACCTATACCTGCAAGACTAGCTCTTCGTTTCAATGAGATCTGGATTGGGAGATCAAAGAGCATCCTCTCTCAGCTGAGTGTTAGAGAGAACTCCTGACTCCAAGCTAGCTCTCTTTTACTCTCCTGCATTTAACAAATATCCAAAGGAGCTTCTGATATTGTTTCTACACTGTACCTCCCAGCTATCTGTGGACCCAGTCTGTGCAGTGTCACTGAGTATACTGCTCACTAATAGCCTGGGGGGCTATGGACAAGCCTTTAATTTGGGGCTGCTCCTTACCAACTACCTTAGTCCTTGGTCTCTCAGCTTAAGCTGCTTCAATGTAGATAGTCACAGGTGATTGGGGTGTAGAGCCTGGAGTGTTTAATCAGACATGAGCAGACATGACCACAGTGGCAACCTGTAGTCCTTGAAGATGACCTTTGTCTTAGGTCATCTTCCAGGCTTGGAGAGGAGGCTGGAGAGATGAATGAGGATCTGGAAATAAGGAATTGAGCAATGGCGGTGAGAGCACACGCAGCCCACTCAGCTCTCTCTTAAGGAGGAAGGCATCCTAAACCTCTGAGCACCATCTTGAAGGGCCATTCTCTACAGAAGAGTTCTATTAGTCTATGTCTGCAATCCTCTAGGGCTATGAACCTTGGAAACTGCTGGAAGGCACAGTTCCTGTTTCTTCCTTTGTCATTTGTTTGCTTTTGATTCTGCATTTCATGCTTCAGTCCAGGCTTGGTTTGTTTCTTTTCTTACCATTTGATGATTATAGTCTTTGTCATCGCTCTCTGATTTTTCAAAAGGTTTTTTATGTAAGGGAAGAAAATGCTTAGTGAGTATTTCTGTTTAGTGACTGTATCATATCCTATCACATGCTGTCATGGTTACTGCTAAAGATGTTCATAGTAAGTCTCTGTGTTTCCCTCTGCAGTGAGATATTGGCACCCCCATCTTCAAAAGACAGCATCTGTTCCTCCACCCAATGACTGGTCATAGAAAGATAGTCTGAAACTTCTAGGTCGGCCTCAGGAAGCCTTCCCATCCATCTGAGTTCCATGGGAGGAGAGCTGAAGGCCTCAGGTGTGTGTATGTGTGTGTGTGTGAGAGAGAGAGAGAGAAAGAGAGAGAGAGAGAAAGAGAGAGAGAGAGGCCATCTTTGACCGCTTAGCTTGTTGAACCCTAGAGGACCTGGGGAAACAGGACTGCAAAGTCACCCCAGCCAGACCAGAAATAATTCATTTTTGTTGTAACAAACCACTATGTTTGGGGATGGTTTGTTTTGCTGCAAAAGCCAACTGAAACTAATGGAAACCTTGTGAATTCCATTGAACAACTTCACAACCCTACCCTGCCCAACCTGTCACTGATAGTGACAACTGAGGAGACAAAACCAGAAGAAAAGGAGATTATAGCACATATGTTCTCACAGGATATTTACATCAATATTGCTCTTTTCAAAATGAGATGATTCAGGCTTGCAGATACTCAACAACACAAGGGTGTTAAAGGGCATAGTGTTGGCACCAGGCAGACATGAAATCAACTCTTATCTCTGCGTTATTTAGTTAGCTGTGAGGCCTCATGATCTCCAATTTTCTTATCTTAAAATAGAAATAATAATATCAAGCTGCAGTGTTGCTGTGAGAACTAACAGAGAGCAGTTCTTGACACACAGTAACTCCCTGTCTAAACACCTTGCCCAGTAAGTGATGGCTAGGCTGGCATTATCCCATTTCCTTTCTGACTCTGAGGTTCATTTTCCTTCCTACTGTACTTCACCTCTAATCCCCCATGCTAAGCCTGGAAAGCAATGAGAAACAGATTTTTTTTACAAGTGTCTGCTTATATTCACTCATTCAATATATGTTGGTAGTCTATCTACCCCAGAATGATGTGGTGAGGCAATGTGCAATGAAGGTCTGCTGGAAAGGGCGCATGCTAATAAAAAGAGATATCTGTCACTATAAAGCATAATCAGGGCTGGAAGAACCAACCCCAGGACCTCAAGAGGTGAGAGGAAGGTAAGCAGAAACAGGTGCAAAGCAGATGGAGGGATACTTTCCCAGAAAATAATGTTAGAAATCAGATACCTAGGATAAATAGGCACAAACTAGTGAAAGAGGTATATGTCAAGGGCTATTCTAGGTGAAAGGCCAGCAAGGTTGAAGATCCTAAAGTCAGAAAGAATAAGGACTCTTGGAAGAATGTGAGAAAATAAATAATATTAACACAGGAAGACAGACAGGAAGGACAAGGCTGACAGAAGGGAAGCAAAAGGGTGTTGGAGGACCAACTGAGGAACCAAGTCTTCCCTTTGAGAAAGAGGAAAGCCATGGAAGACTTTTAAGAGTGAGAGTACCATAAGCAAATTCATAATATCCTGGAATGACTGCCTACATCTTGGTTCTTCAGAAAACAGCAGGAAGACACTGCCCATGATCCTGGGATACAGAAAGTACTAGCAATTCAGACGGACGCTGTATCATTCTGTTCTGGCACAAAGTAGGTGTCCAATAAGCATGTGCCAAACAGAAAAACGGATAGGCAAGTGGTTCTTGAGTGGAAACCTTCAAGCACTGGGGTGGGCTGGCAAGAGATTTGGGTAATGCTGACATTGCATCAATAAAGGGCAATTTACAATCTTTCGTCAGAGAAGAGCCTGGTATGTGGAAAGCAGTAAGAAATATGGGGCTTTCTTGTGATCAGACCACCCAAAACTCTACTTAAAAGCCTGTGGACCTTTCATTAATTTCTGCTTTCCTCTCGTTTCTCTGTTTTGTAAATTATCTGTTAAGTCTCCTTTGAACATCCATTTATAAGGTGCTCCAAGTTTCTGCCATGAAAGTCCTCATAGTTCTCTTCCTTTTTAAATTCCTCAGATCCATATTCCAACCCTGATCTAGTCTTTACCCAGGACACTGTTCCACAAGAAATATACTCATTACTTATGTAACTTTAACCCCTCTGTATATCACCTTCACAATAAAATTTTTTAAAAAAATTAAAAAATCACTTTATAAAATAGAAAATGTTGAACTATGTTGTCTTGGTGCCAATTTTCCTAAACACAAGTTACTGCTGGAAAAATAAGCGAATGAAACTTTTCTGAGTGTCTTTTATTCATTCTCCTTATAAACACCCCACTTTCCCTTGCTTCCCGTGTATGTTCAGATGTACAGACAGAAGCATTCAGAGAGACAATATGGAGAAAAATCAGAAGGAAAACCCACCAGACACAAATATAGCTCTTAAGACTTGTCTATATCATTCAAGATCAGTCATTTAGAAGCAGCCCTACCACATGACATGGAAGTCCAGCCACTATGAAATGAGTCATCCCGTAAAAGCAGGTTAGACAGAATGCTATGGCAGAAGACACATTATTCCCTACAATCCATTGTTTTGATAATGAAAGGGGTGAAGGATTTTAAGTCACCACTTATGGTGTTCTGGAATGTTCTCTTAAAAGAAAAGACCCTTGACAAAAGCAGCCAGGGCTTCAAAGACATGGGCACAGGGACAGGAGGACTAAGAATTGCTCTTCTGAGAAGGATAATAAAGAGCTGAGCAGCATTCTCCTTGATTTGGTAACTAACATGAAAAAGAAAAATGAAAGAAAGTGGGGAAAAGCTTTATTTCAGTATTAAGCATATGGTTGGCATTCACCAAGTGTTTATTAATAATAATGACTTATGTATGCCAAACCCCCTTCAGAGCAAATTGTCTAGGATCCAAATCCCACAATGAGTCAAAGGATTTCAATGCCCTGGCAAGATGCTGGAAGGATTTGGAACAATTCACACATAGCACAACTCCTGCTCACACCACAGCCTATTTTCTCCCACCTACTCAGCACAACCTCTACCCACTCCATAGCTAGTGGGTGACCCACTGAAAATACTCTATTACATTTTTGGAATTAATAAAAGGTGCCACCTTTTCTCACCCAAATCAGGCTATTTGTATCTTTTTTACAAGATAAGCTTCTAACTTTGTTCTTCTTCCTGAGGGCATGAACAAACACCACTTTTCAAAAGGGAAACTACAGCTACAGTCCCAGAGACTCCATGGTAGTGGGATGCTTGAGGAAGTTTTCTGGAAGGATGCTCAAGACCTTCCCATTCGCCATTGCCTGTCCTTCATCCCAAGCATTAACAAGGTAGTCATTTGTTTCTGACCGTGACTATCTTAGTGAGTGTCCACCACTGTGGATTAATATAGTCACCCAACAGATTGTCCTCAGTTTTCAGATGAGCAAATCAAGACCACAAGTTTCTCCACTTTTCTTCTTTTGAAGATAGTTATGGATTGGATAAATGTCCCACAAATGTTAAAGTCTTGTTTTTCTGCCTAAGGCACAATTAGGAGGTGATGGAACCTTTAAGAGGAGCATGCCAGTGGAAGGAAGTGAAGTCATTGTGTTTAGGAGGATTGTGGGACTCAAATATCTTCTCTCTATTTACTTCCCAGTTACCAGAAGTAAGCACTGCCTTTATCACAAGCCTAAGCAACCAGGCCAATTGACTATGTGCTGAAACCTTCCAAACCATGAGCCCTCTTTTTAATTTGATTCACCTTGGGTGTTTGTTACAGTAACAGAATGTTAACTAACATAAACATAATGAGGTGGATATCTGGCTTGGTGAGGCTGAGCCATATTCACCATAAAGAAAATAGTGGACTCAACCTTGGGGCTCTGAACTCAAACTGTTCCCACACCATCCTTGGTCACAAGGTCCACTGCCTCATCTACAAGTTACAGAATGACATCTTCATTGTCACTTAGATTGTCAGATAAGAATGGATTGTGCTAACTTCAGTGCATTTACATTTACCCTAACAAACTCACAAACAGCTAGACCTAACCACAAATTATATAAGTTGCCAACATTTGCAGAGCAACAATTGTTGCCATTGCTTTGTTCTTAGATAAGATGGAGGGGGATAAAGGTTTGCTTTGTTTTAGTAATTGGAATTTAGTCATTTATTCTGTGCTGATCTTGGGGCTTGAACTCAGGGTCTAGGCACTATCCCTGAACTTTACTGCCTAGGGATAGTAAGTACCACCACTTGAGCCACATCTCTCCTCTTCTGACTTTTGAGTGATTAGTTGAAGATTAAGAGTCTCACAGATTTTTCTTTAAGAGTCTCACAGATTTTTCTGCCTGGACTGACTTCAATCTGCAATCCTCAGATCTCATCCTCTTGAGTAGCTAGGATTACTTATAGGTAAGCCACTGGCTCCTGGCTTGGAGTTATTATTTGAATGTAATTTCAATAATGGCAATTTTCTGAGTTCTGTTGTATATTAAAGTACAGAAGAGAAATGTATTATTAATGGCAAAATAAAAAGGAAACATGCTTTACAGATGGGGTTCAATTTATTTCAGAAAAAGAGCATGACTCTCTACCTCAATATCACCATCTGGAAAAAGAGTAGCAAGAAACCAGTCACTGTTCTTGTGCAGAGTATGGCCAACTTAAAGGAGAGAGTCCACAATAATAGTTGTAAAATGTGGCTTTAGTATTGTTACTCTTGATCTGGAACACACAGGTGTGTTTGCTTTGTGGAAATCCTAGAATTATAGAGTTAATTAAACAAACAGATGCTCCTCAACTTAAAACAGTGTTACATCTCAATAAACCCATTGTAAGCCGAAAACACTGTTAGGTTTAAATGTCTTTAATATGCCCAGGCTTCCAAATTCTGTAGCTCAGCAACATAGCAGGAGCTGTTTCCCCTCATAGTACATGGCTGCCTGGGAGATTGCCAGAAACAATGTAGCTAGCCTAAAAAAAATTAAAACTAAACACCAAGTATGATTTCCACGGAAAATAGAATACTTTTCAACCATCACAGTCAAAGCATACTTTTTTTTTTACCATTATAAAGTTAAAAAATCCCAAGTGAAATGAATCACAGTAAGCTAGGGACATCTAAACTTGTCCCTTTTGAAGAGCATATACAATCTTCATCTTAAAGCTAGGCTCAAGTCTAATCTAAGCTTGCAAACAATCAAAGCAACCCTTTCCTGGCTCTAATAATCATTTCTTGTGAAAAGCCCACATCTAGGGCAGGAAAAGTTGAACAATCACAGAGAAAAGAAATAAACCAGATGAAGACCCCATCTGCAGCTCAAAGTACCACCTATGATTATCAGTGAACATGAAAAACAAAGGTGGAGACTTCCTGGAAACTGTCATGAGATTCTTCAGAGACACTAGTCCAGCCTGGCACCTGTGTCTCATGCCTTGTAATTCCAGCTACTCAAGAGGCTGAGATTTGAGGATTGTGATTCAAAGACAGCCCAGGCAGGAAAGTCCATGAGACTTTTACCTCCAAGTAACCACCTAAAAGCCAGAAGTGGAGTTATGGCTCAAGTGGTAGAGTGCCAGACCTGAGTGGAAAAAAACTAAGGGGCAGGGTCCTCACCCCTGAGTTTTAGCCTCAGCACTGGCATGTGGGCACACACACACACACACACACACACACACACACAAATAAAAAGTCCATTGAATGCATTTCAAAGGGATCAAGAGTTTGTAGAACTGTCAGGAATGCAGAATGGGGAGGGGTGTCAGACACTGAGCTGTGCTCTGCTCGCTAGGATGAAGGGATTGAGTACCTTCTGTGCAGAAGCTAGAGTGACCAAGATGACCAGGTGAGTCCAAGCAGGGTATTTAGAAAGTTGTCACAGATCAGAGAAGTAGCATTTGGGACCAAAGTCCAAAATAAATTGGTGAGATGTTTTCAGACTGGTGTCCTGGTCCTGGGTTGCTGTTTGTCAAAGTTCTTTTTATTTGTGACAGGATTCCAACAAGACACGATAAGATAAGTAGCTGACTAGTGACAAAGAAGAGCAAAGGCAGACAGAAAAGCCTACAAAAAGACAAGTCACCTCACCATTATTAAAGGAGCAAGGACTGGGAAGGTGGCTCAGTGGTAGAGCACTGGCCTTGCATGCATGAGGCCCTGGGTTCGATTCCTCAGCACCACATAAAAAAGAAAAAAGCTGGAAGTGGCACTGTGGCTCAAGTGGTAGAGCGCTAACCTTGAGCTGAAGAGCTGAGGGACAGCGCCCAGACCCAGAGTTCAGGCCCCGTGACCGGACCCCAAAATAAATAAATAAATAAAGGAGCAAGACTTAGACAAAGCCAGTAGGAAGATGACTATCCCTAACCCCAATCCAAGAGGCTGGGTATTCGCCTTCCACACAGGGCTTGAATTTGCAGCCTTGCCCAAAGCAACCCAAATAGTGAAACATCATTTAAAGACACTGCAGGAGGAAGCATGAGAAGGCAGGGGCCTGATAGCTGAAATCTGAATATAATCTGAATGGACCATGGCCAAACTGTACATGAAAATAGACCCACAACCTCTAATATTCAATCTCTTTTTCCCAGGAAACCCTACAGTTACAGTAACTGGCTCAACAATGCCTTTGGATTTATATTCAAAATTCTGGCTATACTAGAATGCCACCAATCTCTCTAGACTGGCTTTTTTTTAAAATTGCGAAATTACCATAGAGAGGGGTTACAATTACATGGGCAAGGTAATGAGTGCATTTCTTATCAAGCATTGTTGTTTCCCCTTCCCATCCTCCCCCCCCCGCCCCCACCCCCCACCCCCCCATCAAAGTTGTAAAGTTCATTTTCTTTTTTTCCTTTCTTTTTTTTTAAATTGTGAAAATACTGTACAGAGGGGTTACAATTACATGGGCAAGATAATGAGTACATTTCTTATCAAGCATTGTAGCCTCCTCCTTTGTTTCCCCTTCCCATCCCTTCCCATCCTCCCCCCCCATCCAATCCTCCTCCCCCCACCACCAAAGTTGTAAAGTTCATTTTTGAACTTTACATTTGTACATCTCATTGTTGCAATGGGTGCACCTGTATCCCTATTTAAACCTAGTCATAAAAGAAATGCAAATCAAAACAATATTGATATACCACCTCACCCCAGTTAGAATGGCTATAATTAAGAACTCTAATAACAACAGAGGCTGGAGGGGATGTGGACAGAAGGGAACCCTACTGCATTGTTGGTGGGAGTGTAAACTTGTTCAACCACTTTGGAAAGTAGTATGGAGGTTCCTCAAAAGACTCCATGCAATCCCACTTTTGGGCATTTACCTGAATGATCACAAACAAGACCATACTAAAGCTACCAGCACAACTATGCTTATTGCAGCATTATTTACCATAGCTAGATGCTATTTTTAAATGTTTTCTTTTTCAAGTCTTCCAGTCAAACCAGGGAAGGGAGATGTAAAAAAAAAAAAAAGGAGCCTTAGAAATCTCTTTCTGTGATTTTTGTTCTTTTCTAGTAGTTCAGCTTACCAAATATTATTCAGCCTAAATTTCGTTCTGGGTAGGATCTTGTTAAAGTGAGAAATATTCATATATAACACTCACTTGGCTTTTTCACTCACAGCTGGTGCTCTACCAGTTGAACTATATCTACACTTCGGGTTTTTTGCTGATTAATTGAAAATAAAAATCTTACAGACTTCCTTGCTTGGGCTGGCTTTGAACTGAATTCCTCAGGTCTCAGCCTCCTGAGAAGCTAGGATTCAAGCATCAGCCACTGGCACCTGGCTTCCACCAAATTTTTAAATGCCGCATTATATTCTGTAAATTGTGTGTTGCTACTGCCTCAAAAAGCAATTTTTTCAATTAATTAATTAATCCTATCTACATATTGCTCCTATATATTATATATGGAACTTTTGGTGCGGCATTTATTTTTATTTTAATCAAAATCTAATTGTTCCCAGCTTCAAATAAAATCATTAGACAAAGATAAACTTGGAAGATTTTTTGAGGCTAGTATATTGAAACATTTGTTCCTCTATCTGAAAGATTTCTGTATAAAAGTATCAATGGAAAGCTGTAATTAATGTGTGTGGATTTTATTTTGCTTGAAACAATCTCACATTGTCTGATAGATGGGATGGCTGGCTTTCCTAGATGAGCAGGATTGGCATTCAAGGCTCCCAGACCAGGTCCACCTTTCACTCTAACATGCTCAGAGTCACAATTGCTGCCTGAGCTTGACCTTTTATTGTTATTTTTAATAAGTTTTTATTGTGAAATACTATACAGAGGGGTTACAGTTACATGAGCAAGGTAATGAGTACATTTCTTATCCAGCATTGTTGTCCCTCTTTTGTTTTTCCCCCATGATCCTGTCCCTCCCATCCTTTTATTGTTATTTTTAAAATCAGTAATTAAATCCTCATTTAGTAAGACTACAATTACATGGATTTCAGATTAACTTTTTTTGTTTTTTTGGGGGGGTGGGGGGAGTCCGGTCGTGGGGCCTGAACTCTGGGCCTGTGCGCTGTCCCTCAGCTCTTCAGCTCAAGGCTAACGCTCTACCACTTGAGCCACAGCGCCACTTCTGGCTTTTTTCTTTTTGCTTATGTGGTGCTGAGGAATCAAACCCAGGGCCTCAGGCATGCAAGGCAAGCGCTTTACCACTGAGCCACCTTCCCAGCCCCTCAGATTAACTTTCTGATAGAAATAATTTTATTGTTATCCATGTTCTCTGTTTTAATAAGGGATTCAATATTCATAAATAAATATGCTTAATGTTTTATTCATATTCAATAAAATCTAATATTTATTATTTTTATTTATTATTTATTTATTTTTTTGGGGGGGTCTAGTCGTGGGGTCTGAACTCTGGGCCTGGGTGCTGTCCCTCAGCTCTTCAGCTCAAGGCAAGCACTCTACAACTTGAGCAACAGCATGACGTCCAGCTTTTTTCTGCTTAGGTGGTGCTGAGGAATCGAACCCAGGGCCTCATGCATGCGAGGCAAGCACTCTACCACTGAGTCAACTTCCCAGCCACTATTTTTTTATTTTAAACATTTACCAGACTACTTTTTTGAAAATGTTCTTCATCCCTTTCTTATGTTTTCCTTTTTGAATTCTATTTTTGAATTTTTAATTTTTTTCATTGTGATTTCTACTTATGCTTACTTTTATCTGAAGGACTAGAAATGAATTTTTTTCAAATATGAATGTATCTCACCAATAAACCACACAATTGAAGTAAATGATATTCAGAAAATTGGAAATTATTTTGCATGATTTCCAAACATTATTTTTTTAATATTAAAAATTATCCATTAAAATCCAAGACCCTAAGATTATGAATAATTCTAACTAAATGAATATTACTATACTATTAAGATGTTTTTATTTGAAATGTAAATAAATCTTAGGTATTTTATAATTACAACATTTATTTCTATCTAGTTGATAGTATTATGACTAGACCAACATTTATAAACTTAAGAGTAGTACTAGGAATTTATTCATATTGCAAAATGTTCTCAGATTTATGCCCAACTTCTATAAACATACACTAACTTTTAATAACCTCTGGGACCACAGCTTAGAAAGTCAACAGAAAGAGCCAAGCACCTGTGGCTCACTTTTGTAATCCAAACTCCTTAGGAGACTGAGATCTGAGAATCTTGGTTTGAAGCCAGCCAGGGAAAGAAAGTCCATGAGATTCTTATCTACAATTAACTAGCAAAAAGCCAGCAATGGCTCAAGTGGTAGATAGCTAGCCTTGAGTGAAAGATCAAAGAGACAGAGCCCAGGCCATGAGTTCAAGTCCCAATACCAGTATTCTCCCATAAAAAAAAATCAAGAGAAATAAATGACACAAATAGGAATACTTAGAAAAAGAGCAGTATTTATGACAAAAATCTATTGCCTTTGTGCTTCTCTGAGTAAGGACTTGAGGAGTAACTCACTTTTAATTTGTCTTAGCTAAGTTCTGTCTGTGCTAAAATCCTATTCCCAATTCACAGCATCATCCTTCTGCAAGGTTAATAGCAGCACAGCTCGCAAGCTGCCCTGGCTTTTTGAGAAAGAGTTGTCTTTTAGGACACAAGGCAAGAGATGCAGATGAGTGTTTCCCTGGGGCTGAGCCGTGTGAAAAATAAAAGTGGAGTGTGGGGTGGCAATTTCGTTTCTGACATCTGTAACGTGCAGAGGGAAAAAAAAACTGGGCCTAGGACAGAGGATCTCTTGTAGAGTCTAAGGGTTACTTGTTTGTAAGAATATTATGTAACTATATAGATGAAGTAACTGCTAGGATCAAAGCAAAAGAACTAAACACAATATTTCTTATTAGTGTTTGATAAAATCTATTTAGGTTTAGTAGCTAAGAGGAATAAATATGGTAAAAAAAAAAAAAGATACAAGACCTGAATATTACAGTCAACAATTTCCTGATAGGTATATAATGAGTTGATCTCAATAAACATATTGCCCAATATTTTTAGCACAAATGGTATATTGACAGTAAAAGCCATAATATAGGCCACAGTGTTTTGTATTTTTCAGGCTATTTTGTTAAATAATGTAATAAATAGATGAATAGTAAGATGGCTAATGCAATATTTCAATAATGAAAACTGAATTTAAAATTACTAAATAATCCAGGTTAAAGAGAACATTAAAGATTTACAAAATATTCAAAATTTGTGGGATATACAAATTAGAGAGAAATTAATTGTTCCAAGTGTGTACATTTGAATACACAAACAATTGAAAATAAATAAGCTAAGGATTCAATTAAAAAACCAGAACGAAAATAGCAGCATACCCCCAAAGAGATTCCAATAAACAAAATATGAAAGAAAAACTGTATAAAAATGAAAACCAAAAATCATATATAAAAATAAAACTGAGCTGGGTTCCATTAGCTGAGTCCTATAAACCTACTCAGGAGGCTAAGACATGGAGGAGTAATTTAATGCTAGCTGGAGCAGAAAAGTCTGTGAAATTCCATTTCTAATTAACCAACAAAACTCTGAACTGGAGGTATGACTCAAGTAGTAAAGCATCAGCCAGCTATGAATCAGCAAGCTGAATGAGCTTGAGGTTCTGAGTTTAAGCCCTTATACTATAATGCCAAAATCCTATTATTTTAAAAACTATTCTGTGAAATTGCTGGCATAAATAGGGAGGAATGAAAATATAAACAAATCGAATTCAGAATGACAAAAGAAGATTCTCTCTTCATAAAAATGTAAAAAGATATTATTAACAACTATTTTTGAGGAAATCTGAAAATCTAGATGAAATTAGAAAAAATGAGAAAATAGCAACTATTAAATTAGTTTAAATGATAACCAAAAGCCTGTACATCCTTACACAGGCTTTTACAGTCTATCAAATATCCAAAAAATGGTAATTCCATCTATAAAAAAATGTTTCCCTATAAGAAAAAAATAAATAAGGGAAACCATGGGACCTATGTTTCTTTGGGCCTGGCTTACTTCACTTCATATAATTTTTTCCAAGTCTTTCCATTTCCGAACAAATGGGGCAATGTCATTCTTTCTGATGGAGGCATAGAATTCCATTGTGTATATATACCACATTTTCTTGATCCATTCATCTACTGAGGGGCATCTGGGTTGGTTCCATATCTTAGCTATGAGAAATAATGCTGCAATAAAATCAAATGTTTTTTCTTTCTTGCTATTGTTTCTAACATATTTATAAGATATTTCTTTGTTGCTTTGTATGTCCCTCCGCCACGGTATCACCCCTGTTTTCACTATATTTGATGTTGGTATAATTTGTGGAGGGGAAGTTGGACCCATTGCAACAATGAGATGTACAAAACCTTATGTCTAAAAATGAACTTTACAACTTTGGTGTGTGTGGGGGGAGATGGGAAGGGATAGTAAGGGGAAACAAAGGAGGAGGCAACAATGCTTGATAAGAAATGTACTCATTACCTTGCCCATGTAATTGTAACCCCTCTGTATGGTATTTTCACAATTTAAAATAAATAAATAAATTTTAAATATAAAAAAGACAAAAATAAATTTTACAAAATCAGAACCATGATATCACAATCCAATAAGCTTTGTTTATAAAGTTGCAATAGATGTGATGATCTAAATAATCAGAATTTAACTGTTCAAATTGACTATACTTACTGAGTTTAACGTAGACTAAATGAAGGAACGCAAACACGTGGACATCTCTTACTCTGTGGAAAAATAGAAACTGACAAACTTGCAGGCAGAAAGTAAAGTATATAATAAAAGCAAGTATGTTATTTAAATATACAAGAAAAGTAAATATATTATTCATTTACAAATCAGCCTAAGTTTTCTTTTAAGGCACTAGATCCTGGAAGGAAGAGGGTAGAGAAACTTCTACAGCTTAGAAGAAGTCGAGTACTATACATAAAGGATCCAATAGACCATCACAACCTCATTCTGTTATAAAGCTGAAAAATGGACATTAGTAAAGATTCCAAGATCCAGGAAATATACTACCCATGGGCAGATGGTCTTTGATTAGAACATTTCCATTCACAATAGTGCAGGAGCACTTTGGCCCAGAGAATTCTGTGGACAATGACCCTCCCTTGTGAAGAGAGGATGGGGGAAGAAAGATAAAATAAAAGGACTTAAAGAGACAGATAAATGAAAACAAGCAAAAGGGGAGCAGAAACAGCTAATTTCAATCCTTGAACAACTCTCTAAGAATTGCTTTAAAGTCTGTTTGCTAATTTCACAACTAAGCCATCCTTGTCATTTTTTATTAACTTTCTTATTGTGTTTGTGTTACAACTTTTTGTTTATTGATATGTCTACTGAATTGTTATTGTATGCAGAATATTGTGAATATACACGTAGAGAATCTAGATTTCGTTATGTACTCATGAAAAGTGCCCAGTTTTGTTCCAACATCGTCTGTAAACAATTCACCTATGGCGTCCATCAGCAACAATCTCTCACTTTTCAAACCCCAGATGCTTTATTGATATCCCTCTTGAAGTTTCCCATGCACACACATAGTTCGATTGAAGGAGAGTTTATATGCAGATTCATGGGCATAATTGTATTTGTAAGTTGTTTACTTTCCATGTTAGATTTGACCTCAATTTCCAACTCCTTAATGTCATAAGAGCTTATACCTTGCAGTATAAGTTAAGGAATTCTATTAGGCAAAAGCATCCACTACTTAAATCTCACTATTACAGGAAAAGTTCTAAGGTAATCCCCAATTTCTGGCCCCAGCATATATACAGTGAATGATTTCCTTCCCTTGTACATGGCAATATGTAGGAATAGGTTAGGATTTCTCAAAATTAAGTCAATTGCTTAGGAAAAGTGAAGGGATTTTTCAAATGCAATTTAATTACTCAAAAGAAAGGTATCCTGAACAAGCCTAACATAGTCACTTACAGGATAAAGTCTGAGACTAGGAAACAGGGTCCAACTGGCCTCCTTGCTGTGGCAGAGTAAGAGGGACTCCCTCTGATAATAAGAGTCTCAAGTTAGGTTCCAGTGGCTCCTGTTCCTAATGCTAGTCTGAGATCTGAGGATCTCAGTTTGAAGCCAGCCAAGGCAAGGAAGCCCAAGAGACTTTTATTTCCAATTAACCAGCAAAAAGCCAGAAGTGGAGCTATGCTTCAAGTAGTAGTGTGCTATCCTTGAGCACAAAAGGCTCAGGGACAGCAGTCAGGCCCCAGGACTGGCACAAAACAAACAAAAAAGACATAGCAAGTGAATTCTGCCAACATTCAGTGACAGTCCTCACTTTCACATTACTGGTGATACCCTGAATGGCCCGCCTAGTCAACAATGTGTCATGCTTCCTGATCCATAGAAACGATGAGAGAACAAACAGGAAATGTTTTCGGCCACTAAAATTGTGGAACTCTGTTGTGTAGCAATATAAAGTAAATATATTTATTCATTTCAGTTATTTTATTTTACTTTTTTGTGTTGGGACTGGGGCTTGAACTCAGAGCTTAGCTTTTTTGCTCAAAGCTGGTACTCCACCACTTATGCCAAAGCCCTGCCATGGTTTTGGGGTAATTAATTGGCAATATGAGTCTCTCAGAATTGTCTTCCTGAGCTGGCTTTGAACTGTGATCTTCAGATCTCTGCCTTTTGGGTCGCTAGGATTACAGGTGTGAGCCACCAATATCTGCCTCTAGTGGCTTTTAACTGAGATACTTTTAACTGAGATACTTTTGAGATGGTGAAGATTGAACCCACAACTTCTCTTATGTCTGGTTGGAATTATTTTGTAGCATTCTATGTATAATTTGTAAATGTTATTTGTAAACATGACCATCTGGTCAAGCTATTCCACTCTTCTTGGAGGGGTAGGGAAGGGTGGTATTTTCTCATCTTCCATGGATTCATATTAGCCAGTGATCTAAATTGAAAGAAAAAAATAATTAAAACCAAATTGTTTTAGTTTTAGTGACTTTGAGAGTATAGGAGAACTGAAGCTTTCTGTGGGAACCCACAAAAGGGAACAGAATCTAAAACTTGCCCTAGTTCTTCCCCCTTCCCCCTTTTTTGTTGTGGTACTAGGATTTGAACTCAGGGCCTGGGGACTCTCCCTTTACTTTTTTACTCAGGGCTGGTGCTCTACCACTTACATTATAGCTCCATTTCCAGCTTTTTGCTGGTTAACTGACAACAGAAGTCTCCAGACTTTTTCTGCCTAGGCTGGCTTTCATAATGCTTAACTCTCAGGCTCCTGAGTAACTAGTATTAAAGGCAAGAGCCACTGGTGCCATTTCCTAATTCTTAATTCTGTCCAATGCTGTCCCCATAAATTTGATTTTGATCCTTCAGGATAAACCGTTGGCTGAGTATTCATTGCTGTCTTCTCTCTCAGCTAAGAGTCTTCTTCCAACTGCTTTTTCCTCTGCTTCCTATAAATCATCACTTGAGACTGATTTAGGCAGAGACACAAATCAGAACATCTCTTCTTACAAGATGGCATTGTTTTGTTTAGTGAACTGATGAGGAAATTTAGTTTCCCAACAACTTCTGAAGACTAAAAATTAAATGTAATTTTTATTTGCGATTCTCTATTGTTTGCAGACTTGTAGTTTGCCAAATTTTAACTGCCTAAGTGAACAAACTAATACATATTGTATGTAAAGGGCTTCACACACACACACACACACACACACACACACACACACACACACAGCATTATGAGACTACTGGAGAAGTCATGTGCCAGGAGAGGGTTGTATAAAGAATGCGGAAGATGCCCAAAGCTCTTTCAATGTCTGGGTTCGTGTTATTATTTGTGCATTGTAATAATGCTCCTTTACATCTGCCAGGAAGCTTCTCCTCTGACTTCTTCCAATCATGCAGAACTTAATGAATTTTCAAAGAGAAAATGACTTCCATTGCTGCATGTGGAGCCCTTTGTTTATAGCTAGGCTTGCAAAAAAGAATCTGGAATTATTTATTGGTAATTTGCATGTTACTACATAACAGATGGTCTACAAGAGAATATTGTCTTTTGCAACTTGAAAAATGGTTGGGTTTCAAATACCTAATGTGGAGGGAGAACATGGTTGATATAAAGTCCTGCAAGGGATGCCACAATGGCAAGGCCTAACAAACACCTTGAAAATGAAAATGAGCTGTTTAAAAGCCAAGCATCCCTGTTTCAGCAGCTGTGGGTGGCTTCAAGCCTCACCTCCTGCTTTTGTGAATCCGACTGCATGAGTCTCTGGGAAACCTGAGTGATCATCAAAACACTAGCGAGGTCCTCAGAGCTGTGCCTGAGGACCACTATGTCTCCAAAACAACAACCGCAGCAATATGTTTCACTTTGTTCTCTGGATGTGCTGCATCAAAGTCTTAAAGCCAGATCGAAAAGGAAGGGAAGAAAGAAGGGGTGGAAAGGGAGTCAACATAAAAAGTTTTGTGTGTGCCAGTAGCTGCCTGGCCTTTCTTGGTAGAAAAGCTACCTCCAAAGACTTACACAGAGACATGTGTGGTGTGGTGATGACCCCATTGCTGTTTGGTGACAGCAGTGGCCATGCAAGAAGACATGATGCCTGAAGTCTATTAGGGACATTTGCTGAGGCAGCAGCTATAGGGAGGCAATTAGAGGGTGGAGGATGGTGGCTGGAAGAGGCTTTCTGATACTAAAGAGTCAGTAGTCCCTCAGCATCCATCAGGACTGTTTACTGACCCTAAAGATGCAAAGAATACTCATCTTTTATATAAAAAAGCATAGAATCTACATATAATTCTGCACATCCTTCATATATCATGTTTTGATGACTTACAATATCTAATATAATGTAAGTGCTGTTTTATGCTGTATGGTTTTGTGAATAATGGCATCCGGATCATCTGACCACATTTGATGCATTTTAAAAATACTTCTGTGTACAGTTGGTTAAATATGAGGATGCAGAGGCTATGAATTCAGAAGATGGCTGCACTATAGGACATTGAGAGGGTTGCTTTGGATACCATGTTGCTGGTGGACCACTTGGGCTGTAACACTAGGAGAGGCTCTGCCTCCCTGGCTGTCATGAAACACTACTGCAGCCGTTCCCCATATCCTTTCTAGGTAGTCTCCTGTCTGTCCTTCCCTCCCCTTTGGGAGTTCAGAGAACAGGCTGTCTGAGAGAATTATCGGTGAGAAGTAGGAGCAAGAGGAGGAGGGTGAGATCATGGGAAGATTTCAGAAAAGTCTAACCAATCCTCAGTCCTCAGAGTCAGGATGACAGAGTGAGATGAACTGTTCCTTTGAACTAAGACTTCTTTGAGGGCTTAGCCACTACTCAGCAAGCTGGATTTACCCTTTTTTCAGAAGAGAGACTGAGGCAATATTGTTTTAAGAGTCTGAAATTGTCAGCTGTTGGTAGGAAGCCCATTGGAGCTTCTTTTAGGTTACAGCATTTCAAATGCCAAAATAAAAAGATCTGATGGTAAATGAAAGTTTTTCCAGGCCTGCCTGTCTTCTAGAAGGAGTTTGAGTAGGAGTAGTCTCCTTGAAACTGCTGGTATTTGTGTCTCCCAAACTGTCTTTTTAATTTAACAGTGCCTTCTAAAGCTTCTATTTCATAAACAACAAGTTGCCAACAATCTATAGAATATTTTTAGTGTCTAAAGTCTTTCCTATCAACTGTTTCATTGTACTTCAATCAATTATTAAGTTTTTTTCCAGTGTACATTTCTAAAATTATTACCAAATGAAATAGTTAAAAAGCACCAGAGGGTTGGGAAGGTGGCTCAGTGGTACAGTGCTTGCCTCACATGCATGAGTCCCTGGGTTTGATTCCTCAGCACCACATAAACGGAAAAAGCTGGAAATGGTGCTGTGGCTTAAGTGGTAGAATGCTAGCCTTGAGCTTAAGAGCTGAGGGACAGCACCCAGGTCCAGACTTCAAGCCCTACCACCAACAAGAAAAAAATAGCATCCGAATATGGATAGAATGTTCTATGGCAAAGAAAAGAAGGAAGAAGGCAGGCAGGAAGGGAGGAATGGAGGGAGGGAGGAAAGAGTAGGGAGAAGATAGGGAAAGAAAGAAGAAAGTGCCCTATTGGCCCCCATCCAAAAGGCTCATTAGTTGAACGTTTAGTCCCTGGCTGGCAGCTCTAGTCAGAGGAGATTGGATCTCTAGGGCAGTAACTCCATTGGTGAGTTCATACTGAATGTGAGAAGGTAGGGCTTTGGTAGAGGAAGCTGATCATTCAAGTGTGTCTTTGAAGGATGTATCTTGTCCTCAATCCTTCCTTTCTCTCTCCTCTCCTGCTTTCTCTCTGCTTCCTGGTTGTCATGAAGTGATTGTCCTCCTCTGTCAGGCTCTTCTGCCATGATGTTCAGCTTCACCTGAGGCTCATACCAATGGAGGCAGCCAACCATAGATTAAAACATTTGAAACCATGAGTCAGAATAAACATTTCTTGGATTGGGAGTGTGGTTTAGTGGTAGAGTGTTTGACTAGCATGCATGAAGCCCTGGGTTTGATTCCTCAGTAATATATAAACTGAAAGAGCCAGAAGTGGTGCTGTGGCTCAAGTGTAGAGTACTAGTCTTGACAAAAGAAGCTCAGGGACAATGCCAGGCCCTGAGTTCAAGGCCTAGGACTTGCAAAAAGAAGAATAAACATTTCTTCTCTTAAGTTATTTCTCTCAGCTATTATATCCCTATGGAAAAGTTTGGAAGCAGAGAAAGGGAGAGGAAAGGAGGAATGGAGGAGAGAGGGAAAAGAGAAAAAGAAAAAAAGAGGGAAGTAGGATAGGGAAAAGGGAAGGAAGAGAGGAAAAAGATGATAATGAACAGGGAGGAAGGAAGGAAAAAGGAAAAAGAAAGAAAGAAAGAAAGAAAGAAAGAAAAGAAGAAAGGAAGGAAGGAAGAAAGGAAGGAAGAAAGGAAGGAAGGAAAAAAGGAAGGTAAAGGCCAGTCCTGGGGCTATGTTTTCTGCATCTGTTCATTAAGTGGAAAGGGTAAATACTATAGGTTACATAAGGCAGACCTGTAAGCTGGAGTGTGACTAGCTAAACTTATTCTCATTTTATCGATGATGCAAAAGTCACAAATAAGATGATTTGCCAGAGGTCATCAAGTTCCTACAATTCAGTGATGTTGAAAAGTTAGAGCCCAGATCCTTAGACCCTGAGAAAGTATTTCCTCTTTTTTTGGGAGTGTGTCTCCAGACATTTGTTTTAATGAAAAGGTCAGGAAAAGTAAGGGAAGTCATGTCATCAGGGACTCTCTAAAGAACAGATTCCTGGGCCCAGAGAAAGTGTGTGATCCTGCCCCTTAGGGCTTCAGGTTCAGTAATACAATAGTGACACCAATGCAACACCTTGTTTGGGGCTTGTCATGTTAAGTCTTGTGGGACTTCAAGCAAGCGTCCATGGGAGAGAGGAACAATGGAGAACAGAGAGATGGGGGGAAGGGAGGAGAGGAGAGGAGAAAAGGGAGTAGGGGAGGAAGAGGAAGGGATGGATAAAGGAAGAATAGGAAAAGAGACAGAGAACAAGTGTAGAAGAGAGAGAGAGAAAGGAGGATGAGAAAGGGAAGGAGGAGGGGAAAAAGGGAGACATCCTGGTCTTGATACCATGTGGCTCCCTACCTCTCACTTGCTCCCCAATCCCTTCTTCAGCACACCCACCTATCCTTTGCCTCCCACTAAGGCTGCCTGCATTTCACCAGATTTCCTGGAAGCTGATGTCACACTCTTCATTATGACATCCACTGGTCAGCTTGTTCCAAGCTGCCCTCAGGTCCTCTGGACGCATCCTGCATTGGTCCCCATCAGCTGTTAGAGCCAGTGCCCTGCTAGGCTGGAGCTAGTCCTTTTCCTATGCCTCCAGGCCTCCAAAATGAGGTTTGACAGATTTGCCCATAGTAAGGATACTTCAGCTTTATCCATCCACAAGCTGAGAGGGGGCTGGGCACTGAGCATGGCTGGTTTGTTTTGTCCCTCATTGTCACTTCTGGTAAACAGAAGGAAGCCTGGCTTAGCCCAGAGGAAATTTAAACTCTTTGCTCAAATGGAGGTTCAGGGATTATCTATGGATTTCCTTTATTTGTTCTTTTTCCTCCTTTGCCACAGCTAATCCAAATTTGATGGGAAGTAAAGCATAGTTATTTCAGAAACCCCACAGAGTCCTTTGTGATGTGGGGTCCTAGGCTGTAAACAGGGTTTGTTTTTGTCATTCTTGCCTTAGGTCACAAGCCTCTGTCCTCCCACTTGCTACATTGTGCTCCTATCTTTCCTGAGCTAGCTCTAAATGAGTTTTGAGCAGAAGATAGTCTTGGCAGGCCCACAGCTTCTACAACTCAGTCCCGGCCTGAATGAGCCACAGCTCCATTTTCATCTTCTGACTGGTTAACTGGAGATAAATGTCTCATGGACTTTTCTGCCTGGGCTGGCTTTGAATCTTGATCTTCTGCTCTCAGCCTCCTGAGTAGGGATGATGGACATATTCACTGGTAACTGGTTGTGCATGACCATTCTGGAAACCTCTCCTCTGAACTCAGAGATGTCTGTAAGGAGTCATGCTTCACTTGTTCCTTGCAGAAGAAAAAAGTGACCCTGGAGAGAATAAGTCCTGGTGACCAAATATGCATTAGGGTGAATGTTATTAGCAATAGTGCATTGTGTGGTTCAAAATAGCTAGAAGACAGGATTGTGAATATACTCTCCATAAAAAATGGTACAAGATTATCCAGGTGTGGTGACTCACTTCTACACCAAACAAAACTGATACTATTCAATAGAAAAGTAATGCAAAAATGGTAATAGTTGACTAGGAAGTACAAGGAACTGAGTTCAAACTCCAGCACTAAAAAATAAAGAAGCATTGGTAGCTCATACCTATAATCCTAGTTATTCAAGGGGCTGAGATTTTAGGATTATGGTTCAAAGCCAGTCTGGGCAGGAATGTCTGTGAGATTCTTATCTCTAGCCAACAAAAAGCTGGAAATAGAGTTGTGATTCAAATGGTAGAGTACTAGACAAGAGCAGAAAAGCTAAGTAGCAAGCCCAGACAAAGTTTAAGCTCCAGTCCTGGTGTATGCACGTGCACGTGCATGTGCACACACACACACACATACACATACACACACATGCACACACACACAATTAAAAAAAGAAATGGTAAAAATGTTAAGGAGGTATATATGCTAATTGCCTCCATTTCATCATTAGAAATAAATGCTCTTTAAATGTGCAGATGAAGCAAAATATCACAGTATACCCCACTATGTACAAGTATTATGTGTCAATTAAAATTGATAAATGTAGAAAAGAAAAAAAATGATCTAGATATGGGGCTTGTAGGCTGGGAGAAGGGCCATGTTCACACCCTGTTCCAGAAATCTTCAGGCCACTTCATTAAAAGTCACCTCTTACTCTCAAAAGATTTACTAATGCAGATTGAAAAGAACTTGTTAAGAAAAGTGTTTGTATGGAAGCATAGGAGAAATCTTTCTGTTTTACTCTGGAACTTTTTTTTTGTCAGTCATGGGGCTTGAACTCTGGGCTTGGGTGCTGTCCCTGCACTCTTCAGCTCAAGGCTAGTGCTCTACCACTTGAGCCACAGTGCCACTTCTGGTTTTCTAGTGGATTTTATTGGAGATAAGAGTCGCATGGATTTTCCTGCCCAGGCTGGCTTTGAACCGTGACCCTCAGATCTCAACCTCCTGATTAGCTAGGATTACAGGCGTGAGCCACTGGCATCTGGCTACTCTTGAAATTTTTTTTTGGTCTTTTTTTTTTTTTAACCAGGGCTGAGAACCGAACCCAGGGCCTTGCACGCGCCAGGCGGGCGCCTTTCCACTGGGCTAAACCCCCAGCCCCTCTTGAACTTTTTAAAAAAAATCCTAAAATTTAGTCTGACTTTGCTGAGGATGATTCTGACCAGGCTCTACCTGGTGTTTATATCAAATCACTTATTTCCAAGTCTTCTTTGTTCTTTTTTAATGTGCTTTATACTCACTTTCACGCTATATGAACTATTATTATCTAGGATAATAGTAGTTATCAAGAAGTCAAAAGGTAAGCTTAATCAGATGTTTCATTAGACATTAGAAGTTAAGACACTATCATTTAAGAGTAAAAAACAAGTCCTAAACTAGGCGCCTATAATCCTACTTCTTAGGAGGCTGAAATATGAGGATCATGATTTGAAGCCAGCCTGCCAGCCCAAGGAGGAATATCTGTGGGACACTTATCTACAATTAACTAGATAAAAACTGAAAGCAGAGGTGTGGCTCAAGTGGTAGAGAACCAGTGTTCAGCAAAAAGGCTCAGGGACTGTGCCTAAACCCTGAGTTCAAGCCCCAGTAATGGTACATACACACATGAAACCCTCTAATTATGGTATAATTGAAGGCTAATCAGTACTGCCAAAAAATAGATGAGAAGAAATTATTTCTTCCTAACACATGGAAAACACTGTGAGTAAAGTCAGTTCATCAGTTGGACATGGATTTTCAGAAATGCAGTCAGTTAAGCCCCCTAGGGCTTATGTTAAGAAGGTTCTAGAATCTTAGGAACTGAGCTTCTAACAACTTTGCTGATTTTCATTTGGTTCAGGGCTTGAAAATTCTAAGAATGAAAGTTATACATATGTTTTTGAAAACAGCATTTTCAGAGTTTATGTTAAAATTAGCTTAGGGGAAATTGTGAGTTTTAATTACAGGCACAAATTTGTCCTCTATGTTATGCCTGGAGAATCCATTGGTGGGCTTCAAATATAAATAAATAAATACTCTTTAAATTCCCCTTGAATAGATGAATTATGTGATGTTTTTGCCTTTCAATCCCCAAATACCAGGCCATATTTCTTTGGGGAAGAATTTTAAGAGTAATTTAGGCTTTAGTAAAGATTCTAGCCTATGAAGCAGGTGAAACAAATATTTAACAAATATTTTCCCCAGTTCATGGACCTCAAATGTTCACAGTGCTTGAAATGATGCATGTTGTGTTTATGGATGAACATGTCAGCTAATTCCACCCATTCTCCAGGGCTGTTTTGAGCTGTGCTTTAAAGAAGGAAAAGATAAAGCTGGGTACTGGTGGCTCACACCGGTTATCCTATCCTATCCTGTTTTCTCAGGAGGCTGAGAACTGTGGATTGCTTTTCAAAACCAACCTAGGCAAGAAAGTCCATGAGACTCTTATCTCCAATAAATCACCAGAAAACCAGAAGTGGAGCTCTGGCTCAAGTGGTAGAACCCTAGCCTTGAGCTGAAAAGCTGAGGGACAGTACCCAGGCCCAAAGTTCAAGCCCCACAACTGACAAAAAAAGAAAAAGAAAGAAAAGAAAAGATATAGGTTTTAATTTTTTCCTTTGAGTATAATTTGCCTTTAAATGTCCTTTAAATATCTATGGGCTAAAGGCTTGGTTCCAAGCCTGTGTTGCCATCAGGAAGTGGTAAAACATTCAAACGGTGGAACCTAATGGAAGGAAGTTAGGTCACTAGTATTTCTATCAAAGTGATTTGCTTCCTTGTTGTTGATCTTAAGAGAATGGTTTTTCTGAAGAGTTCCTGCTTTGGTGAGGTTAAAAAAAAAAACAGCTTGGCCCTTGTTAATTACATTTTAGTTATATACTCCTTTTCCTGAGCACTTGAAGACATCATGTTAAAAGCCCCTTGAATTTTAGTTGTCTTCTGTTAAGCTACATCCTTTTGCAGAATGTGAACCTGAGCTCAGCCAATGTGAGCAAGGGACAGGGCCTGCTGAGTTAGGTGATTTAAAAAAAGGAGCAGCATGCATGCTCTGTGTGCTTTTGTGCCTAATTTTTGGCCAATTGTGCACCCTTCTACAGAAGTAAACTTTGCCTTGCCGAGGTCCTTTTGAGTTGGTCTATTCCTACAAGACACCCTAACAGCCTGAGCTATTTCTAACAATATGGGGAGGAGCTTGGGTGGGGTGGGGATTTGTAGCCAAGGCTCCTTCCTCTCTAAAGTTTTGCTTCAAACCTATCATGAGATGTCACTGTGGTATGATGTGCTGTGCTATCATAGGTCCAAAGCAATGAGGCCAAAAATCTGTAGGCTAAAACCTCTGAAAGTCTGAGCCAAAATGACCCTTTTCTTTTTCTTAAGTTGATTATCTCAGGTATTTTGTTACAGCAATAGAAAGGTGACCAATACACTTATTGAAGCTTCTCTGTATGGCATTAAAACGTTTAGAAGAATTGGTACACACCACATATTAAACAGATTGCTGAAGGCAATTGAACTAGAGCAGCTTCACACATCTCTTTGCATGTGATTTGACTCTTCCCCCCAAAAAAAGAAATTCCTGTGTCCAAAGCAGGTCCTGGTGATGTGAAAGTGATGTGGCTTAAGGAGTCATTAAATGCACTGTGAAGAGGTTAGATAGTTCTCGTGCATCTCCTGGTTCTTGCCAGAAGGTTGTTATAAAAGAATAAGTGTAACTTTGCTTAGCACTTTGGTTTCCTATCTGCAATTTTTTTTTCACCCACTCTTACTTGGCCATGAGGCCTGCCCATGACTTGAACCTCCAGAGCTACAAGTTAAATAAGCTTCTTTTTGCTAAAACATTGTTTAACTGTAGATATTTTGTTAAGGTACAGAAAAATGTATAAATATAACACATCATATCTGAGTGCCACTCACTTGACATAAGAGCCTGAGGAAAGACCTATCACATTTTCCGTAATATGTAAAAACAAATGAAATCTTTGCTTATCACTTCCTGCTTCCCCTCCCCAAGAATTCCAGAATAATGTCAGATATTGAGCCACTTAATCAAGTGGGGTTGGGTGGAGGGCTGTGGGATTACCCAAGGGGCCTAGCACTAGACCACACAAGCAATCAATTTCTTTACTATTTCTCTGTGCAAAGAATCAGAGCTGACATTAGGATTTCAACAAAGATTAGCAGTCATTTAGGGATGAGCCTAATTCCTTCACTTGACTGACACTTGCTTGGCATACATCACACCAGTTTCAATCAGCCTTCAATTTGTCAGGAAGTGAAAAAGAAATGAACTCTCAATAACACTGCACTGACATGTAAGTCGGTTAGAGAAGAAAGATGTTACCAAAAAAAAATTTAAATACGTGTATTTCTTTTAGGAGACAGAAATCTAGGAAATTTCAATCTTAAAATGTTTTATAGACAGACCTTGAGTCAGCTAAAATCCGTCATGGACCTGTAGACTTTCAAAAGGTAGAAATGGTTACTTTTCAGCAGAAACTACAGTTAGTCCTACAGGATCCATGTCCACAGATCTAACTGTGTATAGAAATGTATGTGAGTATGTGATTGTATGTGTGTGTATACTGGACATGTATGGTCCCTTTTCTTATTATTATTCCCTAAACAACAGTATGATGCCATCTAGGGAAACATACCTGTTGGATCCAAGACACTGAATCATAGACAAGAACAAATCCAAGCAGCAGAAAGTGGCTCAGTGGTAGAGTGCTTGCCTTGCATGCACAGGGTCTTGGGTTCAATTCCTCAGCACCACATAAGCAGAAAAAGCTAGAAGTGGTGCTGTGCTCAAATGGTAGAGCACTAGCCTTGAGCTTAAGAGCTGAGGGACAGAGCCCAGGCCCAGAGTTCAGGCCCCACGACTGATTAAAAAAAAAAAAAAGAACAAATCCAAGTCAGAAACAGCTATATCCAAGTCATGGTATTCCCCCTGTATCCCAAATGATCCCCCAAATTATGCCACCTAGAGGTACAGATTCATTTTCTCCACCTATTAAAGAATTCAAAGCTAGAAAAATGTTTAAAGGAGATAGAGCAAGTTTATTTGGAAGTGAAAGGAAAGCCATGAAAGTAGTAAGACTCTCCAAAGAGAGGGTCCCAAAGAGGAATCCAATAGCGACCTCTTGGAGGGCAATTTTCATAGTATAGAACTCCTCTTATAGCTCCTTTCCTGGGCTTAGAATTGCTTGATAGCTTTGCATGTTCTGCTCTGGTTCTTTTCATTGATTGAGAGGGCACCCAGAGCATTATGGGAAGAAAGTAATGGGAGTCTGAGGCATTATGGGAACAAGAAGTGCCATGATAGGACACATGTTTTTTGCCACATGTTATGGTTGCCACTTTTTATCTCTATCTACATAATGGTTCCCTTTTCTGTCCCTCAACTTTATATAGAATTTATAGGAAAATTACAAACCATGTGGAGATGACTTAAAATATATGCAAGAATGTGTGGACATACTACATTTGTACAAGGGGCTGAAACATCCAGAGGTTTTGATATTCATGGAGTGTTCTGGAATAGATCTTCCTCATATACGATAGGATGACTATACTGTCACTAAATTTTAGGTATCTTTTGGACAGCAAATTCCAACGGATACTTTTGGGTCCTTCCTTTTGGCACTTTCTACAACATATACTGATTCCAGGAACCATAATTTGACCTTCTGGATTCTTTGACCTCCCCCAAGGAATTGCCCTTTACCTTTTCTGTTACAGCTCATCAGCCTACTCAGGGTCTTGCACTTCTTGTGTCCACATGAGTGGATGCAAACCCAATCAAGTCTACTTCCCCTTCTCCTGCCCCCCATCTTACTGTAAATAGTCATTCTCCCTCTGTATTCAAGTAGCTTTTAACTAATCCTTCTGATTTTAATCCCTTCAATATTGTCCTTTGCACCATTATAAGAGAAAGGCTTCTGAGGACAGAAGCATCCAGATCAGGACAGTGTGTTCCAGGGGAAAGGTCTGTCATTATCTGGCCCTTTTTGCTTTAGTCTAGTCTTTGCACTTGGATGAGAAGGTTGAAAATACCCTCACCAAGATCTACTTGGTGGGCCAAGAATGTTTAACAGAACTAGCATATCTGCAAAGTTAAACTGATGGCTGTCAATATCTGAAGAGAAAAAAGATCCCTGCCCCTGAAAAGAAAGCTAAACACACATTTCATTTCCTAAACGCTTCATTTCTGGAAATAGATTCTTCACAACAGACCAAAACCTCTTGAAAGACAATGTGCACAGCATCCCAGCCCATTGTTCTAGAATTCTGTCAGCTTTCAGCTCTTAGTAGGGAAGGGAGAGTCAGTAAGATCATAAAGTCTGCTTGCAAAGAAGTAGAAGACACACAAGCAGTAGGAAGCCTAGGGGTCTTGGGCACAGTGTGCTTTGACAGGACATGGCCAGGCTGAGTGCCTGCTTAACCAAGAACCAGAATCCATCACTGGGTTTTGTGACTTTGCTCCTTGTCTCCCTGGTTGGTAGAGACCAGGGTTTCTGAATTCTACTTTGAATAGCACGTGTCCAAGCTCAATGTAGCTGCTTTACATGCCAGAAAACCTAGACAGTAAATGACTTGATGAATGTTTTATGCTTTGTTATTAGGAAGCTCGAGACTAAGAAGAGAATGGTCACACCCCAGTCTACAAGTTTTGACCTCAATGCACAGGATGGCATGGCATAGGGTGGGATGTCAGGAGGAGGTGTGGACCCTTTCAAGGTGGGCAACCCTTTGGATAGTCCAAGTGGGAGAAGCCAGGTTCCCATCCCGAAGAGAAGGCTGTGGGTACACCCCCCCCCAAGACAGGGAGGGCAGCTGTCTTGCCTCTAAGACAGGACAGCATGTGGAACAACTGCCCTTCTCTCACGGAAATCAAATTACTGGAATGACATTAGACTCCACCAAACATCCAAACTTTATAAACACAGCCCGAAGGCCACAAGCAGAGCTGCCTTCTAAAGCTGGCTTTCTACGCATGATTTGAAACAGCTCATGTTGGTCCTTTTATCTTGTCATGATGATTTATTTTCCTGTTTGGTTCTTCTGGGACAGCCTGAGGCAGAGCATGATGTACAGGGTGTGGTGGCAAGCAAGGACTGTTGGCCAGCCAGGGCCAGTGGGGATTGTCTTTTGCCAGGAGAAGGAAGAGCACAATGGGTGGGGGCTGAGCCTCTGGCCTGGAGCCAAGCTCAAGGAACCCTGGTTCTTGGTTCCCCTTACTGAAGAAACACGAGCAAGTGGCTTAACCATTCAAACCTTCATTTTCCTTATCTGTGGCACAGAGGCAGTGGCCATACCTACTTGCCTGTCTCCTGTATTGTCTCCCATGATGCACCATGACTCTCTGTTGCCTGTCTTCAGCTCAGTCACACACATGTGTATGCATGCACACTTTTCGTACTAAACTAGTTGATCCCAGGAGAACTACAAATGAAATGTGGGTCATGTCTGGCAATGTGCAGTAGACAGTTCCTTGATGTTTTTATATAGGAGAGTATCAAGTGATGATAATGAAGGCCACAGAACCTTACACACATCCAAACTCTACAAAGGTTTACATGGCCTTCCGGCTAGTTGCAAAGTTTGAAGATTTGAATTGAAGCCTTGACATTTACCTCAGGGTTCCAAGTGCTGGCCCATTGCTTATTTTTGTTCAGATTGTGAGTTACAAATCATTTTTACTTTTTTAAATGTTTGGGGAGGGGCTGGGAAGGTAGCTCAGTGGTAGTGCGCTTGCCTTGCATGCCTGAGGCCCTGGGTTCGATTCCTCAGCACCACATAAGCAAAAAGAAAAAAGCCAGAAGTGGCGCTGTGGCTCAAGTGGT
>NW_012267442.1:720187-721508 GCF_000151885.1 Dipodomys ordii
GAAGGGATGGGAAGGGGAAACAAAGGAGGAGGCTACAATGCTTGATAAGAAATGTACTCATTATCTTGCCCATGTAATTGTAACCCCTCTGTACACTATTTTCACAATAAAAAATATATACATAAAAAAAGAAAGATCTCACACAATACTTTGTTACTTACGTAGATTTCCCAGTGAATGGTAGCTCTATTCAACATTTTCCATGAGGACCACATTTTAGGAGAAGAGTGACAACTGAAAATTATGTCTTTCAGGGTGGATTTCTACAACTATTTTTTATTCCCAGTTGTAGGGCTTGAATTCAGTGCCTGAGCACCGCCCTTGAGCTCTTTTGCTAAATGCTAGCACTCTATCACTTTGAGTCACAGCTCCACTTCAACTTTTGAGTGCTTAATTGGAGATGAGTCTCATGGGGATTTTTCTGCTTCAGTTAGATTTGAACAATGATCCTCAGACCTCAGCCTCCTGAGTAGCTACGATTGCAGACATGAGCCACCAGTGTGTAGCTCTACAAATTTTGACTGAATGTGAGAGACAGATTGACTGGAAGACATTAAATAATAAATCAAGTCCAAAGTCTAAAACTCAGTAGACAAGGGGAACCCAGTCAATTCACTTCCTAAAGACTCTGTTTCCTCATTTGTTTGATAGGTGAGAGAAAGACGATTTGTTGTCACTGCAGAGGTATACATCCTGTTAGTGTGTGGAACTCAGATATACAGGGAGAATTCATAGTTTAACACCTAACAACTAACTTACAAAAATCTAACAGAATCGGTACTAAGAAGCTGGAGCTTGAGGGGTTAAGGTAGGATGAGTTTAAGGGAAGAGAGGTAAGACAAATGAAGAGAAGAAGGGTGGGAGAATGCAGCCATAATATTCAATGTATTATATATGTAAACATGAAACTAGGGAAATTGAGGGGATGGGTAAAGTTGTGAGAGATGACACTGATCAAAGATGTGTTATAAACTGACAACTAAAAATAATAAAAAATAATATTTAAATTTGAATAAATCAATAAAGTGAAAAATTACAAACCCTTGAGGCAGTTGTAAGCATTAAATAAGATATCTTTAAAACTTTCTTGCTGGGTGCTCTTGGCTCATGTCTGTAATCGTAGTTATGGAAGAGAATGAGATCTGCGAATAAGACACCCAAAATCAGCCTATTCCAGGAAGTCCAAAGACTCTTATATCCAATCCACAAAAAAAAAAAAAAAAAAAAAAAACAGAAGTGAGCTGTGGCTCAAGTGATAGAGTGCCAACCTTGAACAAAAAAGCTAAGGGACAGTGCCCAGGCCCTGAGTTCAAGCCTTGTA
>NW_012267442.1:721558-814077 GCF_000151885.1 Dipodomys ordii
CAGTACACACTGTGGTCTGTGGCTACTTTTCACTATAAAAGCTATAGATCTGAGTTGGACAGGGGCTGTCATTTGTCTTCCCAGACTAAAATATTTATTCTTTGCTCCCTGGTGGAAGATGTTTGCAAATCTATGGCTTGCATTTGTAAGTAAGCTACGTAATTTGTCTAGATCTTAGTGTTTACATCTACATAATAGAGAAAAAGGAATCTTGTGTTGGGTCACTCACTGTGATTAAATACCTGAGATAAATCAAAAAGGAAAAGCATAGTTTGGCTCAGGTTGCAGAGATTTCAGTGGATCATTGGCTGTTGGCTTTGTCATTTTTGTGCCTGTGGTGAGGCAAAGCATCATGGGAGGAGCATGTGGAACAAAGCAGCTCACTTTGTGGAAAACAGAAAGAAGAGAGAGAGACAGAGACAGCAGAGAGACACATACACAAAGAGAGAGAAGAGGCTGAGATGCTGATATCCCTTTCAAGGGAATATGGAGAAACCCCAATGACTTACTTCCCTTTATTAGACCCTGTCTCCTAAAGGTCCCCCTACTTGCCAACAGTGCAAGTAGGCTTGTAACAAAGCCTCTAACAATGAGCCTATGGGGGCCATGTATGATCAAAAATGATAGCAATACCTGACACACAGTGAGGATCCATTGAGATCATAAAAGTGACTAATATAGTACACTCACTGGTATGTATGTAATACATCCGTTATATACATGTTGTTCCCTTCTTCTTTGGATTCCTTCTTTAATCTTGTACACATATAAAGATACACATATCTATATACAAGAACATGACAATTTTCCCTGGCTATTAGGTTTGCATGCCCTGCTGTTTTTCTGTTAGCCCAAATGTGAAGGTTAATTTCATCTTAAGAGTTTTCAAGCCAGGTGCGGGTGACTCATGCCTGTAATCCCATCTACTCAGGAGGCTGAGAAAGTCTTGGCAGGAAAGTCTGTGAAACTCTACTCTCCAATTAACCACCAAAAACCTGGAAGTAATGCTGTGGCTTAAGTGGTAGAGTGCTAGCCTGGAGAAAAAAATCAGAGATAGCACCTAGGCCTTGAGTTCAAACCCCAGAACCAGCTGAAGAGCTCAGAAATGATGCCCAGGCCCAGAGTTAAAAAAAAAAAGAATTGAAGAAGAATAGGATATTTCAAGAGACATCAGAATCACATAGCTCTTCCTGCATATATTATTATAATTGTTTTCTTGGTAATTATTTTGTCTATTTCCTCCTGCACCTAATCCATAAGCTAAACTTTATCATAGATATGCATAGGAGAAAAACATAGTTAGGCATCCACTAGAGGTCCTGGAGCATGTCCCTTACAGTCGAGCGGAAGCTATCTATTCTAGCCCAGTTCTCCAGAGGAAAGTTGCAAAGCCACTTAGGAGATGGCTTGGCTGCAGGGAGGGGTGAAGAATAGGCCCACTGGTATAACCATGGAAGAAGAGGGGTTTGCAAGAATTTTTCTACTTTCTTCCCATCCCCCTACCCAGTGCCTAGTTTAAAAAAAAATCCCATCCATAAGCAACAATAAGTTTGGAAGTAGTAACAAAAGTTTCAAACATCATCCTTCTTGTAGTTTTGAAATTTTAACAGTGATTAAACTTCAAGTAAAAGCAGGCACTATATGACAGCAGGACTTCAGGCAGTGGAGAGGCAGCTGGGGAGAATTGTGGGAGAAGAGAACCTGCCTTTCCATTTCCTTTGGGGCATACAACTTAGGTGGTCCCCGCTTGGCCAGCTGGCAGCAAGAGTGGAAATGGAAGCCGTTTACATAGGGAACGCTGACCACATGACTCTTAAAATCCCTCGGAAAGGCTGACAGCTCTCCACTCTGCTACCATTAGCATGGCTGAGCTGGAAGTGGCCCTCTTTCCCCACCCACTCATTCCCACATGAAAATTTTGCCAACAAATATATTTGTCCTCCAATTGTCATAGAATTCAGTGAACTTACACATTCAACCCACTAATGCTTTTCAAAACGGTCCTTTTGTGTGGCTGTGACCTGCTTTGAGTGTCAGTGTTCAAGCTAAAAGGTGTTTGTCTGATGTGTCTCCTTGGTTATGCATGCTGTGGAAGTTTGGGCAGCTTCATGTCTGATATCGAGAATAGAATTCATTGGCTCAGGGAATCTCATTTCTGTACTAGAGTTCATGGACATATTGTTAAATTATTCTCTCCTGGTATAGATAGAACCCTAATGTGCTCTCCACCATGGCCTAAGCTTTCAGTCATTCACATTTTTATTCACTAAAATTCAATGCACTTTTATAGCGTTCCTAAGAGTTGATGTAGCAATACTGGTCATCCAGCAACAAATAAGATGTAGATTTGCTTCTCTGGAAATTCAGTCCACTAAGCAAAAACGAAGCAAGAGAAGCCTTCAGCCAATTCCAACCTCTATGGCCAATAGTTCTGCTTTGTTGTTGACACCTTTGTTTCAGCAAAACTGTACTCTCAGTGGTGATTTTATAGGAGCTGAAAAGGAGGATCACTCCCCTCTCCTCTCTTCCTGGGGAAGACTCAGGCTTCATTTCTGAAAGTATTCTACTTAAGGTTCTCTTATGGGGGAGAATGATGAAAGGGGCAACACTAATCAAGATTCATTGTATCGATAACCTGACATGTTGAAATGAAACCCCTTGTGCAATTACTTAAAGATAGTACATAAAATTTAACAATACTGAATAAAATTGGGAGGAAAATAGAAAAAAAAACCATCTTTCTCTCCTTATCCACCCAACTTTCCTTTCACTGCTTTGCTTCAGGGAGAAGGAAAATTCCAGTATTGTGTTAAACTTAGCCAGAGTTCGGCCTCAATCCAACAATGACTGTTCTCTGTGCTAAGTGTTCAGATCCACAATGAGCAGAGTCTGTGGGGTAGACCCCCATCTCACACACACACACACACACACACACACACACACACACACACACACACTGAGTCTTGTAAGGACCTAGAAGGGGAGAAACTAATTGGGGTGGATAAAATCCTTCAACTTAGTAAAGCTCTGCAGAGCCTTTGGAACCATATCTTGTTTCCTTTACTTAAAGTCACTCAAACATGCAAGCATTTGTATAAACAGCAGTGTTTTTCTCAGCAGTACTGTGGGATTTCCAAAATGTGCATCTTATTTAGTCTAAGATGAAACACTGGTTATAGGATGAAAAAACAATTAAAATTTGCATTCCTCTACTGTCGGACATCAACCACAAAACTGAAATCCCCATCTCCATGCCCTCCCCAGCAAAAAAAAAGGAGTCATTAAATCAGTGTGTGCTTAAAATAACAAATTAGAAATAAAAATGTTCCAAGACATTAAACTTCAGAATGATCTTTGACTGTAAGCCCTTCTGAACTTGGGTCTGGACATCATTTAGGCCCTGGAAAACAAGGAAATGATTGGCAGAGTTCCGGGGAAGGACTCAGATGGCCGTGTGGAGTGGGAGCAGCCATAGTTAGGGACTTGGTTTCCCTGGGGAATTCAGCATTCCTAACAAATTGTTTGTGTGTGGACATTAGAATCCAGAATCAACATCAAAACCCCATAGATATGTTTTTTTCCCCTGCTAAAGATGCTGAGAAAGTGAAGTAGCAGATACATGTGGATCTATGAATAGAAATCCCTCTTTGAGCCCAGAACTGATGGATCCGGTATCTTTTCTTTGCAGGCAGAGCAGTCTTTGGAGCAGAAGGTCTCAGTTCTAGAAAGAAGATATGTGCCTATTAAAGCTACCTGCAAGTTTTTTAAAACATCTACTATCTGTTCATCTCTACTCTTCCTCCATGAGAGATGGAAACTTCAGCAGCCCCTCCTTGAGAAGAACTTTCTTAGAGAAAGACAAGCTGGAGCTCTGTCACCCCCACCCCTGCAGAGAACTCACAACTCATGGTGATTGACATCTAGGTCATATCTCTGCCCCAGTCTGCCAGCCTATCTATCATAAGCTAAGCAGACCATGTTCATTTTCATAATCTCTAGCAAAGATATATACTCAAAACAATTACTTTCTGGCTGGGTACTTACAATCTATCAGAGGAAATCCAAAAGCATATTGTAAAGTGGGAGAATGCATTGCCTTTGTGCTAGTCCAAAGCCAAGAGCAAAGTGGGCAAGGGTGAAAGAACAGAAGTAGAAATCACATCTTAAAAGGAATGCTCAGCAAAATTGATTTAACACCTGTAGAAATCTAAAGCTTGATCCTTATATATCACCCTGCACCAGAATCAACTCCATATGGATAAAAGACCTTGAAGTCAAAGCAGACACCCCGAAAACACTACAGGAAAGAATAGGAGAAACTCTAGGGCTCCTTGGCACAGGTCAAAATTTTCTTAATAGAGACCCAGAAACACAATAAATCAAAGAAAGGTTGGGATTGCATGAAACTGCAAAGCTTCTGCATGGCAAAGGACATAGCTAGTAAGATTAATAGAAAGCCCGCAGATTAGGAGATCTTCACTAGCCATACAACAGACAAAGATCTCATATTTAAAATATATTTAGAACTCAAAAATTAACTCACCCAACAAAAATTCCTCCAAGAAACAACTGCCCATTTAATAAGTGAGCTAAAGACTTAAAGAGAAACTTCTCTGAAGAGGAAATAAGAATGGTCAATAGACACATGAAGAAATGCTCAACCTCTCTGGCCATAAAAGAAATGCAAATCAAAACAACATTAAGATTCTACCTCATCCCAGTTAGAATGGCTATAAACAAGAAATCTAATAATAACAGACTCTGGAGGGGATAGCCAAAAGAAACCCTACTGCATTGTTAGTTGGAGTGTAAACTTGTTCAACCACTTTGGAAAGCAGTATGGAGGCTCCTCAAAAGACTCCACACAGAACTCCCCTATGACCCAGCAATCCCACTTCTGGGCATTTACCCAAAGGATCACAAACAAGGCTATACTAAAGCTACCAGCACAACTATGTTTATTGCAGCATTATTTACCATAGCTAAGATATGGAACCAATCCAGATGCCCCTTAGTAGATGAAGGGATCAAGAAAATGTGGTATATATACACAATGGAATTCTCCTTCTCCATCAGGAAGAATGACATTGTCCAATTTGTTAGGAAATGGAAAGACTTGGAAATAATTATATTAAGTGAAGTAAACCAGGCCCAAAGAAACATAAGTCCCATGGTTTCTCTTATTTGCAACAACTAGTATATGTCTAAGACAAGCAAAAATGGTCAAAAGCTATGTACATATGACCATATATAATGATGTTAAGCGAAATGAACCCCAAGATAGGGACACAACTGGATTTTTCTTTTTTGCTATCGTTTTTAACATATTTAAAATGTACTAGATGATTTTTTTGTTTCTTTTGTATGTTATTCCCCCACAGTATAGACCCTGTTCTCTCTGTAATTGATTCCGGTGCCCTGCATCTTGTATATACATTTTTCTAATTTGGGGAGGGGAAGGGAAATAACAAAATGTTGAAATAAAGATACAGGTTTACCCATTGACCCATTGTAACAATGAGATGTACAAGACACTGTTGAAAACAAACTTTACAAGTTGGGGGGGGAGGGGATGAGGGGGTGAACTTGGGGAGGTGGAGAGGGAAGGGATGGTAGGGAAAAACAAAGGATAAGTGTTCGATAGGAAATGTACTCATTATCTTACTCATGTAACTGTAACCCCTCTGTATGTTGTTTTTAACAATAAAAAACATATTAAAATACTTAAAACAACAAAAGAAAAACAAAAAAAAAGGAATGCTCAAAGAATGAGATGTTTCCTGGAGGCTGTAAACAGAGTGCATGATGGTTTCCAGAGAATATTCAAGGCATGGTTATGTGGAAGAGGAAAACCTTTTGTTTTTTTTTTTTTGCTTTAGATGGTTTAATGATCAGAAGGATGATGTACAAAGATGTACATGAAGTCAGGCCATCTGTAATCCTAGCTACTCAGGAGGCTGAGATCTGAGGATTACAGTTCAAAGCCAGTAGGGGCAGGGAAGTTGATGAGACTCTTATCTCCAGTTAATCACCAAAAAGCTGAAATTGTTGCTTGGCACAAGTGGTAGAGTGCTAGCCTTGAGCAAAAGAGCTATGGAACAGCATCCTGACCTTGAGTTCGAGCCCTAGTACCAGCACAGTGAAAGAAAGGATGAAAGGAAGAAGGAAGGAAGGAAGGAAGGAAGGAAGGAAGGAAGGAAGGAAGGAAGGAAGGAAGGAAGGAAAGGAGGAAGGGAGGGAGGGAGGGAGCGAGGGGGGAGGGATGATGAGAGGGAGAGAGGGAGAGAAGGAAAAGAAAAGGAAAGGAAAGGGAAAAGGATAAGGAAAAGGAAAAAAGAAAGAAAAAGGATGCTCTAACAGAAAGCTATGCTCCTCCCTGGAGAAGGGACCTGGCTTTGAACTTATTCAAAAGTCAGGGATCCTGATGATATTATTCTGACTTGGGTAAGTTGAACCAGATGCCCTCCAAGGCTTATTGTCAGAGATAAAGTTTATAGTTAGAAAGTGACCAACGGAGCCAGAATTATTTTCCCTGATAGTATCCCCCACCCCTCACTCCAGCGATTTACTAGTTTGTTGGTGGGATGAGTTTTCTTCTAGGCACCAAAGTGGTAAGGTTGTAAACACTTTCCTACTCTGTTCCATATTTATACAAACAAACCTGTTTTACCAAAATAATGTAAATATGTGCTTAGTAATGAATGCATTTACCCTAAGCAGTGACTCATGAGGTAGGCTTCCTTCTTCAACCTAAATATCTAAGCCCAGTTTTTTAAACATTAGTTAGCTAAAAAATCAAAACCAAGTCTCCATTTCCACTGTGTGTGTGTGTGTGTGTGTGTGTGTGTGTGTGTGCATGTGCGTGCATGCACATGCATGCACTAGTACTGGGGCTTGAAGTTAGGGCCTTCAGTTCTCACTTACATTTCTTGCTTATAGTACTTAAGACATCCCTCCAGTCCTGCTTTTTTCTGTCCAGACTAGCTTTGAAAAATGATCTTCTAAGTCTAAGCTTCCTGAGTAGCTAAGATTTAAAGTCCTCAGTACTTTCATTTTTTATGGCAATTGTAGGACTTGAACTCAGTCACATACTTCCTTGACTAGTACTCTACACTTTAGCCATGCCTTCAAGCCAGTATTTTGAGAATCATTTTTGTTGTTGTTGGTTCTGGGGTTTAAATTCAAGGCTTTCTACTTGCTAAGCAGGATCACTACATTTTGAACAGTACCTTAACCCATATTAATTTTTTTGGTGCCAGCACTGGGGCTTGAACTCATGGCCTGGACACTGTCCCTTAGCTTTCTCCTTCAAGGCTAACACTCTAACACTTAAGACACACCTCCACTTCTGGCTTTTTGGTGATTCATTGGAGATAAGAGTCTTATAGACATTCCTTCTCAAGCTGGCTTCAAATCTCAATCCTCAGATTTCAGCCTCCAGAGTAGCTAAGATTACAGATGTGGCCCACCTGTGCCCAGCTTTAATTCTTAACTATAGAACTTGTTTGCTAGCAAAGTCAAAACCATGGCACTGTCCAAGAGTTATCAGGAAGAAGAGCATAGGGAGAAAGTGATTATATCTCATGAGAATACAACCTGATGAAGGCCACTTATCACAGTCACGGGTGGTTATAAGGGTTATCGTTTTTTAATTTCTTTTAAATGATTGTCTTTAAGCAGTGTACAAAGTGTACTTGTCATTTAACAAAGCAGTTTATGAATACAATATATCATGACCCATGTCACACCCTTCAATATTTTCACCCACCCCTTCCCTCACTCTTCTTAATTTTTTTTGTTTGTTTTTGTTTGGTTTTGTTGGTGGGTCATGGGGCTTGAACTCTGGTCCTGGGCACTGTCCCTGCACTCTTCAGCTCAGGGAAAGCGCCTTGAGTGGTAGACCACTTGAGCCACAGCACCACTTTCGGTTTTCTAGTGGTTTATTGGAGTCTCACCGACTTTCCTGTCTGGGCTGGCTTTGAACCATGATCCTCAGATCTCAGCCACCTAAGTAGCTAGGATGACAGGCGTGAGTCACCGGTGCTCAGCACTCTTCTTAATTTTGTAGGATATGCTCTGGATTCTCGTGGGCATTTCCCTCTATTCTCTTCATCTGTCTACCCTTTTCCCCTTGACTCCACTGCACTTCTTTGGAGTAACTGCTTCCTGGTATTTTATTGTGCCAAAATTTGATGTTGGCTTTCTAATGAATCATCGTATTTGAGAATAAGGTTTTTTTTTTAATTTTATCAGTTGCTGCGAAAATGTCCCAAAGAAAACAGAATAGAAGACCATTTGCCCAACCACTAAACAAAAGCACCACACACCAGTATAATCCCACAGGGATTTAAAATTGAGCAGTAATATTAGAAAGCTGAACCAGAATTTTAAGGGAATAACTTGTGATTTGTGTTCTTTGGTGATCTGACAATTGTTCAGCTGCAAGTGGACCTGCCCCAATGTTACTCTCTAGATGCAGACATAGAAATATAGTAAAGAACATCCAAGTAGCCAGAAGCAACTCTAGGTCTGTTTAATTGGGTGAGAATATACTACAATTCACTGAGCAAAGATCATTTTCTACTGAGCTGAAAAACTCCAAATAAATAGAGAAAGATGCTTGAAATGGAAAAATGTAGCCACAACAAGATAATCTCTTTCTCGCAGATCTCTTTCCTCTTTTCTTCCTTTCTTCCTTTTTTCCTTCCTTCCTTCCTTCCTTCCTTCCTTCCTTCCTTCCTATCTGTCTTTCTATCTTTCTTTCTTTTTTCTTTCTCTCTTTTTTTCCTACTATTTCTTTCTTTCTTTCTCTTTCTTTCTTTCCTTCCTTCTTTCCTTCCTTCTCACCCTCCCCTTCCTTCCTTCCTTCCTTCCTTCCTTCCTTCCTTCCTTCCTTCCTTCCTTCCTTCCTTCCATCCTTTCTTCCTTTTTTTGGGCCAGTACTGGGGCTTAAACTCACAGCTTTGCATTCTTTCTTTGCTTTTTCACAAAAGGCTGGCACTCTACCACTTGTGCCACACATCTACTTCCAACTTTTTACTATGTAATTTAAGATAAAAGTATCTGATATTTTTGAACCTCAGTCCCCAGATCTCAGCTTCTTGAGTAGCTAGGATTACAGGCATGAGCCACTATGACCTGTTTTCCATAACTGGTTTCCAACAGATCTTTAGGGTAAGAAAGATCTCGCCCAAACTAGTATATGTCTGAGTCGAGCAGAAAAGGTCAGATAAGTTGATGTTAGGGAAATGAACCCAAAGATATGTATTTAAATGTTTTTTTTCTTTCATGCGATTGTTTCTAACATATTTATAAGATTATTTCTTTGTTGCTTTATATGTCCCTCCCCCATGGTATAACCCTGCTTTCACTGTATTTGATGTTGGTATAATTTGTGGAGGGGAAGGGAAAAAAACAAGTCGTTTAAATAGGGATACAGGTAGACCCATTGCAACAATGAGATATGCAAGTCGTTACAACTTTACAACTTTGATGGGGGGGGAGGGGAGGAGGAGGATTCAGTGGGGGGGGGCGAGGGGAGGATAGGAAGGGATGGGAAGGGGAAACAAAGGAGGAGGCTACAATGCTTGATAAGAAATGTACTCATTATCTTGCCCATGTAATTGTAACCCCTCTGTACACTATTTTCACAATAAAAAATATATACATAAAAAAAGAAAGATCTCACACAATACTTTGTTACTTACGTAGATTTCCCAGTGAATGGTAGCTCTATTCAACATTTTCCATGAGGACCACATTTTAGGAGAAGAGTGACAACTGAAAATTATGTCTTTCAGGGTGGATTTCTACAACTATTTTTTATTCCCAGTTGTAGGGCTTGAATTCAGTGCCTGAGCACCGCCCTTGAGCTCTTTTGCTAAATGCTAGCACTCTATCACTTTGAGTCACAGCTCCACTTCAACTTTTGAGTGCTTAATTGGAGATGAGTCTCATGGGGATTTTTCTGCTTCAGTTAGATTTGAACAATGATCCTCAGACCTCAGCCTCCTGAGTAGCTACGATTGCAGACATGAGCCACCAGTGTGTAGCTCTACAAATTTTGACTGAATGTGAGAGACAGATTGACTGGAAGACATTAAATAATAAATCAAGTCCAAAGTCTAAAACTCAGTAGACAAGGGGAACCCAGTCAATTCACTTCCTAAAGACTCTGTTTCCTCATTTGTTTGATAGGTGAGAGAAAGACGATTTGTTGTCACTGCAGAGGTATACATCCTGTTAGTGTGTGGAACTCAGATATACAGGGAGAATTCATAGTTTAACACCTAACAACTAACTTACAAAAATCTAACAGAATCGGTACTAAGAAGCTGGAGCTTGAGGGGTTAAGGTAGGATGAGTTTAAGGGAAGAGAGGTAAGACAAATGAAGAGAAGAAGGGTGGGAGAATGCAGCCATAATATTCAATGTATTATATATGTAAACATGAAACTAGGGAAATTGAGGGGATGGGTAAAGTTGTGAGAGATGACACTGATCAAAGATGTGTTATAAACTGACAACTAAAAATAATAAAAAATAATATTTAAATTTGAATAAATCAATAAAGTGAAAAATTACAAACCCTTGAGGCAGTTGTAAGCATTAAATAAGATATCTTTAAAACTTTCTTGCTGGGTGCTCTTGGCTCATGTCTGTAATCGTAGTTATGGAAGAGAATGAGATCTGCGAATAAGACACCCAAAATCAGCCTATTCCAGGAAGTCCAAAGACTCTTATATCCAATCCACAAAAAAAAAAAAAAAAAACAAAAACAGAAGTGAGCTGTGGCTCAAGTGATAGAGTGCCAACCTTGAACAAAAAAGCTAAGGGACAGTGCCCAGGCCCTGAGTTCAAGCCTTGTACCAGCACATACACAAAATAAATTTCCTTGCAATGATTTGAAAAGAGGACACAAAACACCAACCAAACACTCTCATTTACTAAGCACTGACTATATTCTGGAGATGTACTATGTGCTGTTTTATGTAGTTTGTCATTTAACCTTCAAAACAACTGTATGAGTAGGTGTTAGGAAAATGGAGGAGAATAGAAAAGGAATAGGCCAGACTCAATCATCAACAGGCGAGGACTGTGTATTAAGGAACAATGAGGGGCACAGACCTTCCCATGGGTTTGGGGGTTGTGTCAAAAAGTTGGGACAGGAGCTGGATTTTTATAGGAGGTCCTAGCAAGGAGGCAGAGGTTAATGAAAAAGTCATTAGGTCAAGGAAGGTGGGGGCCTTTCAGTTGGGCCCACAATGGGATGTTTACAGCTGGGTTTATGTGGATTGCCCTGCCTGCACTTCCAATAAGTTCACACTGGAATTTTGCCTGGTGTCTGTATGGGCCTGGGACAATAGGGTGTGGGGAAGGGGTCACTCCTTCAGTAGGTAGCAGCACTAACTCATTATGATTATGAAAAAATAGTTATGTAATTCAGTAAACATCACATTCATTCTCTTGCTCCCACTTTTATTTTTCTGGTCCCAGAGTGTGAATTCCAGGCCTCACATTTGTTCTGCTTACTTCTTGGTTAGTATTTTAAAACTTGAGCCATATCTCCAGTCATTTAGATAGATAGATAGATAGATAGATAGATAGATAGATAGATAGATAGATTTAATTGTAAAGATATTGTACAGAGGGGTTATAGTTACATGAGTAAGGTAATGAGTCCATTTCCTCTTGAGCATTGTTACCCCCTCTTTGCCCCCCACCCCTTCCCTCCCTACCTCCCCAACTCCTACCTTCCCCCCGCCAAGTTGTAGAGTTTGTTTTTTTAACATAGTGTCTTGTACATTTCATTGTTACAATGGATCAGCCTGCATCCTTGTTCCAGCATTTTGTTATTTCCCTTCCCCTCTCCAAATTAGAAAAATGTATATAAAAGATGCAGGGCACAGGAATTAATTACAGTGAAAACAGAGGTTATACCAATAGGGAGGAACATACAAAAAAAAAAAAAAGAAATCACATAGTACATTATAAGTACATTAAAAACAACATCAAGAAAGATAAATCTTGTGTCCCTATATTTGAGTATATTTTGCTTAGCATCATTTTATATGGTCATATGTACATAGCTTTTGACCTTTTCTGCTGTCCTAGACATATATTAGTTGTTGTAAATAAAGGAAACCATGGGACTTATGTTTCTTTGGGTCTGGCTTACTTCACTTAATATAATTTTTTCCAAGTCTTTCCATTTCCTAACAAATAGGGCAATGTGTCATTCTTTCTGATGGAGGCATAGAATTCCATTTTATATATGTATATATATATTTCTTGATCCCTTCATCTACTGAGGGGCATCTGTGTTGGTTCCATATTTTAGCTATGGTAAATAATGCTGTGATAAACATAGTTGTGCTGGTAGCTTTAGTATGGTCTTGTTTGTGATCCTTCAGGTAAATGCTCAGAAGTGGGATTGCTGGGTCATAGGGGAGCTCTATGTGGAGTCTTTTGAGGAACCTCTATACTGCTTTCCAAAGTGGTTGAACAAGTTTACACTCCCACCAACAATGTAGTAGGGTTAAAACAAACAAACAAACAAAAAAAAACCAATGCAGTAGGATTTCCTTTTGGCCACATCCCTCCAGCATCTGCTGTTGTTAGATTTCTTGTTTATAGCCGTTCTAACTGGGGTTAGGTAGAATCTCAATGTTATTTTGATTTGCATTTCTTTTATGGCCAAAGAAGTTCAGCATTTTTTCCTATGTATATTGGCCATTCTTATTTCCTCTTCAGACAAGTTTCTCTTTAAGTCTTTAGCTCACTTATTAATCGGGTAGTTGTTTCTTTGAGGATATGTTGTTGGGGGATTTAGTTTTTGAGTTTTAAGTATATTTAGATAAAAGACCCTTGTCTGTTTTATGGCTAGGGACGATCTTCTCCCAATTTGTGGGCTTTCTATTAATCTTGCTATGTCCTTTGCCATGCAGAAGCTTTGCAGTTTCACGGATTCCCATTTGTCCAAACTTTCTTTGATTTGTTGTGTTTCTGGGTCTCTATTAAGAAAATTTTGACCTGTGCCAAGGAGCCCTAGAGTTTCTCCTATTCTCTCCTGTAGTGTGTTCAGGGTGTCTGCTTTTATTTCACGGTCTGTGATCTATTTGGAGTTGATTTTGGTGCAGGGTGATATAGAAGGATCTAGCTTTAGTTTTCTAACCCTTTTTGCCAGCACCATTTCTGAAGAGGCTGTCTTTCTTCCACTGTATTTTTTTAGCTCCCTTATGGAAGATAAGGTGGCTATAGGTCTGTGGGTTCATTTCTGGGTTTTCAATTCTATTCCATTGACCAGGTCTGTTCTTGTGCCAGTACCAAGCTGTTTTGATTATATGTCTTTGTAGTAGAGTTTGAAATTTGGAATTGATATTCCTCCAGTGCTGTTCTTTCTGCTAAGGATTGTTTTTGGCTATTTGGTATCTTTTATTGTTCCATATGAATTTTTGGATTGCTTCTTCTATTTCATTGAAGAATGAGGTCGGGATGTTAAAAGGTATCACATTGGATTTGTTTATAGCCTTTGACAGTATTGCCTTTTTCAAGATGATAATCCTCCCAATCCAGGAACATGGGAGGTTTTTCTACTTCCTTGGTTCTGCTTTAATTTCCTTTTTCAGGTTATTAAAGTTTTCACCATAGAGATACTTCACTTCTTTTTCTTGTATTTATATATTTATATAATATATAATTATACTGTCATAAATATTATAGCTAATATATAATTTATATATAATATTTAAAGAAATATGAATAAGGTAGCATTTTCAAGCTTGTTATACTGCTTCATTGTAACAAATACAAGGGAATTGGAATTTGGTGGCAGAGAAAAGAAAAATAATCTCCGGTTCACAAAAACATTGCACATTGCAAATCTTTTCTTTGGATTTATTTATTTATTTATATTTTTCTACCTTTCTGTTGACTCTTTTTACCTCTTTATCTTGAAGCCTACTCTGTTCTCTTTACACTTCATATTCAGATCTGTCATAAAATCAGTTGCCCCATATCTGTCATTCTACATTCTTCCTTTAGTCAAGTTAACTCTTAGGTATTTTATTTTTTTGTGGGGCTATTACCAAAGAGGTTGCTTTCCTAACTTCAGCCACATTCTTCTCATTATTGGCATACAGGAAAACTGTTGATTTCTGAGGGTTAATTTTATACCCTGCTATTTTGCCTGGATTTTTCTTGCTAGTTATTTTGGTGATGGAGTCTCTCAGACTTTTTTATACAGACTGGCTTTGAACTACCATCCTGTAGTTCTCATCTTCCTGAGTTACTAGGATTACAGGCATGTTCGGGCTGGTTTTTTGTTTTGTTTTGCTTGTTTTGTTTTGTTTTTCTTTTTAAAGGAAGTACACTAGAAATCCTCAGTCCTCATGAGCATAGCTGCTCTAAGAACTGACAGTTTACCTCTGTTCCTTTTGGGGAAATATCAACAGCATGAGTATATTAACCACAAAAGATATTACTTTATATTTATTTCTTTATATATATTTCTTTATATTTATTTCTATTTTTAATCCCCAAATATTGTGACATGGATTTTTGCTTGCTTCTATCCCAAGACCAGGCACAAAATAATTTTGTTTTGTATTTCAAAGTTAGGATAACATTCAGAGATTTGTCATAGCTTTGAGTATTCAACAGAACCACTTTAGGATATCCAGTTTCTCCATAAAGGAAGTTGTGAGCAATGGAATCATGGTTGGAATAAGCATGAAATTTCCAAGTGTCTTCAGACGTCTGATTTATTCCCATAGACTCAGATTCCCTGGTGTTGTGGCCTCCTACCCGTGCCATTCTCCCCAGTCCCCACCCATGGCGCTCCCATCTTCCCTTTTCCTGGCAAGTGATGAAAATCATTACAAACTCTGAAATGCAATCTTTTCTCTGAGTACTATGTATGTTCTGTTGTTTTTAACGTGTGTGTTGAAGACGTACATGTACATAATATATGCATGTTTTGATAAAATGGAGCTCTGATAAACCCACCATATATTGATAACATTTGTAGACCATGCATTTACTTGACTGTACAGCAGAGCTGAACATCTCAGGACCCGTGTTTTCTTCCGTGGCTGCCTGTCTGTCTTTCCCCCAGCCGTGCCCAGGCTACCCTTTGACATATCTTAGTCAACAGATAGTTCTTGTCTTCAGCAATAGCCAAAATGTCATAACCCCTCCACGAGCCCTTTCAAAGCCTAAGGAGGAGACTTGTGTTTTGTATTCAGAATATTATGTTCTTTTCCTTAGAAAGATCCCCACTACGTTTGAAGTAGAACGTGAGAAGACTGTTTCCTTCTGAGCACTTCTAAATTGATCACCTTTCCATTCCTGTGACAAAATACATGAAACTAGATCAGCTTACAGGAGGAAAAGTTTGTTTTGGCTCACTGTGAAAGGGTAAATTAGTTAGCACCCAGAACCCCTGCCCCTGCCAGCATCTTATCCTTGCAGGCCAAAACCATATGCTACACACACACACACACACACACACACTCATATAGTTTCAAGACATCTTGCTTCTGCCGTTCCCTAGCCACTTTTACTTAAAAACCTTCCCGTGACCCATGGGGAGAGAGTTTACAGAAAGGAACTGATTAGGAATTAACAACCAATCAGAATGTTCTAAGTCCTACCTGACCAATAAAGTTTCATGTCTTCCAAAACATCTACTTATAGTAGGGTTAACCAATCAAATCAGAGCTCAGCTTGTTATAAAAACAACTAAACTCAGCCACCTAGAGAGCAGACACAGAGAGGGCAGACAACAGACAATGAGAACACAGGACAGACAGAACAGCAGGACCTTTGAGTAAGGTAATTCTCTTCTAAATAAAGTCTTCATACTCAATCTCCATTGTCCTATCCTCATTCATCAAACTCCTGAGACAAGAACTGCCAGCAGTAATGCTGGCAATGGAGTGAAAAAACTGACATACACAGCCTAACACTGAACTGCAGCACTAAGCAGACATTGCCTACTACAGGGCTACAACCCTAGCAATCTCTTCTAAAAGGATTTTGTGGGCTCTTCCTACTGAGAACAATAGCAGAAAAAAATTCCCTATCAATATTTCTAAGGGTTTCAACCCATGGACATGTAACTGGGACAGGGGTGACACAGCATGTGGCAGCAGGGATTGTATGGCTGAGCATAGATTCTCACCTCATAATCTCATAGTGGTCAGAAGCAAGGAGAGAAAGAGATACCCTTGTATCTCTAAGAACATGGCCCCAGTGGCCTGACTTTCTGCAAGTAAGCCATACCTCCTAGAGTTTCTAGCACCTCCCAAAAGTTCCATCAACTTTTGGTGATTAACTTTTCAGTAAGATCAAGCATATGAGCCTTTGGGGAAGAGTTAAGATCCAAACAGGAACAGTGGGACATGTGCTACTTCATCACATGCTAGAAAGCTGGTTTTCTCTATCACAGCTACAAGTTTGTGTATGTGATTGGTTTTAGTTGTCAAAGCATGTTCAATAGTATTGTCTCATTGGATCCACCTACCAGCTCTGCTAAGTTAAGTTTATGGTGATTAGAATCACAAGTGAATATTAGGAAAGGCCAAGTGGTTGATTGTTTAAGAACTAGAGTTTAGCATTATTCAGACAATTCTAGGTCTTTCATTCTGCTGACATTTCTCCATTCGTGAGGCTTGTTATTTGCATAAAAGGTAAAATACTCATAACACTTACCTTCAGTCTGTGTAGGTTAACTAAGAAATAGCTTAGAAAGATATAGACAACTTTTTTGTTTCCCCACTTCTTTCCATGATGAAGACATGAACGTCCAAAAGGACTAAATAACTCTGCAGGTCACAAAACAAACATGTGGTACTATTTCTCTAATGTCCCACACACAGAGCTATTGATGGATAGAGGTAACAATTAGGTCTCCAGTCAGTCTGTAGGGCATCACAACCTTGGCTGAGCACCTTACCTTCACTTTGGTTTCCTCATCTATCAAGTAGGGATGTTTAAAATACTCACCCCAAAATGTCTATCAGGTATATTAAATGAGTGTCAGCATAGAGAACAAACACATTACCATCTGGCACAGAGAAGCATGGGTGTCAGTACCTATTAGTTGGCATTTACCAAGGTAGAGGATCTTCCGTCACCTAAGTGTGCATCCCTCCAAGAGATTTCCAGGGTCTCTGGAACTATGGCCCTCCTTGAGCCATCTTTCTGGACAGTCTTGCCAGGGTTTTTGGGAACTTAAGCCTGAAGGGTAGTCTTCTGTGCTCTGTATGGTTATTTCTTTTCTTTAACACTCACAGCACAAAGCCACTCAGTAGGTTCTGGGGATTGCAGTTCAAAGCCAGCTTGGGCAATAAAAGTCCATAAGACTCTTATTTTTCATCAATTACCAAAGACCCAGAAGTGGAGCTGTGGCTCAATAGTAGAGTAGCAAAAAAAAAAAAAAAGAAAAAGAAAAAACTTTAGGGACAGTGCCCAAGCCTTGAGTTCAAGTCCCAGGAGCAGCATTAAAAAAATTGAAGAACAGAGTTTGTTGACTTACCTAAAAACACACATGTAGTTTTTGTTTTTGTTTTGCCCTGAAATTTGAGCCACAGGTCCACAATTGGCTTTTGGGTGGTTAATTGAAGATAAGGGTCTCATGGACTTTTATGCCCAGGCTGGTTTTGAACTATGATCCTCAGATAAAAGCCTACTGAGTAGCTAGGATGACAAGTGTGAGCCACCAGTGTTCAGTCTTTGACACATATTTAAGTTTTTCAAAACATCTCTCTGCAGTCTAAAGGGTCTGTGGAACTTGGAGTGTGCATCCAATAATGTGTTGTAATTGCTATGAAGAATTTGATGAGCTGGACATCAAATAAGAGGGTAGATGTGGGAAATGAGTGTTAGCACTCTTGCAAGGGCCTTCCTATGCTTGCAGCCCTGTGGTAACTCTTATAGTGCAGATGAGGCCACAGAAGTGAGATTACAGATTACAACAGCTTTCTGTCTGAAGGACATACAGAGAGCAGAATCAGAGGCAAAATCACAGCAATAATCCCTTCTTAGGACAATGCAAATCCAGAGATGAGTATAAGGAAACAAGAAGAAACAAAACCAGAAACAAGAGGAACCACACAATGATATGTAATTCTACTGCTTCAAAATGATCCCTAGAGAAGTACAATGGTGCTTTGGCAAGAATATTTGCAGGGTATGGAGCATTTCTCCCCAAAGACCACATTAATGAATGGTTCATTTAGGATGTTCTGCAGATGGGAGGAGGGAGAATTTGTCTGCCACCTGCTCCTACTTGTAGTTCATCAATGAGGATCCACTCATGTCTTATGAATTACACTCACTGGAGTCAAAAGAGAAGGGGCAATTTGATACATCCCTCTGTGAATAATGTTGAGTATAAATCCAATTTGATTTTTCTCCATAAAGTAAGCCAGTGATAGGTCACAGCAGTGGGTTCTATACCACAAGAGCAGTTGTGGAAAGAGGCGATGGAGAAAATTTTTCAAGTGTATTGTTAAATTGTTGGTAGTTTGAAATAGGTGGGGTATTAAACAAAAGAAATCAGCAAAGGCCAGAAATCTAGCCATTCTCCACATGAGAACTGGTTTTCTAGTAACCTGCTGATATGGAAGTACTTCCCTTCTCCACTGGTGCCCACTACTGTCTTAGTCAGAGATGAATTTTGTACATGTCCTAGATCTTGTCTAAACACTTCTAGTGCCATTCCATTGGCTTGTCTGTTCCTGGAAGGTGCCACACTGCTTTTATTACCATGTCTTTAAAGCTAATGTTAATAGTATGTAGAATAAAACTTCACTGTTTCTCTTGTTCAAATTTCAATCAACTTTTTATAAGCCATTAAATGTTGGATATATTAATTACTCATATATATTCAAACTCAGTTAACCAAGTTGCCTAGATATATGTCTAACATTTGATTAAGGTTGGTTTTGGAATTAGGGACAATGCTGTGAGAATTAATCTTGAAAATATTAGTTATTCCCAGAAAATAATTAATTCTCTATTTATTTAGACTCTGTTTCACAAAGTTGAATTAAATTACAGCATTTTTCCTGAACAGCTTTTATTCATTATTTGTGATTCTTGATGAGTTACAGATATTGATGTTTTGTAAATGGCTTTTTATTTTGTTCTTGTATTTTTTAGTCTTTTGCTGACCAATTTAAAAATGCTATTAGTTTTGAAATTTGGCATTATTTTTTATGTTTGGTGTTATTGAAGTTTCTATTGTTATAATGTCCTGAAATGATTATTTATCTCTTATTTTTGATGCTTCACAGTGTTTCTTCCTTCATTTTCTCTCTTTCTTTCTTCTTTCTCTTTTATTTACTTTTTTCTCGTCTTCTTTTCTTTCTTACTTGCTTAGTAATAATAACCTATACTACTAACTTAAGCTATAGAGATAAGTAATCAACAGAACTTGGCCATGTTATTGGAACAATAAGGAAGATATTACATACATAAATATATCATAAATAAATTTTAATTAAGTGTTTAACTATTTGCTAAATGCTCAACAAATAGGAATCTAATACAATAGATGCAGATTTTGAGGAGTATAGATTATTAAAAACTCAAGTGAAATGCTAGAAATAAAATACATAATATCAGAGAAAAACCTTTTCAATAAATTTATTAGCAAACTAGCCACATCAGAAAAAGTAATGAGTGAAGTTAAAGATGAGGAAACAGAAATAATACAAAATGAAGCAAAAAAAAAGAGCAAAGAGAAAAAACAGTAAAACAAAGCTATGGGATTATATAAAATATATACAACTGGAGTTGAATGGAAGACAGAGGGAACAGAGGGAGAGACAGATAGGATGCACATAATATATTCTTGAAGAGACAATAGCTGGGAAGTTCTTAAATTCATGAGAATCAGCAAACTACTGATTCAAGAAGCTCAAGGAACCCAAAGCTGGGTCAATTAAAAGAAAACATAACTGACTTCATCATAAGTAGGCTGTAATAAGGAAAGGAGAAGGCAAAATCTTGAAGGTAACAAGAACATAAAGAAAATTTATACGCAGCTACCATCTCATCAGAAATTAACCAAGCCTAAAGAAATGCATAAGGATCTTTAAGGTAGAAATAAGGTAGACAGAAAAAATGACCAATGCAAAATTCTACTTCCAGTAAAAGCATCTTACTGAAATAAAGGCAAAATAAAAAATTGTAGACTAAGCTGGATACTGGTGCCTCATGCTTGTAATCCTAGCTACTCATGAACCTGAATCTGAGGATCACGGTTCAAAGCCAGCCGGGGCAGGAAAGTCCGTGACACTCTTACCTCCAATAAACCAACAGAAAACAGGAAGTGGCACTGTGGCTCAAGTGGTAGAGCGCTAGCCTTGAGCTGAAGAGCTGAGGGTCAGAGCCCAGGCCCAGAGTTCAAGCTCCATGACCAATAAAAAAAAGAAAAAAGAAAAAGAAATTGTAGGTATTTAAATAAACACTTTTTTCTAAGCTTTTATTTCTTTAAAAGATAACTGAATACCTAAACCAAAATACTGAAGTGTGTACTTATATGCAGAAATAAAGCCAGGCACTCATGGCTCATGCTTGTAATCCTAGCTACTCAGAAGATTGAAATCTAAGGATCATGGTTTGAAGCCATCCCAGGCAAGAAAGTCCATAAGACTCATCTCCAATTAACTACAAAAAGGCAGAAGTGGAAGTGTGGCTCAAGTGGTAGAGCACTAGCCTTGAACAAAAGAAGCTAAGGGGCACCTACACCAAATTCAAGCCCCAGTTTTGGTATATGTGTGCATAGATACATGCACACATACACACAAAGAAATAAAATTAATTACAATTTTAAAATAAAATTATAGGATATTTAAATGTAACATAATATATCTACACATAAATATAAGGCACATGCACTCATGCACATTTGCTTTAACAGAAGGCTTAAATAAGATTAAGAATCTTATAACTCAATACGAGGATATAACTGAAAATCACTCATCTTGCCATGAACCCAGAAAACATTAAAGAAAGAAAGAAAAATTAACAGATACCAACACTGATAGAATACAGATGTTGAACTTATACATCAAGAAGTTGTCAGAAGCCATCATGAAATTAGAACTGAAATAGATACTGGATTTAGAAAGTCTAAGGATGAATTTAGTAAGAAAATGGAGAGGACAGAATAAAGAATCAGTGGTAGAACAATACAAATTGCCCAGTTCTAACAATAGAGAAAAATATTTGTTTTGAAAAAGCAAAATGAAAGGAGCCTTGGAGATTTGTGGTACTGTAACAAAAGGCCTAATACTTGTGTCATGAAATGCCCAAAAGGAAAGAAAAACAGGAAACAAAGATGAGAGGCTTTCAAGCAAGTAATGATTAAAAATTCCCCAAATTTGGCAACAGATACAACTTAAAGATTCAAAAAGTTGAATGAATACCAAGCAATAAAATCCTAAAGAAACTGATGTCAAAATACAGAATATTTAAACTAGTAGAAACCAAACATACACACACACACACACACACACACACACACACACACACACACATTTTGAAAGCGATAGAGAAATCATACTTTACCTGTAACAGAAACATATTTTGAATAAGACACATTTATCTCCAGAAATGAAGAAAAACCAGAAGCCATCACTCAGATTTTTTTCAAGGGCTAAAAATGAAGATGTCAACCCAAAATACTATAGCCAGCAAAAATAAGCATCCAGGAAGGATGGAGAAATTTATACATTCTCAGATGAAGGAAACTAAGAGAATTTGTACTGAAAGAATAGCTAATTGAAGTTCTTGAAATTGAAAGGAAATCAGAAAAGAATGCTTTGGGCTGTTCTTGGGAACATTAGGAAGGATGAAAGAACATTGACAATTATATAAATAAGCTTTCTTCTCTCTTGAGTTTTCTAAATTATTTTGGCTTAGAAACATAACATTTTTTGATGTACTCTCAATGCATATAGAAAAAGTTGTTATGCCAATCCTATAATAAATGGGAGAGGATAAAAGAACTTAACAGGATATACTGCCTTTGAACTTCACTCATATTGGTAAAATGTCAACACTGATAGACTGTTAAGTTATGTATTTATATACAAGATATAGAAAAACCACCAAATATCTACTTAAGGAAGTATGCTAAAAGAAAATGCTCTAAAAAATCAAAATAAAATCCAAAAAATTTCAAGTAAACCATAGATAGGCAAAGAAAAGAAATAATAGAAAAAAAAACAAAACAGAAAGCAAAAAATTTAAAAATAATGTGGCAGACTTACCACCAGATTTAACTAATTTTTTTCTAGAAAGTACTATAAAAGGTTCTGAAAAAGCTGAGAAACTAAGGATCAAATGGTATAAAAGTTACTAAAATTTAAATTTTTAATATTTTGCACATAAGTTTTCAGATGCCAAAGAAGTTGCATTGAAGTGTCCTATTTAGAGTTTTAAAAATCAGATAATTTGCCAGGTGTCAGTGGCTCTTGCCTATAATTCTAACTGCTCGGAAGCTAAGATCTGAGGATTGTGGTTCAAAGTCATCCCAGGAAAGAAAGCCCATGAAATTCTTATCTCTAATTAACTACCAAGAGAAAAGCTGGAACTGGAGCTGTGACTTAAGTGGTGGAAATGAAGCCTTGAGGAAAAAAAGCTCAGGGACAGTGTTCAGGCCCTAAGTTTTAGCCTCAGGTCTAGTGTGCATGTGTGATCAGCACTGTAGTAAGGAATGATACAGGGTCAATCTAGGGAGAAGACAAAACAATCCTAAATGCTTATATACTAAGTAACAAAGCTTTAACATAAATGACTCAAAAAAGTGATATATCAAAGGAGGAATGAGCAAATCTACAATTATAGTTGGAGGCTTCAATACCTCTGTCTCAATCACTGTAAGAACAACTAAACAGATAAACAAAAAGACTTACAACAGCTCACTAGTATTATAAACAAAAGGATGTCATCAATATAATGCATTGCATTCAGTACAGTAGAATATACATTCTTTTCAAATGTTCACCAAACATTTTCCAAGATATATCATATCCTGGTCCATATTCAATAAGCATCAAAGAACTGAAGTCATACAATGTTTGTTCTGTGACTGTGATAGTCAAACTAGGAATCAGTAACATAAAAACTAACAAATATCTTCACAATATTTAGAAATTAAACAATATGCTTCTGATTAAACCATGAGTTTGAAAATGAAATTGTAAGAGGAAATTTTTCTTTTTTCTTTCTTTCTTTCTTTTTTTTTTTTGCAGGTTGTGGGGCTAGAACTCTGGACTTGGGAGCTGTCTCTCAGCTCTTCAGCTCAAGGTGAGCACTCTACGAATTGAGCCACAGCACCACTTCTGGTTTTCTGAATGGTTTATTAGAAATAAGAGTCTTACGGACTTTCCTGCCCAGGCTGGCTGTGAACCATTGTCCTCAGGTCTCAGCCTCCTGAGCAGCTAGGATTACAGGTGTGAGCCACTGTCATCCTGCAAGAGTAAAGTTTTAATAATACATTGATCTGAATGAAAATGAAAATACAGCATACTGAAACATGCCAAAAGAAATCTGTAGCACTAACCATTTACATTAGAAAAAAACATTTTACCCATAGTTCTTAGGAGATCCTCCAAAAAATGAGTATCAGGTAGCATATCATACTTATTCATTTCCTATTCTTTCATTCCTTATATATACTACAGGTATTATAATATCAAATGATTCAACAATTTCTGTGTTTGAATTTAGGAAGTTTTTTTAAATCTATTAGGGGTAACTATAGTTACACAAGTTGGTTTTACTGGAATGTTTTGATCATAAGCAATAAAAGTGGAAAGACTGAGTATGGTTTGGTTTTTGTTTGGTGATTTGTTGAGACATTTAATAAGTGATCAACTCTAAAGTATCATATCTGTTCTGCACCTTTCCAGTGAAAAGAAGGGAAAAAAGTTAAGGAGTTTATTCATTACAATAACAGAATGAGCACAAATCAAGAGGGAGATATCTTTATAATCTCTTTATCCTCTATTTGAGGGAATCAGCATTTCAAGGCTATTCCTGGTCTCACAGGCCAGAGATACATGACAGGGTATTAATTATTACTTCTCGTATACGGAAGGAAGGAAGGAAAGAGGGAAGGAAGGAAGGAAGGAGAAAGAAGGGAGGGAGGGAGGGAGGGAAGAAGGGAAGGAGGAAGGGAGGGAGGGAGGAAGGGAGGGAGGGAGGGAGGGAGACAGGAAGGGACAAAGGGAGGGAAGGAGGGAGGGAGGGAAAAGAATCCTGTTTAAAATAATGGTAACTTAAATTCTTAGTCCAGATAAAAGGGTAATTACATTTTACACTTGTGCTTATTTTTCAATTGGTTCAAAACTCTAGATTTACCCAGAGTCTGTTATTTTTCAAGAATGCTATCTGAAATATAGAAGTCTTTCATTACTGTTGTGGTTACCTTAATATTAAAGGTAACTAGAGAAGTGGAGATGTGGCTCAAGTGGTAGAACACTAGCATTGAACAAAAAAGCTCAGAGATAGTGTCCAAGCCCTGAATTCAAGCTTCAGGACTGGCAGCCATGCACACACAAACACACACACACACACACACACACACACACACACACACACCAACCCACTAGAATGCGGAGTAAGCTGGCCAGGTGGAAAGACCAACTAGATAAGGAAAACGAAATCAGGCATGAGAGGCTTTCCCAGGATAGCACAGAGTTCAGGTCTTGGGATCACGATAGTATTGTTGTTTCAAAGATGAAGTAAAAACAAGCAAAAGAATGCACTTTTATAAATTGAGTGCTTTATACAAATGCAATGTATAAAGGTTAAGAAGGTTTCATGTTAGTTAGCTTTTCCTCACTGTGACTAAACACTTAAGAAATATGGAAAGAGGAAAGATTTATGTTGGCCTATGCTTTCAGAGTTCCAATCCAGGACCAGTTAGCCCTATTGCCTTAGGGTCTGGGGAGAAGAGATGGAATATAATGATGAGAGCACATGGTACACGGTGGAACAAAGCTGCTCACGTCATGGTGCCAGGAAATGGGAGAGGGAGAGGGGGAGGAGAAGGGGAGGAGAGGGGGAGGGAGAGGGTCCCCACAGTGCTTTTCATGGCCACTCCCAATGTTCTAATTTCCTTCTAGTAGGCCCTGTAAGGTTCATCCTAAAAAAGACTACCACGTGGTCCAGGCAGAAAAGAGTTTATTGGGGGATTGGGGTGAGGGTGGGGGCTGGGAAGCATACTGTCGGCCTGCACACAAGATGGAGGCATGCAGGGGGTAGAAGGGATGCAGGGAAAAGGAAAAGGAAGGGAAGAGAGGGAAAGGGAAAGGGAAAAGCTGCAAGGGGGTCAGGGCAAAAGGGGTGGAACTAATGATGGAGACTGATGTGTAGGGAGAGGGTGGGGGAGAAGATGGGGCCCCAGAAAAGACCTCAGAGCCTGGGTGCGCCAGTTACTTTCTAGGAAAGGGGCCACCAGTGCCTCAAGGGAGAACAATGAGAAAGGAGCCATTTTTCCCAGCTGGACCCAACAGGCCCCACCTCTAAGGTTGTCTGCATCTCCCAAGTAATGTTACAGGCTCTTAACCAAGGCTTCAGAATGTGGGGCTTTGGGGTAACATTCCAGCATTCAACCACAATAGTGTCTCAGAGAAAAGCATGAGAATGTAGTCAAGAATCCAATGCTTGTCCTACAAAATTAAAAAGATTGAGGGAAGGTGTGGGGAAGGGAGGGATAGGTAAGAATGTTGAAAGGGGTGAACATCTGTTAAGATGCATTGTATTCATAAACTGTTTTGTTACATGGAAACTCTTTCATACAACTATGTAAAGATAATGGAAAATTAACATTATAAAATATAAATGAAAGTAATAAGAAAAAAGAAAAGCATGTTAAACTGAAAACAGATAAATGGTTGCAGAAATAAGCATAAATATATCCAGAAGCCACATTATCTATACATTCCTTTAATTGCCATTTTAAAAGATAGAAATTAAATTTAAAAGATGTAGGTACACACTGGTTATTTGAATTAAAATAAGTAGATGATTTTAAACAATACTGACTTTTTAAAAAATGACATTTTTCTACTATAATATTGTTTATAAACAAAAGACAGAAATAAAAATATGCTGCCTATTATTTATGGACATAAATGCAATCAAAATATGAAACAAAACAAAACTAGAGGGGTGCTCACTCAAATCCAGTCATTTTCTGAAGAGAAGGTAAGAAAGTTTAATCTTCTGTGAATTTCACTTAAGTAAGACCCAGGAAAATATGACTATTAATATTTTTTAGTGAGATTTAGGTGGTTTTGCTTAACAAAATTTTAAAAGGGAATAAAAAAGACATCTGGAATAAAATCAGACCAGTGGGCTTTCACACCCAGATTCCATACCAGGGGTCCAAGACTCATCAGGAGCCTTATTGGCCTCAGGATTCTTTCAGAGTTAGAAATCGTGAGAATGGCCTTTTAGAATCTCACCTAAAAGGAGACATAATTTTGCTCTTTCTCTGTTCTGGACATTAATAAAACAATGTGCTGTGTCCAAAAATAAGTACAGAAATAACTAGAAATAAAATTTATGCAATTGAACTGTAGAATCAGGGTTCCTGCCTGGTTCAAACTCTTGTGCCTATATCCATAGTAACAGTGGTGTGCCTCCTACAAAGGGCTCTTGTTGCTATGAAGCCTTGGGAAACACACTAACCATTCCAAGATTGTTCTGGCCTCTGAAAAACAATACTGTCAAAAGTTTGTAGTATCTGTGAAGGTCAAGGGATATGTTGTGGGGGTCTTCTATAGTCTATACATTAATCTATGTGTAGGGTCCCTTGCCTATGCCTAGTTTTACCCAGTGACTGATGAAACAATAGGTAATACATTGAGATGGAATAAACCTGCTTTCATCCTACAGTTTGAGATGATGACCTTGAATTGAAAGACAAGGCCTACAAAGACTGGCATTTGTTTGGTTAGTACAGAATACCTAAAATTAATGAGGAATGATTTTTCATATAATTGTTTGAAGTCAATGATCAGACAGACCACTGAATTTTTGTTTCTAAGAAAATGCAGGTGGGAAACCATATGTAAATGAGAGCTCACTGAACACTGACTGCTTCTTGTATCTATGCCAACTTTTCCTGGTTGAGTGGCTTTTTAGAATCACATTAAAGCCTATTCATTATTTTAATATTGAAGGCCAACTTCTCACAGACTCCTCTTCCCAGGGTGTCCTCACCACCGGCTGGGAAAGCCAGGAGGACGTGGAGCTCCGAGAATTGCCTAGAATCGACCTAATGATATCTGGCAAGGCATGAGAGGAGAGCCCATCTGTCTTTTCAGGAGCGAGAAAGTCATAAAGAATGTTTGGTAGACAAAGCCCAGATGTAGGGACATGGAGCCACCGGCTACACACACACACACACACACACACACACGTTCATATACATCATGTCACGCATGATCATGTCACTGCTTACACATTTTTTTCCTTGTAATTAAATCAACTTCTATGAGTCTAGACTATTTTTTGTGTGTGGAGGGGGGGTCCGGTCGTGGGGCCTGAACTCTGGGCCTGGGCGCTGTCCCTCAGCTCTTCAGCTCAAGGCTAGCACTCTACCACTTGAGCCACAGCGCCACTTCTGGCTTTTTTTTTCTGCTTATGTAGTGCTGAGGAATTGAACCCAGGGCCTCATGCATGCAAGGCAAGCGCTCTACCACTGAGCCACCTTCCCAGCCCTGAGTCTAGACTCTTAGTAAATGAAACCCATTCATTTTCACTAGTACATTTTAATGTCACAAAGCTGGAACTACACATGATAAAGTGAAGCTCATGAGGTAATTGCATATGTAATTATTTGAAAGAGGGAGCAGTGGAATATGTTATTATGGGCATAGAGTGACCTTCCTACCTTGATCTCAGTAAGAAATCAGTGTCCATTTGTTGGCTCAGGATACTCAGCTGTGAAGAAACATACTGTATGGAATAATTTAAAGCAATTGCCAATTCAAATGGCAATGTATATTTAGGTTTGAAATACAGGAAAAGATATCCATAGGTGACATGCATTAATTATCCATTAAAATGGTAAATATTGATGAAATTTGGACTTCATCTATTTCAAATAAGAATGTGCAGGAAATGAAAATCTTGAGAGTAGAAACTTGATTTCCTAGATGTTAAATCGACCTAACTTTTCTCTCTTCCTCTTTCATTTTCCTGCTAACTTATAGTGACACAGTTCTGAGAAGAAGTGGGTGATAGGCTCAGCCTCTCTTCACTCTCACTGGGATACTAGGTTGGGATTGACAGCAATACCCTCCTTGAAATCTCCATGCAGAAAGATCATGCAACACAGTAGGGGTAGGATCTGTGACCTAGAACCACAGCTATGCCCAAGAGGATGACCCAAACACCATCCAGTAACTACTAGGCATCCAGGAAGTACTAGGCATTGCACATGACTCCATGATTCTCTGCAGTTGAGTTTTTCAGTGACCAACTTTTAGTGTAAAACTTGTAAATAGGAATTGGCACATTATGAGCAGAGCACACAGAATACATGCTCTCTTTTCTTCAGAAACCTGTCAAATTGGGTATTATCTTTACATTTTGATTACATATATATTGCATATATACATTTATATTGTGTATATATATGGAGATAGAAATGATAGATATACACCTAGTATATAGATATAGTAGGAGAATTTTTTCCCCTGGTTTGAGTATCAATAGCACCATTGCAGGAAAAAATAATTTTTAAAGTCAGCATTATGTTTTCGAAATCTACTTATTTTTACTCACATAACCAGAATGTAGCTAAATTTAAAACTTTTAATCTCTTTTAACATGTCAGTTAATGTATAGTTCATGTGAATTCTGGCTATATTAGTGCGGATTTCTGCATGTGGGACTAGCAGTTGAGGGTAACTTAGATACTGGTTTCTATTCGGTAACTTGACATGGTGTCACCCGCTTGCAGAACAAGGTCAGAACTCCTCACCAAGAACCCACAGCACTCCATCATCTGAATCTTTCTAAATGCCTAGAGTAGAATGCCATCCTAACAAGGTCTATTTCCCAATGAATCAAGGTCCAGCAAAACTGCATCATTCCTGGGCTGTTTCTTACACACACACAAAAAATCTGTTTCAATGGATGGATCAACCTCCTGGTAGTCCATACTTTAGTGCTGAGATCTGGTGATGGCACAGGAATGTCTGTCAGCCTGCCTCTCATAAGGGCATACTGTCTGTCATCTATTAATGAGGAAAAGGGAAGATATGATACAAACTAGGAAAATATGGAGGAGAAATCTTCTTTCTAGAAGAAGAAATGCTACATAAAATTCTACTGAAGATATGCACTGGTGGCTTGTGCCTATTATAGGCTGAAATCAAATTTCAGGAGGCTTAAATCTGAGGATCATGATTCAAAGCCAGCCTTGGCAAGAATGTCCATGAGACTCTTAGCTACAGTTAACCAGCAAAAAGCCAGAAGTGGAGGTGCTGTTCAAATGATAGAGCATGAGCCTTGCCAAAAAAAAGCCAAGCAAGTACATGGAAGATCCTGAGTTCAAGTTCCAGTACCAGCACAAACACACACACACACACACACACACACACACACACACACACACACACACAAATTCCACTAAAATACAGTTTCTAGTCTAGCAAATTTGATCAAAATGTTGAATAAAACAATGTTCAGGCTGTGGAGGAAAAGTATTTCATGTAGAATTAACAGCTTGTAAATATGTGGTAGATATCTGCATATACCTAGCAAGTCATAGATAAATCTCTTCTATGACAGAGAAATTCCACTTCCAGGAACCCGTTTTACACACACACATATCAACACAAATGGAAAATAATACACATGCAGTTAATCACTGCATCATTTTAACAGCAAGAGAATAACTGATTGCAATATTCATCAACAGGCTTAACTATGGCTGCAGGAAGGTCAGGACTGAGTGCGGTATTCTATTGTGTCATGTGTAGGGATGTTTATATGTTCTTGTTTATACAAGTCCAGAGACCTCTGAGAGAAGCGCCAATAAATCAGTGATTATTGGTACTTGTTAATTGTCTTTTTGATTTTGTGGCAGAAACTAGGCGAGGGATAATGTGCTAGGAAAATTTTGATGATTTTTTTACACTTTCTGACTTGTAAACCCTGCTAAGGTGTTACTTAATCAAAACTTTTCAGCTAAAAAATGGATTTGGCATTTCTTGAACTAACTCCAAACATTGCGAAGAGTGCCCTTTCTTGGACTAACTCCAGACATTGCAGAGTTGCCCGAGGAACTGAGCTTGCATTCAGCTTACTGGGAAAAGCTGTCCTGACTGATTATCAGCATCTACACTGGTGAGGGCCAGAGGAGAGAGAAGGGGAGGGGAATCCTGGGGTTGGGAAGAAGAATAGTGGAGAGGAATGGAAGGGAGAGGAGTGGAATGGAGATAAGGCAAGAAGTGAAGTGGGGAGAAGAGGAGGGGGGGAAGGAGTCCTGAAAGAGGAGAGAGGCTTAGAGAAAGAAGAGATGCAGAGTTCTGCCTTTACAATGGATTGAGAGAGCTCTTGAAATAAGCAGTTGGATAAATTTATTACCTTCTTGTGTTTTTCTTGTTTGAATAAAAATTGCCTATTTCTTGGGACAGAAGTATTACTTCAGTATGGTCCTTGGTAATTTGAGAAACAAGTGCTCATCTGTCCATTTGGCTCATGATTATAGTAAAAATGACCTAGAACTGAAAGATGACACTGGTTTCAGTTTCTTCTAGAACTGGAAGGAGATTTTATTAGTCTTGGGAGACACTTGTGCTGTCTATTAGCCATTTGGATTTTTATTTCTTTCTATGACAGTGTGAACAGCCTTCTGGTCTGTTCATTCTCCTAAGGTGCCATGGATTTAACAAAGCCTGCTTGGGTGTAAGTCTGGTAGACCTAGTGTAACAATACAGCAGTGTGTCACCTCTCTGCCATCCTATCCTACATGGCATCGGTATAGCTACAATTAGGCACTCATGAGTAACTGCTTACTGCTCCCTATCCTCTGTGTGTGTGTGTGTGTGTGCGCGCGCGCACGTGCGTGTGTTGCTTTGTTGGGCACCTGCTTTACCACTGAGCCATTCCCTCTTTACTTTGTTTTCAGGTAGGTTCTCATGCTTTGGCTTGGACAGCTTTCTACTAGGATCCTCCTACCTCTACCTCCAGAGTAGTTTGGACTACAGGTATGCACCACCACAGCCATCTTCCTTCCCTATCTCAATTTATCTTGGTCTTGGATCTCTTAAGGTGGGGCCATCAGAGTGACTGGCAGTCTATGTGGTGACACTTCTATCTTACCCCCTATCTGTTACAGGCCACCTCTCAGTTGGTCCTGAAGAGCCATGTATGTGTGGATGGCATCAGAGTATGCAGCATACAGTAACTCCTATGTAAAACCAGAAGTAAAGAACAGCAACTCATCAGAATATTCCTCCTAGACGCATTACAGTAAACGTGGTGTCCAAAGGCCTATTTGCCCTGGAGCTGTTGATCTTTAAGAGGGCCTAAATGTTAGCCCTAGTCTTCACAACAGAGACCTATTCACAGTCAGAGAGCAGCCACCACAGCCTTTGAAAAGATTCAAAGTGCTCTTGATCAAGCATGTAAGTTTCTTTCTGATTTACTGATACTATTTCTCAGATACAAGTCTTGGCACTTCAAAGGTCAGCAAGGCACACAGGGAGGTGTATCTTGTGGGGGTCATTAAAAGACACAGATATTAAAGCATGTTAGTTCAGGGCCCTGTGACACCTTCCTGGAATATCATTGTGAGATTTGACCCCATCCTGACATACAATACTGCACACCTAGCCACTGGGGGATGAGGGAGGGCCGTGAGAATAGTTCAACAATGGCCAGTAAGTTTCTCAACAAAAATTTCCACTTGGGCCAGGTGCTGGTGGCTCACACCTAGATACTCAAGAAGCTGAGATATGAGGATTGTGATTCAAAGCAGAAAACTCCACAAGTCTGTTATTGCCAATTAACCAGCAAAAAGCTAGAAGTGAAGATATGGCTCAAGTGATAGAGTTCCATGCTTGAGTGGCAAGAGTCAAACAAGAGAACAAAACTTTGAGTTCAAACCCCAATACTGGCACCAAGAACAAGAAGGAGGAGAAAGAGGAGGAGGATGGAGGAGGAAGAAGAGGAAGAGAAGGAGAGGAAGAAGAGGAAGAGGAGGAGGAGGAGGAGAGGAAGTAGAAGAGAAGGAAGAGGAAGAAGAGGAGGAGAAAGAGGAGGAGGAAGAAGAAGAGGAGGAAGAAGAGGAGGAGGAGAAGGAGGAGGAGGAGGAGAAGTTATTTATACTTGGCTTTGAAACATAATTCAGTGATATGTCAGATTGAATATCCCTTACCTAAAATCCTTGGGAAAGGAAATGTTTGGAGTTTGCAGTATTTGCATATACATAATGGGAAGGGAGCCAAGCATTACATTCATTTAGATCTCATATGCACTTTATATACATAGCCAGAAAGTAATGCTAAACAGTATTTTTGGTGTGTGTGATGGTTTGAAAAATGAAATGTGTGTTATGGTGTGAAAAATGAAATGTTGCCCATAGGCTCACATACGGAATTCTTACTACCCAGTTACTGGAGCTATTGAAGGAGGTGGTACAAAACTTAGGAGGTCAATGCTCAAAAGATTTTGGAATATTTCAGGATTTTGGTTTTGTTTCTAGGTATACATAAATATTGTATATATGTATGTGTGTGTGCATATATGTGTATGTGTGTGTATGTGTATAGTGGAATTTTATTCACTTATTAAGAAGAATGTCATTTACAGAGAAGTGGATGAATCATATTGAGTGAACTAAGTCAGGTTGACTCAGGTAGATAAAGATCTCATGTTTTCTCTGTATGTGGAAGTCAGACCTAAAATATAGACATATGTAAAATCACATACATGACCATATACATGATCAAATTAACTCAAGTGTGGTACATGCAGGGGTGGGTTCATATGGTGTAACTCCTTTCAACAATTAACAGATAGTTTAATGAAATGAATATTGGGAATGTTTTGCCTGGGAGTGCTGAGGGGAATGGATGAATGGATCCAGGAAAGGGGGATTAATGAAATCATGATAATCAATGTACACACATGAAAATGGAACTAGGGAACTTTAGGAAAGAAGTTGGAATGGGGTAGATGGGAGGGAGAGAATGATGGAAGCAGTGACACTGATCAAGATGCATAGAACACAAGTGAACATATTAGATGGAAACCCCTCTGTACAACTATCTGAAGATAAATGAAACCCATTTGGACAATTACTTGAAGATAATTGCTTAAAGTATCCAGAAAATACAACTTTACAAGATTATAGCATTGCACTTATAACATTTTGAAGATGTTTCAGCTCTGCTCTAATATTTAAAGATAAAAATGTTCATTTTTTATAAGCAAATATGACAACTAAATAATTACTGGTTGTAAATGACTTAGACCTTATTTTCCCCCTTCTTATTCCATTTTTTTGTCAAAAAAATGTAATAAACAAAATTACACTGATTCTTTCGAAGATCCAAAAGGCCTGGAATGAAATGGTTTGCCCAGCCCCACCTGGAGACATGTGGTATCCTTCCTGCCTCAAATCCCAGCTCAGCCTCTCTGCCTCCTACCTTGAGCCTAGGACAGGTCTGAGGGAGCAGCTGCCCACACACTCTAATTTTAGTTTCATCCTTACAAGAGTCTGGTGAAGTAGCTTTAGGGAGGCTGGATAGGCTACCAAAACGTCAGAAACTTAACAGTGGCATTTTCATCCAAGCCTGATCAACATAAAAAGAGAAAAAGAAAATCCTCTCCCTCTGGAAAGACACTTCACCCCCTCCCATGGTGATGCTCCTGGATCGTGGTTATGATTTTCAGATTAGAAGGTCCTGAAGCTTTTGTGACTGGCTGGGTAATCCTTTGCCACACAGACCATTGTCCCACTCAAACTCACCATAAATACAGAGTAAGCTCCTTAATTTCCGAAGCCTGAAAAACTCCCTGGCAACGGGGAGCCACTTTGCATGTGGGCAGGGGATTTGCAAGGCCTGTCCCTGCCCCCACCTCAGGCACACACACACACACAAAAAAAAAACCTTCTTTTTTTTTCTCTAAGTTTACATGGCTGAGAAAGTGCAGCAAAACACATGACAGGAGACAACATGAGAATGGTGTGAGCCAGGCCTTGGAGAGTGCCTAACCAGCAGGGCTTTGCTGTGCTGAGCCTCTGAGGACTGAACAGGCCTTACTTCAAGTTGTCTCTTGAAGAGCCCCAAAACTTGACCTACAAGAAGAGAATATAATAGAAATACATTAGAAAGTAGAATCAAATGGAGTAGAATGCCTTGTCATCCAAAGTCCATTGCCTTCCATCATGTTATTTAATAAGCTCTTTAAAGAATGCTATCTTATTCTAATCTATATTTTTATTTTTAATATCTTTAAACCTGTGAAGTTTTTATTGGCACCTAAAAATTATACATGCTAGTGGGACACTATGCAATGTAGAAATGGCATAATATTTAAATCAAGCTGAACATATCTATTTTCCCAAATACTTGTCATGTGGTGTGTGTGTGTGTGTGTGTGTGTGTGTGTGTGTGTGTGTGTGTGTGTGTGCTAATATTGGAGTTTAAACTCAGGGCCTTGTGCTTTGTTGCTCAAGGCTGGCACTCTACCACTTGAGTCACAGCTCCTATTCCAGCTTTTTTCTGGTTAGAGATCAAAGTCTCTAGGATTTGTCTGCTTTTGCCAGCTTCACATTTCAATCCTCAGATCTCAGTCTCCTGAGTAACTAGGATTACATTTTCCGTTTCTTCACAGTAAAACCTTCCAAAATTCTTCTAGCTTTCTGAAATGTATAGTTATAATATTGTTGTTACCTATAGACACTCCAACTATGCAAGAGCTTATTGCTCCCATCTAACAGACTTCCTCACCACCCACAGCTCATTACTTCATAGCCTACCACCCATTCTATTCTCCTCTTCTCCTTGGCCTGTGGTATCTGCTATTCTACTCTCACTTCTATTAGATCCATTTCTTTCAAATTCTGAAATCATACAGTATTTTCCTTTCCTTTCTTTTTTTTGAGGGGGGGCTCCAGTCGTGGGGCCTGAACTCTGGGTCTGGGCACTGTCCCTCAGCTCTTCAGCTCAAGGCTAGCACTCTACCACTTGAGCCACAGCGCCACTTCCTGCTTTTTTCTTTTTGCTTATGTGGTGCTGAGGAATCGAACCCAGGGCCTCATGCATGCAAGGCAAGCGCTCTACCACTGAGCCACAGCGCCACTTCCGGCTTTTTTCTTTTTTCTTATGTGGTGCTGGGGAATCGAACCCAGGGCCTCAGGCATGCAACACAAGCGCTCTACCACTGAGCCACCATCCCAGCCCTTTCCTTTCCTTTCTGTGCCTGATTTATTATACTTAACATAATGATTTCCAGATCCACCCATGTCACAAATGACAGAATTTCATTCTTTTCCTAGCTTAATAGTATGCCATAGTATATGGCATACTATATGTCAACCCATCATCAGATAATAGGCACTGGTTGTTTCCATTTCTTGGCTTTTGTGAATATAGCTGAAATAAGCAGGAAAATGCATACATCAACATACAGTATTTCCTTTGGGTATTTACCTAGGAGTGGGATTGCAAGAGTCATACAGTAATTGTTTTTCATTTTTTGAGATACCCCATACTTTGTCACAATGGTTGAACTAATTTACATTCTTTTAAACCAGCTTCAATGCCAAGGTTCTAAATTCAAACATGCCAAGGTTGGATTGGCCCAATCTCTGGAGGTACTGAGCAGGTACATACATACAGACTAAGAATTCCAGCCACATTTCCCTGCCACCAGCTTAAATATAAAGATATCAATCAAAATATAATTAGATGGGAGGACAGTTGTAATTTAGGGTGACAATAGTCTATAGCAATTTATTATATAATAAATTATACACATTATAAATTAATAAATATAAATGATAAAATATAATATATAATTTACATATCATAATCCATAGAAACAACATGTATTACAATATAGATATTAATTATTATGTTTAATACATGTTATAATAAATAATAATACTTATAGTTATTCAAAATATTCATAGTAACCTAAAATTAAGATAAGTGAGGGAAGGGATGCATTGCGAGAGGTAGGTGAGACTGTCGAAAGTTGTGACATTGATCAAGATGCACTGAATTCATAAACTGCTTTGGTGAATGGCAACTCTTTTGTACAACCACTTAAAATAATAAAAATATTCATAAACAGAGAGAAATGGTCATATTTGAGGAGTTAGAAATGCTTAATACTGTGATTTAATAATTATACATTCACTATATGTATTGGAATACAATACGGTATTTCATAAATAACTATGGATACTATGTCAATAAAAATTTAAATAAATTAAAATTAAAAATCTGCCCTTCTCTCTCTGTGCCTTTGTGCTAAGTGCCAAGAACGACAAGCTCAAACTGCTTCTCAGGTGATTGATTCCACACAGCCTCTCTTTTGCTCTGTTCTCTTGAAGTCAGGGCCACCCCAGAGGCTGCGACTAAGAGGATTAAGTAACCAGTGATGAGAGACACTGAGGCAAGGAATAGGAGCTGGAGGGAGGAGATCAGCCACTTGATTGTGTGCTATGAAGACTGCTAAGTCTCCCTTTCTTCCATTATCTCTCCTTCCTGAAAGTCAAAAAGTAGGAAAATTAAGGGGCTGAGTTTTCATTTCAGTTGTCAGTCTCCCAAATCTCTTTTTGCTCCCAAATGAAGTCCTAGTAAAAAGCAACCAAAATAGCCCATAATTCAAAGTCATTCTAAATTAGAATTTTACTCAGCATACCATTGCTTAGTTTATGATTGTATTTAAAATTGGAAACAATCTTAAACTTCATAATATTGTAAAACTAAAGGGAGCCAAATGAAGATTGTTAAACCTCTGATTTGTAGTCATTCTATATCATCATTTGATTTAGAAAAGTAATTGAAATTCAAGACAATTGACCTTTTATAAAAAAAATGAACTGGTAAGCTAAAGATGACTAAATTTGTATTATGATATGTATTGTGATATAGTCTTCCCATTATCCTTAGTGTATCATTTTATTAGCAATGTTCACATCTTAGATGGGTCCACCCATCATCAAGTCTGTGGCTATAATTTTTTATCAAGATGAAATTTTGAAACACTGCAAAGTGAGACAGAACAATGTATAGGGCTATGTGTGTGTGTGTGTGTGTGTGTGTGTGTGTGTGTGTGTGTGTGTGTGAATGTTAGTACTGGGACTTGAACTGGGGGCCTCTTAGCTTTTTCCTCTACGGTGTTGAGCCACAGCTCTACTTCTGGCTTTTTGCTGATTGATTGGAGATAAGAGTCTCACAGATTCTCCTACCTGGGATGGCTTCAAATTGAATTCCTCAGATTTTAACCTTCTGAATAGCTAGGATTATAGGCATGAGCCACCAGCACCTGGGCTCATAGTATTGCTTAGGAAGAAAACTTGATACCTGTGTTTAAACTTCACAAATGTTCTTGATCACTCACTTCAACTTGGCTTCGTTTGAGATGAGAGCCAAGATTCCAGCCCTGGCCACAGGCTTAATGGGATTTCAGAGCAGTGCTTCCAACAGCTGGCCCACATTTGGAACTCATGAAACAACCCCACCCTTGAGGTGGGCTCATTATGTGCTTCAAATTCAGGATCAGTAATGAACCAATAGTGAAGAATGTTTGAAATCAAAATGAAGAGTAACTAATGATGGAGGTAGAAGTCCAAATGGAGATAAAGTTTCTCTCCACAATTAGGGCAAGGATCTACTGAGGGCTCCTTTAAGTTTCATGATTTTGGAATACTGCTTAAATCAGTAGAAGCTAGGAAATTTGCCTCCATAGTTTATAAGAAGGAAAACCGAGGTCTTTGTTAATGTACATTCTTGACTGTTTTCAGAAGCCTCTGTTAATCACAAACTCAAATTTTTGGAATATCACTATCTATAAAGCTACTCTCTAAATAACAAGAACAGGCTATCTGAGAATGGGATGTTGACAGAGTTTAGACTTGAAATGTCTCCCAACGGCCCATGTGTTAAAGGCCTGATCCCCAGTCTGTTTAGGTGTATGTACTGTTGTGTGGTGGTGAAGCCTTAAACAAGTGGGGCCTATTTGGAGGAAGTTAGGTTACTTGAAGACCTATCCATGAAAGAGATATGGAGACCCAGTTTGTTTTTTTATTGTTCCCTTTGTTTCCTAGCTTCCATGAAGTGAATAGGCCTTCTCCCTCACATGCTCCCATCATGAATGAAGTACTGTGCTCCACAACCCAAAGCAATGAGGTCAGGCGACCACAGTCTGAAATCTCTGAAGCCATGAGCCAATATAAACCTTTCTTCTTTTTAATTTGATTGTCGCAGGTATTTTGTCATAGTGATGGAAAGCTAGTGATACAAATCCCCAGCACTGATGGTTCTCAAGGAATATCTTTACCATGAATACTTCCCATGGCACCCTACCATTTAATATATTTGATCTAAGGGCTAAGACCTTATTCTCAAGAGAGAAGGCCTCCCCTCAAGTCAGTCCACCAACCTGGACAGAAACTAACCTTGGATTGTTTGTGCGGAATCCTAATGGGTTTTTGGAAACCTGAGCCTTAGAAATCTGCCCATAGAATTTGGAGTCCTGGAAGAATTGCCCTTCTTCCCATATTACCACCCCACCACCACTACCCACCAGCTGTATACAAGTATGTTCACACAGTTGTCACATGTGGGCATGGGGTGGGAAGCAGGGCGCACCCACACATTCTCCACTTCAGCTAGAGATGGAGGGGTAAATGAGGGAGCAAAAGGAGAGAGACAGAGAGAGAGAGAGAGAGCACTTATTTTTCAATAGCTTGTTCTTCCCCAGCCATCTGCTGATATGACCAAGAAACCCTGGCTGAGACATTAACAAAGGAGCCAGTGCATCCTAAGCCATCTCCCGGCACCTGTGTAAATGCCTGGCACAGCAAGAGTGACCCCATAATCCCAAGCCTGGAGTTAAAGGCATATTTGTTATTTCCTGTCCTCTTAGCAAGGAGCCAGCAGGCTCTGGCTCCACAGAACCCTGGCCCATCCTAGGTGTCCTGTCCTCTACAGCAGGGAACTTCCTCCTTATTCTCTGTCTTTATAACAAGGAAATACTTGGAAATACTCAGGTTTGAAGTCCTGGAATGACTATTTATAAAGTCAACCCAGACTCCAAGTTTAAATCTGGGAGGGAAGGAGATCTCAAAAGTTTTGGAATATTTTCCTGCTGACCTGCCCCTTACCCTTTTCTGCTTGCCCCATTGCTGACAAGACCTCACAAGACACACCATTTCCTACTGTAACCGCCCATGTTTCTGCTTGCTTGTCATCTAGTAAAATCTGGAAATTCTGATGTGTGCAACAGAACAGCATTGTCTTTTGTGAGAGTGTGTGCTCTTCTGTGCACATTAATGTATATTTATATGTTCCACAATACTATTCAAACACTGAAACAAAGAAATTAATTGGGAAAGCAAAACTGATAATCTGTTAAAAGTAGATAGTAATGATATCACTAGATAGTAATAAAGAAGTGTAAGCTTATCAGGTCTAAGGAATCATAAACTCACCTGAAAATAAAAAAATATCAGCACAGCACAATCAAAATCAGGGATGTGGTTTAATAGTAGAACATGTGCTTTGTGTGCTGGAGGCCCTGAACCAAATGCACAGTCACCAAATCCTGATCAAATCTAGTATTCCTAGGACTGGGAATACACCATTCAATTTTGTGTGGCAATATAAATTGATTCAAGATAAGTGTAAGCTCATTGTTCTGAATTAGACTTTATTGTTCTAAATAGCCTCCACAGAAATAACCTAAAAAAAAAGCTATATGGCTTTTGCAAAGACAGGGAAGATTGAAATCAATTTAAACACCATTCTAACTTTTTGCACAAAAGTTATGTTTTAGCTTCTAAGGAACTGGGAAAACAAAGGTCCAAGCAAAATTATTTGAAATGCACAGAAGAAATACTGAAATGAATCAGGGAAATATCTGTTTGCCAAAAGAGTAGTTCCTGTTCCCAAGGTCCCTCAAGGACCTCACACCAGAAGGAGACTCGAGGTAAAGCCAGATGGTGCATGGCATGGACACACTTGGCTTTGAATTTGGCTCCACTGCCGTGCTGTGTGAATGTGAACAAGTGACCTAATTTGTTTGTTCCTCAGTTTTCCTCACATGTGTGTGTGTGTGTGTGTGTGTGTGTGTGTGTGTGTGTGTGCATGTGCTAGCATGCGCACATGCCAGTACTAATGCTTGAACTAAGGTTCAAGGCACTGTCCCTTAACTTTTTTGCCCAAGACTGGCACTCTGCCACCTGAGCTATAGTTCCATATCTGGTTTTTTGGTGGTTAATTGGGGATAAGAGTCCCACAGATTTTCTTAGTCAACTGGCTTCAAACCTAGATCCTCAGCTCTCAGCCTCCTGAGTAGGTAGAATAACAGACATGAACTACCTGCATCCAGTATAGTTTTCTCCTCTGAAATACAGGAAGAAAATAGTGTGGTCTGTTCATTTGTGAGAGTTAAATAAGTTAGCACACCTGTGAAGTCTCTGAGAAATGTCTGAGCTGGAATGCTATGCTAATTGCAAGTGTTTTTATATTAAACAAGCAACATGAATATTCAGGATCTGGCCTTTTACTGGTTATCCCCTGTCTGAGGTGGATTATAGGAAGTGTTCCTTGGGAGCCAGTTGATAGAGGAATTGATAGAGGAATTGTTTGTTGACCCAATATTGAAGCAGATGCCAAAATTAACAGAGAAGACAATGCAACTATAATCCAAAGAGAGAAGGTGCTGTTGGCCTATCCCTGTAATCCTAGCTACTAAGGAGGCTGAGATCTGAGGATCATGGTTCAAAGCCAGCCCAGGCAGGAAAGTCTGTGAGACTCTTATCTGCAGTAAACAACCAGAAAACCAGAAGTGGCACTTGGCTCAAGTGGTAGAGCACTAGCCTTGAGCTGAAGAGCTGAGGGACAGTGCTCAGGCCCAGATTTCAAGCCCTACAACTGACAAAAAAAATTACTATGTACTTATTGTACTGAAAATGTTAAACTTTGGAGACTGTTAGCAATTCACAAGGTTTGAGGTACCTAACACCCATATATGATTTATATTGGTGACTCTAAACTGAATGTCATTGAGGCTCCCATTTACTGCCCAAAGAGACATCAGAGCTATAAAGTTATAAGCTTAGAAAGACCATGACTATTAAGAAGTACATCTTAACAACAACCCAATTAATAAATGGACTAAAGATTTAAAGAAAGACTTCTCTGATGAAGAAGTAAGAGTAACCAATAGACACATGAAGTACTATTCAAATTTCTGGCCATAATATAAATGCACACCAAAACAACATCTAGATTTCACCTCACCCCAGTTAGAATGACTGTTATCAAGAAAAATCGCAGTAACAGGTGCCGGCAAGTATGTGGCCAAAAGGGAATGCTACTACACTGTTAGTAGGAATGTAACCTTGTTCAACAATTCTGGAAAGCAGAATGGAGTTTCCTCAAAAGACTAAACATAGAGCTTCCCTATGACCCAGCAATCCATTCCAGGGCATTTATCCAATTGACCACAAATCAGGCCACACTAAACCTACGAGCACAACTATGTTCACTGCAACGTTATTTACCATAACCAAGATATGAAATCAACCCAGATGCCCTTCAGTAAATGAATGGATCAGGAAAATTTGGTGTATTTATACACAATAAAATTCTATGCTTCCATCAGAAAGAATGACATTGTTCTATTCATAGAGAAATGGAAAGAGGAAAAAAATTACATAAAGTAAGCCAGTTCCAAAGAAATGATTCTATTATTACTCATTGGATTCCCTGGGTTTTCTTATTTCCTTGTTTTTATTTCTCATATCCATGGAAATATAAATGAAAATTTCTATGCTGTTGGCAAAGTCGCTCTTTTGCTGGGGAGCTGAAATTCTCCAAAGTAGTTATACTGCATACAAGTAAATTTTCTTTTCCAGGCTGAAAATAGTAAGGTGTAAACTGTGATTCATAGACACACACACACACACACACACACAGAGAAATACATACACACACATTACTCTTGAAAGAATTCAAAGGTCTTACCTGTTTGTAAGGCTGAGACATCTCTTGTCCTTTGTGTTCAATAACAATTTTCCCACAAGTCTTAGCAGCTTAAAACAATTTTCTTTCATATTTCTGTAGATAAGCTTCCTGGCGGGGCTAAATCAGATCTTCTGCTTTGAGTCCCAAGTCATTCAGTCTCATTCAGAACTCATGGTTGTCTTCCAAGGTCTTCAACCTGGTAAAGAACTCAGTTTCATACTGTTGCTTGCTGTTGACGAGCTTCTAGGATTTGTCCATTATTCCTCACCCTGTGTGAAGCCCATAGATGGCTAAAATGACTCAGTATTCAAAAGATACACTATTATCCTTCACCAATAGTCTTCCTCCCTGGGAATAAAAGTGCAAGAAAGACTTAATATCATGTCATCTTTATCCTTGCTCTCCATCAAGCTCAGAAGTGGACAGAAGTCAGAGATTAAGCAGAAAGCTTTTATCTTCTTTTTGTCTTACTTCCTGGGTACCAAGAGACTTGATAAGCTTCATATAGATTGGAGGACTTAGATTGTAAACTGGAGGTAGCATGCTATGGGTTTACCAGAAACCCCTAATCAGGAGAAAAAGGTTCTCTGAGAACAAGAAAAGCTGTACTATAATCTCAGACTTGGACAATGGGATCTGCAGAAGATATCCCAGTGGTAAACACCAACCAATTACAGCTAGAAAATTGTGTGCTCCTTCACCTAACGTGGGAGCCACACTCTGCAAATGTAGGAATCACCTTTTGTTTTAGGGAATAGGAGACAAGAAGCTCTACTATCTTGGCCAACATGAAATCTCCTGGTTCTCTGAGAAATTTTTCCTCTGACCTTTAAGGATTGACAAGGAAAACAGGAGATGCTAACAGTCTTAGGTAGTGCAAACCTCTAGGGATATGATTCTCAATCTCTCCTCTTCAATGACTATGACTTTCCCTGGACTTGTGCATTTGTAGAGCTCCCACACAGGGCAGGGATACACAGGATCCCTTCTGACAGCACTGCCTCCTGCTCCTCTCTCCCATTTAACCACATAGTGAGATTATAAGGATGGACAATTTGAATGGCATGCTGATTCCATTTTCAAGGTAAATAACGTACAAATGTTGGTGGAATCAAGCTTTGGGAATAAATGGATTTAGGTTCAGTCCCAGCTTCCTGTTTCTAGCTATTTGCATTGGGCACATTGTTCAGTATTCTCACATTTTTGTTTCTCCCACAAAAAATTACAGAGAAACTCATTGGGTCATTGGGAATATTAAATACAAATGGATGGTAAATTTGATGTGTCATCTTGCTTGGACTAAGGGATGCCCAGAGAACTGAGTAAGCATTATATCTGAATGTGTCCGTAAGGTGGCCTAAGGAAAGCAGATGGCTTGATGTAGTGTATATGGGCATCATCCAATCCCTTGAGGACCTGGATAAGAAAAATGGACAGGGATTTGAATTGACTACTTAAATGCTTGCGCTGAAAGATTGGTCCTGTCCTGCCTCTGCTTTTCTAGTCCCTGGACAATCAACCTAGGTTTTCCATTTCTCCCCTTAGCTATTTCTCTCAAGCCTCTACCACTTGAACTACAACTCCATTTCTGGCTTTTTAATAGTTAGTTGGAGATAAGAGTTGATGGGCTTAAAGCCATGATCCTCAGATCTCAGCCACCTAAGTAGCTAGGATTTCAGGTTGAGCTACTGGCACCAAGCCATTTCTCAGAACTTTAAGCTTCATTACTGGCACTGCTGGATGTCACCTTATGGATAGAAAGTCATGGAATTTTTTTAGACTCCATACTCATGATAGTCAATACTTTGTTATAAATCTCTTTATATGTATACACTGTGGGCTTTGTTTCTCGGAAGATTCCTGATCAATCCAAACACACACACACACACACACACACACAAACACATAAACACACAGGTGATGTTTCACAGAGCTTGGAGCACAGTAAACATGTAATAAATAAAATCAAGCATTTTTGCTATCGGGCAATGTAGATATGGTAGTGTTGGATTGCCTGCCCACTGGTATGCTGTGATTAAGATTGTTACACAGTTGAACAGTGGAAAGTTTCTGTTTACTCTTATCCTGGAATCATTCATCTTCTCAGATGATCCATGGATAACTAAGAACTGTTCAGAGTCTGAAGTAAGAAGGAACATGGGGGCACAAGTAGCACAAGAGTAGAGAACAAGAATCCCTGCTCTCATTCCTTTGTTCCAGTTCTCTATTGGTTAACAAAACTTCCATTAAATGAAATCTGTAATTGGCAGAGATTGAGAAGAGCCAGAGTGACTGCTTTAATCTGTGCACAATAGACAGACATCCCTAGGCAGTGAGCCTCTCCCAGCCCCTGGAAGATCTCTCTCATGATTCCCCTTAGTCATAACCACCAAGCACTAAATCCCAGCCTGAGACATTCTTGGTGGGGTAACCAGTAGAGCATTCCTGGCAGGCTGCCCTCCGTCATTGCCTCTGCTCTCAGATGGCCTGAAAGACCTGTGCTCAGAGGATTAACTGAGTTACCCCTTGCCTAGGCTGCCCAGAAAGGCCTTGGAGTATCAAGGTAATATATTAGAGTGCCTCATCTCAGCTGGTTCTACATTGTCATCATGCCTCAAGTGAGTATGTTATTGTTTTCACCACTGTAAGAAAATACCTGATCAAATAATTTGAAGGGACAAAGGTTTATTTCAGTCTCAGAGCTTCCAAGGTTTTAGTCCATGATCACTTTTAGGTGCCAGACAACAGGACATGTGCCCATACCCAGAGGGATCCTTCCCACTTGGTGAACCTGCTGAGTAAACCACATTATCCTTTCTGGGGTGGATATGCACCATCCAATCTGTCAAGGGCCTTCCAGATGTGTGCAAAGGTGGGCTTTGCTTGCTGTTTATGCATTGTTCAGTCCAATCAAGTTGATAGACAAGATTAACCATCACATTGGGCTTATTTGTGGTGCACTATAGTAGAGTGGCTGGTGGAGCTACTCATCCAAGGGGTACTGGGGCTTAAACTCGGGGACTGGGCACTGTCCCTGAGCTTTTTGGTTCATGGGTAGTGCTGTACCACTTGGGCCACAGCTCCACTTCTGGCTTTTTGGTAGTTAATTGGAGATAAGAGTTTAATAGACTTTCCTGCTATGGCTGGCTTTCAATGGTAATCCTCAGATCTCAGCTTCCTAAATAGCAAGGTTACAAGTGTGAGCCACTGGTGCCTGGCTTATTTAAAAAATTATTATTTGTGTCAGTACTGGGTCTTGAAGTCAGGACCTGGGAGCTGTCCCTCAGCTTTTTCCACTCAAGGTCGTCACTCTACCATTTTAGCCACAACCTTATTTGGGGCTCTTTACTTGTTAATTAGAAATAAGAATCTCATGGACTTTTCTGCCCAGATGGGATGGACTTCAAACCATAATCCTCAGATCTCAGCCTCCTGAGTGGCTAAGATTACAGGCATAGGCCACTAGCACCTGGTTCCTTTTCCTTCTTTTATTGTCCTTCTGCTTATCACTATGTATTGTATATTTTATTTAGCTCTTTATTCTTTCTTCACTATGAGAAAGCAAACCAGGAATATCCCTTTATAACAGGCTTGAGTCAAACGTGGCACAGATAGCTGGTGAAATTGGAGATCAGGTAGATAGCTGGTGAAATTAGAGATCAAGTACCTGTTTTACAAATAAAAAAATAAGCTCAGATAATGTTTTATTTGTTGGAGGTCACAGATCTGGCTACCCTCCAGCCTGGGTTTTGCACATGGATGTTCTAACCTGTACCCCATTTCTTTTACTGTTCAGCCACCAGAAAATATTTCATTTATATAGATAATGCCTATTCTCCAGTTTTTCCCAATGTCATTGCATATACTTCATAAACAGACATGAAATGAGTCTCATCCTTCACCAGCCTTCCTCATTTGCAGGGAGTTATTGTTTCCTTTCATACAAGCCAAATGCTTCTATAAAGCATCTTCCTCACCTCTCCCCTGACCACCTTTTAATCTTACAAAGCATGAAGCCAGTATCATCTCACAGGTGCACAGAGGCAGAAGAAGAACATGCCCAACAGTTGGTTTGCTCCAGGGATGTACATGAGATTCTTCTTACCACCCAACGTCATCCTTGTTCCAGCAATGGGACAGCTCAGCTCTCTCTATCCAGTCTTGCCAATTGCCCCTAGTGGAGCCAAAGTCTCAAGCTGTGTACACATGTCTTTCACAAAGGCAGCATTACATGAGCAGAGAGTAGAAATGCCACCGGCAGCCTGGCAAGCCCATCTGTGAGGAAGAAAGCCAAACCAACCTCCTCCATCCCTGTGCAGGCTGAAATCAAGACCCAGCAGGCCTGTACCAACCACTCAGGTCTTCCATGTACAGACTGGTGATAGCACATTCCTCACATAATTTTCCATCCCTTTGCCTGCTAGGCATCATTGCTGTGTGGGAAGGGCGCCCTTGCCTAATGATCTTGGCTAAATCCACTATCTGACATTCTGAATGTACCCTTAGGCATATATAAGAGGTGGCAGTTGAAATGGAGTAAACAAAGAAGATGGAAAATACCTCCATCAAGTCCCAGCACCACAAAACCTGCATCATGGTCACCATTCTAATCTATCAGAAAGGCTGAGATATTTTTCCTTAGTTTTTTTTATCAACATAATTATTACTTCATATTAATGATACTGAGTAATGAGTGTCTCTGTGACATTTCCATAGATACTTTGTTCTAATTCACTTTCCTTACTAACCTCTTTCTCTCTTCCTTTGCACCTTTTTTCTGGCTTTTTTACCTTTTCTCTACATGCTTCTATTTTCATACCTATTTTGTTAAGTTTCCACATGAAAGAAAACATGCATGACTTGTCTTTCTGTGTCTAGCTTATTTTACTGATCTACAGTTCTATCTACTTTCCTACAAATGACATATCATTCTCCTTTATGTCTGATACTCTATTGTATTTGTATATCATATTCTCATTCTCCATTCATCTGTTGACAAGCACCTAGGCTGATTCCACATCTTAGCTAATGTTAAAAAGGTTACAATACAGATAGGTATGAAAATATCTGTATGCTGATTTAATTTCCTTTGAGTATATGCTAAGGAGGGTTATGATATGATAATATGGAAGTTATCATTTCAGTTTTAGAAGAAACTCTTTATGCTATTTCCATAGTTGCTGTACTGATTTACATTCCCACAAAGTATAAGATTCTATGTTCTTCATTCCCAGCATTTGGTTTGGGTTTTTAATTAGTTTTTAATGCTAGTATTGAGATTTAATTCAGGGCCTGAGTGCTATCCCTTAGCTAATTTGTTCAAGGCTGGTCTTTACCACTTGAGTCATGGCTCCACTTCTAGCTTTTTAGCAGCCAATTGAAAATAAGAGTCTCATGGACCGTCCTGCCCAGACTGGCTTTGAACCTCAATTCTTAGATCTCAGGCCCCTCAGTACTTAGGATGACAGTTGCACACTGATATCTGACATTCTTTTACTTTGTTTTGATGGAAAAGTTTTGTGAGATGGAATCTCTATGTAGTTTTTATTTTCACTTCTCTGACAGATAAAAATAATGATGGGTTTTTTAAAATATAATTATTGACTACTTGTTTTTCTTCTTTGGAGAAGTATTTTAACTTCTTGGACCTTTAATTCATTTGCTAATTTAATTACTTGTTCTTTTGTCTCAGGATGGCATTGCTAAGTTTACTAATGGTCTGGTCTCCTTTTAAATCTGCAAAACTTTAAAGGGCAAAGCTGCCTGCATACAACTCAGGAAATACACTGTGTTCCTGAGAGCTCTTGGTCTCTAATCACCAACATTCTGGAGAGACTCTCAGACATGTGCTCACAGTGCTCTAAATCCCTCACTAAACCAAGAATGGCTCAGTCCTTCAGTCAGGCACCGACAACTCTGGTCACAAGTGAATGACATGTACATAGCAAGCCATAAATTCAAGACCCAGCTTTGCCTTTTGATGTTACCTTTGAAATTTATAGAACAGTCTGTATACCATCATGACCTGTGGAATGGTGACATGGAAGACATTAAAATATCCACTTTTTCCAAATAAGGGAGACAGGTATTTTGAAGTTAACAGCATTCAGAAGCATTCAGAAGCCTCTTATTTTATTATTTTAAATTTTGATCTTGGGAATCACCTGCAAAGAGCTGGCTAACCACAGTTCTACTAGCCGACTAAGCCACTGTGTGTAGATGAACTACTGCTGTAGGTTTACTGTGGGCTTCTAAATGGCTGGAGCACCCTTCTACTCTTCTAGAATTTCTTCAGCTGATGGAAAAGGTACAGCTGAGGTTCTCTACACTCTCCAAATGCCTACAGCTTTGAAGGAAATGGCACAATCTGTATTCTTGCTCCATGAAATATTATACTGAATTTTCTCTTCTGCTCCGGATGCTGGCCTACCTCAATAAGCTGATTTCACAATCCACTTATGGTTTTTGACCTGCATTTAAAAGCACTACTGCTAACACTACTCTCATCCTTGCAAAGATAGATGCTAAGTTCCCAGCAGCTAAAATAGAACCACAACAGAGCCATGTGACAAGGTTTTAGCTCTCCAGCATGATGCTGAATCTCATGCTGAAACTCAAATAAATAGTGCCTCTCAATTGCAGTTCATCAACAAAGTCTTATTGCTGATACAGCACATCTAATGCCCTTGCCCAATAATGTGGTCCATCCACATGCTAACTGAAGGCCACCAAGAGGGAGGGCCACTCCTGCAAAACAGACTCTCAGCAGGCAGTGTGTGTATGAGCACTATGTCTCAGAGATAAGATTATAGTGCCAAGTAGTGTGTTTCCTCAAGTAACGTGTTATTGTTTTACTTGTGTTAAGGTTTTATATAGAGAACAAAGGCATCGCATAAGAAGATAAGCCCAAAACAGAAATTCCAAATCAAATTTAAATGGTGAGATACACACTAGAATTGATATTCTTAGTTTTCAGTGCAATGTAAGTCCTAGAACTGAAATGAAGGTGTTTTAATTATCCAGAGAAGGAATCTGGACCAATTATATATGACAATTTTTTTCTGTAATAAGCATGGATTTAAAAAGAAGAAATAAACTGGGTGCCAGTGGTTCACACCTGTAATCCTAGATACTCAGGAGGCTGATTGAGGATCATGGCCTGAAGGTAGCCTTGGCAAGTAAGTCTATGAGATTTTTATCTCAAATTAACCACCACAAAAATCCAAAGTGGAACTGTGGCTAAGTAGCATAACATTACCCCTGAGTGGAAAAGGCTAAGGGACAGTGCCCAGGCACTGAGTTCAAGCCACAGTACCAATACAAGAGAGGGGGGCAGGGCGGGGAGAAGAAACAAGACCAATTATGGTAATGCACACCTCTAATCCCAGCTCGTAGAAGACAATGGCATGAGGATTGTCAGTTTGAGGTCAGACTGGGCTACATTGCAAGACCTGGTCTGAACATAACATTAAAAGAATCCCCAAAAGAAAAGAAGGAACAAATGATATGGTGGTGGCTATGGGACAGGTACTGCCCTGCTTTATTCTGTCCACGTGTACTGAGCTATAACAGAGCTTTACCTACATCTTCAATAATTTTGTACATAAATCCATGAACAGAAAGTAAAAAATTACCTTCGGCTGAGAATCAAAACACTCCCAACAGAAAAGTGAACCATCACAGACAGACTGAAGAGAATCTCAAATCAACTAGTGGAATGAATTTGATCTACAGCATCCTCAGTGGTCAGCTCACCTAACTCATTTAGACGTGACTTTATTCTTTATCCTTGGCTACTGTGCTTCCCCAGGGCCCCAGAAAAATAACCAAGGTGTTGCCCATAATTGTAAAGAAGCTTGCAGCAGACTCAGGGAGCAAGGATTGATTCCCAGAATTTCAACCATAAGAAATGTCTGATCTTTTCCTCTCACACAGCAAGAACCTGGGGTGCTGCACCTGAGCAGTGCTGTATGCCCAGACTGGGTGACACAGTTCAGGAAGAACTTGTCTCCAGGGCTATGATGCTTAGAGACAAACAAGAGAAAGCAAAATCAAAAGCCCCTTTCTTCAATGAGAAGTAGAACTAGAGAAGCTACGTGGGACTCAGGGAAATCCAGACTACAAGAATGGCTAGTGCTATTGAAGAGATGTGTGTGTGTGTGTGTGTGCGCGCGCGCGCACGCAAGGCAAAGGACCTTTGAAAGGTAGATGAGATGGGATGGGATGGAATGGGATAAGACAAGATGGGACAGGACAGAACAGAATGGGATATGATAGGATAAGAATTGCTCTTGGGGGGGGGGGGGCGCTGGGAAGATGGCTCAGTGGTAGAGTGCTTGCCTTGCATGCATGAGGCCCTGGGTTCGATTCCCCAGCACCACATAAGCAAAAAGAAAAAAGCCGGAAGTGGCACTGTGGCTCAAGTGGTAGAGCGCTAGCCTTGAGCTGAAGAGCTGAGGGACAGCGCCCAGGCCCAGAGTTCAGGCGCCAACACCAGACCCAAAAAAAAAAAAAGAATTGCTCTTGGGGGTTTCCGTCGTTGCTCTTCCTGTAGCAATGGCTGCAGCCCTGGCTGTGAAGCTGAGAGAGGAGCTCCTGCCCTGGTGGGTAAGGGAAGGCCCAAGACCTCCTTGCACTTCTTCTCTCCCCTACTCCTCACCCCCTCCTGTAATCTCTGGCCTTGGCTCCCGGGGATCCCTACCACTACCGAGATCATGGGCCATTCAGTATAGCCAGTAGATGGCATGGTGCCCGACCTCAGTAGGCATGCAGTAGCTGTTGAACGAATGAATTTGAGCATTTACTGTAGGCTAAGGATTCCGATGTGCCTCCTTATTTATGTTTTCAAGAACACTACGAGGACAGCATTATCCCTGCCTCTTTACAGATAGGGAACTGGGTTTGGGATCAATTGGGTAACTGGGCAAGGAAGGACACAGCTAGTAAGTGCAATTCCGGCTGATCCCATACCTGTATGTAAAAGCTGTGTGGCCACCTCTTGCCCAGCAGTTCTCCAGGCACTCTGGTCATTAGAGCCTTGAGACTCTCCTGTCTTAGTCCTTGTTGCCAGGACAAATGGGGTCATTTTGTCCCAGTGTTTGAGCCTCTCCTTGTTTTTTCAAGGATAATCTCAAGCATTGCCCGTCCACAAGAAAACAGTGTAGAGAGACTTAGTTGGGAGAGCTGTGAGGGTGGTGTAGCGAGTTTTTCACCTCTTGCTTCAAGTCATAGGAGCAAACTTTTGCATGTGTAAGCTTTGTTGGAGGTGGAAGGAGCTTATTGAACAATGTTTTTGTACCCTCCTCCCCATGAGTTTCTGATTCCGCAGGTCTAGGGCAGGAGGCATGAGAATTTGTAATTTATTGATTGATTGATTTTGATGGTATCTATTTGAACCCAAGGTGTTATGCTTGTTAGGCATCTAGTGCTGTTTTTGGCTTGTTTGTTGTTGCTTTTGAATTTTTTGTTAGTTTTGTTTTGGGCTGGTACCAAAGCTCCAAGCAGTATAGGTCTCACTCAGCATTTTTGTTTTTGTTTATGTGATCCTGAGGTATTGAACCCAGAGCCTCATGCATGCTAGGCAAGCACTCTACCACTAAGCATTCCCAGCCCCCTTCTTCTTTTTTTTTTTTAGATGGACTCTAGCAAACTTGTCTAGCCTGGGACTGGCATCAATCTACCATCCTTCAGAGCTCAGCTTCCCAAGTAGCTAAAATTACAGGCATGAACCACAAGCATGCGGGGAGAATTTGTATTTTTTACAGGTTTCCATGTGATGCTGATATTGCTGGCTGGATTGGGGTGGCTGTACTTCAGAACCACTGGCTTAGACCAGGGACCACTGTTTGTTTTTGTCTTTTGCTTTTTTTTTTTCAGTGATAGGGATGTCTTCTAACACTAAGCAACATTCCCCCAGTTCATGGTCACTGTTCTATAAACAAAGTTTCATTGAAACATTAAAAAAAAAAAAAAGAATTGCTCTTGGAAACATCCATCTCAGTTAAATGTCTGTATGAGTTCTGGATTATAATCTCAAATGTGTCACTGTGGCCTTTGGTTAAGGAAATAGAACTTTATTCATACATAAATTAGTTTAGTATACAGGTCCATGGAAGAATGGGTTTCAATACTATGTCCCCAGGAAATGACTCAAGTCCACCCATCACAATCACACCATCAGCCCTACATTTCAAAGACTTTTTGCTCCATTGTCAGCTAGATCATTTCTTGTTTCTCAAATGTTTTAGAAAGTACACTAAGCCCACCCCTGACCAGCTCCACCCCAAACCCCACCCTTCTCCACCCCAAACCCTGCCCCATGACAGTGTCCTTGTGTTCCAGAGCTGTTCCTGTGCCAGAAACTGACCAAGGTACAAGTCTCTTGAGTCTGACTTCTTTTTCTACAATCATAGGAAGGACAGATTTCATTGTAATCGAACAGCTTTATTACCTTGGCAACTTTGCATTGGGCCATTTTTTCCAATTCTTTTCTCATAGAGTTGTGGAGCAGCAGAAATTTAGGATGGGAGAAATCCTAGAAGTATTTTATGCATCATCAATCACCTATAAAGCTCTGAGTGCTCTCAAATGAACAACAGAAGCCCTAAATGATTTTGAAAGCAATGAACTTTTCATACAAAAAGTACAAAAAAACTCTGAAGTACAATATAATGACAGAGGAAACATACAACACAAGTTCATTTTAAGTATCTTTACAATTAAAAAAAACTATTAAAAAATAATGACTATGTACATACATTTTGAGAAAAACATGATGCCAGTAGGAGAGAGGTAAGGGAAATTGGGAAAAGGAAGGTAAGGTCCAGTAAAGAGACCTTGAGTGTCCTGGAACAGCTCTGATGACAAAGCCAGTTAAATGAAAACCTGGAAAAGAGTCAGTTCCTGACCTCCTGGCTTATGGGCCTCTCTGGGTCTCTTAGGCCTCTTTCAATAGCTGTGGTAGTTAATTTTGTGTGTCAGTCTGGCTGGACCCCACCAGGGCTGCCAGATGAAACATTATTTCTGAGATAGTGTGTCTATGAGGGTGTTTCCAGATGTGATTAGCATTTGAATTAAGCAAAGTGCCTGCCCCACTGTGGGTGGGCACTCCCAGTCCTTGTGGGACCTGAATAGAACAAAAGACAAGAATCCATTCGGCTTTTCTCCTTACTTACTGCATGAGCTGGGACCTCTCTTCTCATCTTTACCAGTTCATGCACTAAAGTTTACCCCCTTAGCCTCCCTGTCTCTGGAATGAACTGAATAACACATTTGGCTTCTCTGGTCAGCTGGCATAGCGAATTGTGGCCTTCTCAGACTCTGCAACATCAGAAATGAGCTCCAACTCACAGACACACTGATCTCTGGAAAACCTTTACAGCAGCTTATTGTGGAAATTTTCTTTTCCATTTAATTCATGGAACTTCAACAAACAATAAGGCTGCAGAATTCAAAGTGCTGAACTGTAAGGGGATAGAAAACAAGCAAAAATTCCTTTTCCTTATAGTGTCCAATGGATCAGAGAAAATACTTTTGCAGCATAGGTGCCATGGTTTCCCTTATTTGCAATAACTAGTATATGTCTAGGACAAGCAGAAAAAGTCAAAAGCTATGTACATATGACCAGATAAGATGATGTTAAGTGAAATGAACCCCAAGACAAGGACATAAGTGGTTTTTTTCTTGCTTGCTATTGTTTTTAATGTACTATGTGATTTTTTTTTGTTGTTTCTTTTGCATGTTCTTCCCCCAAGTTACAACCCCTGTTTTCATTGTATTTGATTCTGATGCCCTGAATCTTGTATATATACTTTTTTTTTTCTTTTTTGGTTGTGGGGCTTGAACTCTGGGCCTGAGCGCTGTCCCTCAGCTCTTCAGCTCAAGGCGAGCACTCTACCATTTGAGCTACAGCGCCACTTCCGGTTTTCTAGTGGTTTATTGGAGATAAGAGTTTCACAGACTTTCCTGCTCAGGCTGGCTTTGAACCGCGATCCTCAGATCTCAGCCTCCTGAGTAGCTAGGATTACAGGCGTGAACCACAGGCGCCCAGCTGTATATATACTCTTCTAATTTGGGGAGGGGAAGGAAAAAAACAAAATGCTTAAATAGGGATACAGGTTGACCCATTGTAACCATGAGATGTACAAGATTCTATGTTGAAAATGAAATTTGCAACTTATGGGGGGTAGGGAGGGAGGAGTTGGGGAGGTGGAGAGGGAAGGGATGGTAGGGGAAAATCAAAGGAAGAGGTAACAATGCTCAATAGGAAATGTACTCATTACCTTACTCATGTAACTGTAACCCTTCTGTACACTATTTTTACAATAAAAATGTATTAAAAATATTGACATAAAAAAGAAAATACTTTTGCAAGTAACAAACTATAATCTAAAGCCAGAAGCCAGTGGCTCATGTCTGTAATCCTGTAATCCGGAGGCTGAGCTCTAAGGATCACAGTTTGAAGCCAGCCCAGGCAGGAAAGTTTGTGAGACTCTTTTCTCCAATTAAAGACTTATGAGAGTCTTTATCTCCAAAAAGCTGGAAGCAGATCTGTGGTCCATGTGGCAGAGCATCAGCCTTGAGTGGAAAAAGCTAAAAGATAGCCTCTAGGCTCTGAGTTTAAGTATCAATACCAGCATAAGATAAAATAAAATATGAGATGAATTATAAAATAAAGTAAAATATAAAACTATATAACTATAAAATAAAAGTATATTGAAGTAGGTGAAGTGTTACAGCAGCCATAGAGGAGGCAATATTTGATCAGGGTTTTCAGGGTGAGTAGGATTCCCCCTATCTGAAAAGGATTAGAAGAGCAGGCCAAGAGAATAGCAGATGCACCCCCGTAGGCCTGTGAAAGCTTGGAGGTGAGATGCTGTCTCAGTTCCCTGTTGGTTCTCTAACCATCCAAAGTTCTCTGCTGTTAGTGGGGGAGTAATACAGGATCCTACAGATCCAAAACTGTGTGTGCTCAGGCTGTTTACAGAAAGCAACATAGCATTTGCATAGATTCACCACACATTCCCCTGAATACTGTGAATCACCCTCAAATGACTTTTAAGACCATGTAAATGCTATATAAATAGTTGTTAAGAAACGAAGTTTTTCAACCTGAGGCCCAAAGTCCAGGAGTCTCAAGTTAGGTATGACCCCACAGTCCAGATAAAAGAGACATGGTGAAGTACTGTCTTCCCATGGACAGCTCTTCAGTATACCTCCAGCTGTCTTTAGAGGTGCAGACTATGGGTTAAGAAAGGTATCCATAATTAAAACAGTCTTGCCCCAGATATAGCCTGGTTGATCACTCACTTTGGAGGAATTGCAGAGAAATTGTTTTTAAGTTATTATTGGAACAGAACAGGAATACGATGGTCTCTTGAGTTTTCAGCTATTTGTGTTGAGATAGTAATAAGAAGGCATTGATTGTACTGAGGTAATAAGAAGAAGACATGGATTGTTTGAGGGGCGTTTGCCTTTCACACAAGATGGTTGTTGTGAATCTAACTTTTCTTCATGATTGAAAAAAAACTGCAACAAAGAAAACAGCTCAGATTCTTAGTTAATTCACAGAACCCAGTAAAAGCATCTTTAAAAAATTATCCTTAAGTAGCTGTACAAAGGAGTTGCCATTCACCAAAGCAGTTTATGAATAATGCCACCTCTTTTAACCTTCTTACCCAGCCTTCCCAACTACCCTCTCCCTTACTTACTAATTTTTAGGTTATGTATTGAATTTTTTTACCACTTAACAAAGCAGTTTATGTGTACACTGCATCTTGATCTGTATCATCACTTCAGCATCTTCACCCCTCTTTAACACACCCCTTCTCTTATATTTGTCAATTCTGTGGTATATACAATGAGTGCTTGCCTGCATTCTCTCCTTTTCCCCTTTCAGTCTTCTACCCCTCTCCCCTTTGCCAGGCTCCCTTCTTGCAAGGCTATTTCTTGGAACTTATTTTGTTAGGCTTTGAGTTAGTCTTTTTAAAGAATTTTTCACTCTCCATAGAGTCTATTACACTTCAGTTATTTCATTTATACCCCATTGCTTACCAGCTAGTGTGATTGCTTGTAGACTCATAGGCACATTCTAACTGCCACAAATGAAGTAAAGCACCTTTTAAGTTGTCTCTTGTAGTGATACTGTTGAGCGTATAACATAAACACAAAGCCCAAATGTATTCAGCAAAGATATAATTTTTCCCCAAATATTTTCATTTGGGGCTGGATGGATCTTAGATGTATAATCTATAGATAGGAACTGACAGATTTGGAGGCCTAAGGATATCTGTTCGTTATTGTTAAGTTGATATCAAATTTCAATCTATTTGATATCTATTGCTCCCAAAAACAAATTATTATGAACTGCATGACTGAAAAAAGTACCAATTCATTATCTTGTACCACTAGAACAAGAAGATGTCAGCAAGCCCTCTCTCCTGGAAGTGCCAAGATAGACTCCAAATATGTCATTTCTTGTCCTTTTCCAGCTTTGATAGGCTTCTGCGTTTCTTGGCTCATGCTTCCTTGGTCCTCTGTCATTATCTGAAATGCCTTCACTTCTGTTGTCACATATCTTCCAAGCATGACTTCTGTCTCCCTCAATCATCTCAAAGGCTGTTGAGATGACATTGGGTTACCTGAAAACCCAGGACAGGGGTGGACAGGGGCATCTCTAGGGACTTCATCATGAGTGGTTAGGGAGGTGTGTGGCCAGAAACAAGGCAGTGTCAGAACTCTAAAGAACTCTGCATCCCTGTAAGGAATTCTGATAACCAATGAGGAAATCCCTATGGTTAGGGAGGAATTATCCAACTTCCTCTTGTTCTTTAGTATTTTTTCACTGCAATTGTATAACAATATTGGGTTTGATCTCAGGGCTGTGCAGTGTGTTCATGTCCTGTTTGTTTTAAGAATTTTGAAAACCAACAGTATATATGAAGAATTTATTTTCTGTTAAAGTGGTTGCTTTCTTTAGGTCACTGTTACAAAGTTGTTTTCTAAAAAGTTCCTGCATTGGCTAGGTGGCTAGACTGGGGATGATTGTATTTCAGTTAGATCCTATTCCTGTTACATTTCAGTTAAAACATACTGTTACAAATTCATTAAATTTTAGTTACATCCTATTCCTGTTAATTAAACCATATCCTGTTAATTTTTCTTTTCCCTCTTCAAACTAGCCAATCCAGCAAGATCATGTACCTAAGTTCTGACCAGCCAAAACAAGGGGGCAGTGCTGTGTTAGGGATAAAACCTGGGCAGACTTCCTGCCCAGCAAGCTTGCATATTTGGCTTCCTGTCAGTAGCACATTCTTCTGCAGAAGTAAACTTTGCCTTGCTGAGTTCCTTTCTAATTGGCACCCTTATTTCTACATGGCACCCCAAATCTTGAGACATTTCCAACACAGATAACTATTTACAGATCATCCAGTGAGAAAAGGAAATTCATTGTTTAGCTGTGGCCACCTGGCCTCCAAGTTCATTTTGCATCCCTCAACAGCAGCAGTAGCACCATCTATCAGCTCAATAAATCTCCACATGCCAGCATCTTCTTACTTAGATTTGCTTTCTTCATGGCCTTGGAAACAAAACTTAAAAGCAAATTAGCTAGGTGCTGGTGGCTTATACTTGTAATTGTAGCTACTCAAGAGGCTGAGATCTGAGAACCAACATTTGAAGCCACCACAGAAAATGTCTTCATGTGAGGCTTTTATCTCTAATAAACTACCTTCCTCCCTGTCCCCCCCTCCCAAAAAAAAAGGCTGGAAGTGGAGCTGTGGCTTACGTAGTAGAGAGCTAGATTTGATAGAAAGACGTTCAGGGACATTATCCAGTCACTGAATTCAACTCTCAGGACTAGAACAAAAGAGAGACAGAACGACAGACAATTAAATTGTCTTATTACTTGAGAGATTCTTCGCTTTAAAAAATAGTCTATCAATAAATCCTCTTACAAGTTGCATACTGTTCCTCCTGAGAATTACAAGTATGACGTTTTATTCTGATTCTCATGCAGCCTGAGTGGAATAGACAACCCTCCCACCTAATAATAATCATATGTGCAATTTGTTTAGTGTTTTGAAAGTTTGGATGTTAACTGTTGATCCAAGAACTAAAGACAGATCACTTTGTCTTCCCTGTGGCTTCCAGTACTCCAGGAGGCTCCTGGCTCCAATACCTTTTTGCTCATTTTTTTTATTGTGAAAATACCATTCAGAGGGGTTACAATTACATGGGCAAGATAATGAGTACATTTCTTATCAAGCATTGTTGCCTCTGATACTCCCCAGCCTCCCTGACCAAAGTTGTAAAGTTCATTTTTCGACATAACGACTTGTACATCTCATTGTTGCAATGGGTCCACCTGTATCCCTATTTAAACGATTTGTTTTTTCCCTTCCCCTCCACAAATTATACCAACACCAAATACTGTGAAAGCAGGGGTTATAGTGGGGGAGGGACATACAAAGCAACAAAGAAATCATCTTATAAATATGTTAGAAACAAAAAACATTTGAATACTTATCTTAGGGTTTATTTACCTAACATCAACTTATCTGACATTTTCTGCACAAGTTTTATCTCACAGTCCTAGGCTGTTTACATTTACTTCCCCCACCTTGGGTGGGGCAGAGGGGAGGTGCTTACCCTGCCTTTCAAGATTTGGTAAGTCTAACAGTAGAGGGGTAAGGCCCTTTAGTCTGTCAAGAGCCTCATGCCTTCTACTGGTGCCATGAGATCTAGGCTCCATCCCACCCACCTCCTGCAGATTGCCACATGCTGAAACATTTGCATCAAGGGAGTGGTGCTGGTTCTGGGGCAGCTTGAACCATCCATACTTCTCCCAGGAAACAGAATACTGTTTAGGAGTTGTAACATTGCTTCAGGGAGAATGGGATCCCCATGACTCTGCATACTTGCAGATCCTTATTGTACCAATGGGTGTTGGAAGCACCAGCTATTGTTCCTTATGGTGCATAGCCCTACCACTAGGGCACCCACTCGTCAGCTGCCCCTTTTCAAGGCCTACCTATGTCTAGATGCTCTTTAGTAGGGGTTAGGGATAGAACTGGAGACATTGTGGTTTTCTGGAGCATTTTAAGCTATTCCAGACAAGACCAGATGATCTCACATGGATGGACTTGCTCTGTTTCTTCCTCTTCAGCCTTCCTGCTTGTCTTCCAGCTGTGAAGAAGGTAGGGTACCATCAACATGAAAGAAGACACCATCCCAAGGGTTCACTGATGACAGTTGAAAGAGGTCAAGGGAAGACAGTGAGGAAGACCTGTTTTTCTACATCTCACTATAAAGTTCCAAATGGTATTGAAGCAGGATAACTTATGGAAAGTGAGACCTGGTATAAGCAACTCAGAAATATGGTATTTAAAAACTTAGAAATGCTATCTTTGCCTCAAAGAACAACAACTGAATGCGTTCTTTCCTGAGGGATGTATTTCTCACCCAAGGATTCACAACTGCCTGACAGAATGCCCCAAAATGCAGATAACAGGGCAGGGTGTCTCCTTGTTTCAAGGTTAAGGATCTGTTTTATGGCAGGATGCATTCTTACCTGGAAACTCAGAGAATAACACCAGGTGTAGTTAAAGCAAAGACAAAGCACCTAGCTTTGCATAACTTAAAACCAGACTCTCTGCCTTTACCCTATAAATACCCAACAGCCCAAGGAGCTGTGTGTCTTTCTGGGTGTCTCCTTGTCTGTGTCTCTGTCTCTGTCTTTGTGTCCTTATGAGAGCACCTACACTCTGCTTGAGTGTGCCCCTGCCCTTCTGTTTGTCTGGCTTTTTGTCTGTCTGTGTCCTTGCTTGTTTACTTAATAAAGCTCTGCCAAGTTTTCTTACCATGGTGACTTGTCCAGAAATTCTTATTCTGTGATTGAAGTCAAGAACCCTAAGTGAAGAATTCCTGTATTTAAAGGGAAGCTTCACTAAACCTTACCTCTGTCTGATGACAGTACCTTGACAATTAACAGAAGTAGGAATCATCATTTACATTTTCCTGCCTCCTTGAATAACCCTGATATACTGGTAGTGCACATCAGCCAGCCAAGCACAGAACAATTTGGAGATACTGGACAGAAGACAGCATTCATGGTACCAGGTGGATGCTGTAGGCTCCCAGGCTCCCAAGGAGCTGCAAAGGCAAGAGGTTCTTCATTGTCTCCATATAAACAGGGTCCCAGAGCCATGGCACCTAGAGTGATGACAACACAGTGTTGCTGCTTTTTTTCTCAGGGAGAAAAGACCTGAGCCAGGGATGGTACCCTTGACAATGAAGACATGGAAAATGAACAATGTCCTTGACAATGGAGAGATGGTGGCAGAAAACCAAGAACACTGTCAAAACAATAAGCCAACAAATAAACACCCCTTCCTCTCCATTATCCTGAATCTTTATAAATAAGTCACTCTACCTCACATGATAATATAAATTACAATTTGTATCTGTTCAATTGGAGCAATGGTGCTCAATTACATTTGAATGTTTTATCTGGGGAACAAGTCTTGTTCTGTAGCACAGGTTGGCTGTAACTTGGCATCCTTCTACCTTAGCTTCCTGTCTGTAATCCTCAGCCAGTGCTGCGATGACAAGCATTCATCTTAAATCACACTCGTAAATCAACTGGTATAGACAGGAATTCCATAATAAATGCTTTCCCAGAGCCCTAAAAGCCCTAAAAATGGCCCTAGTGAGGAAGATGGGTATGGCATCTTAGTCTTCATTTTGTTTTGGATCTATCCTGACAGTCTCCTTAAAAGTGTGCCCATAGTACCAGCATGGCATCCAACACACAGTATAAAACCAGAATCTTCTGGAAGAGATGGAGAGAAGTCAGTGACAGTAGCCTTTCTCCTAATATGCTTTTTAGTAAAGGAGGAAGAGTATTGGGTTTTGAACTCAGGGCTTTGTGCTTGCTATGCTGGTGATCTACCATTTGAGCCACACTTCCAGCTCTGTATTTTGCTAGTAATTCTTAGGATATGGTTGCACTTCCCATCTAGGCATGCACCTAAGACACATCTATTTTAGGCTTCCTATAGTTACTGGAATCACAAACACACCATCTCTAATTTCCCTCTACTGAAATGAGGTCTCAGTCCTATCTGGTAAGAAACCACAATCTTCTCACACTCAGTCTCCCAAATAGCCAGCATTCTGGACATTGATCAAAATGAACTAAGCAACTTAATGGCAGTGATGGGAGGGAGGGAACAAGTGGGAAAGAGGGAACAGCTGATGCAAAACAAAAGAAATGTACATACCACCCAATGTGGAAGAAATAATCGCAAAGCTCATAGAACTCATAAATGTTATAGACCGTGATAGACAATTTGCTCCAGGAAAGTTAGAATGTGTTTGTGACTTTAACTGAGCATCACTATCCCACAATACTATGAAATTTGGGAAATTATGTACCACTTAATCACAATAAAAAATTTGAAAAACAAATTAAAAAAACCAAATAGCCAGCATTGCAGGTGTGAACTCCTAGTATCCAGCCCTAAATGTGTTGTTTTTAATATTCTCAAAAGCAGAACATGATAAGGAGATTACCCTAATCACTGAAAAAATTTAATTTTTTGCATCTAGAAAGAGATGAATATGAAGGTCCTATTTTAGCAAGACTTTGTTTAGAAGCTTTGTTTTAGGTAAAAGTTAAGTTCTCAGCCTGGAGACACAGAGGTGACCCAGCGGGATCAGAGTTTAGAGGGATGGATGTTGTAGCTTCTCTTTGATCTCCATGGGATGGCCACTCTGCAGTAGATTGGGAACCACAGGGATTGTCACAGAGACCAGAAAAGACATGCTGTGAAAAGGAAATCCATGAATGAGCACATATGTTCAAAACTTATAAAGTTCCAGGGAAGACAGTGTAGTTTCTAAGCAGTGCACATTTCATCAGTAAGCAAGATGATGGATTCATTTCAGTGTGTGTTGTTGGAAAGATATATCTTGGCAGAATTTCCAAATTCAGCAATGCTCAATGCTGCTGTTTTGATTTCTTCCTTCCTTAGTTTTGACCTCTATCAGAACTTTTGACACCAAGCTAGGAGATGATCCAACAAACTGTGACGTTCAGTTCAGGCACTTACCCAAGCCACTGCATCTGTAATTTCTCTCATTTGGAATTTGGGCTGAAAAAGATGATTGAAGGCAAAGTACTTTTTATAAGCAGAGTTTACACCAAGTGCCAACTTAAAATGCTACACTAGTTGTTCTGTTTAAAAACCGCCATTTATAAATATAGATGGTGATAAAATGCATGGTCATAGCTGTAGCCACATGCAGATGGCCTGCATCTCTGATGATTTTGACTCCTCCTTGGCACAAATTCTGGGATACTTAGCTTTTCCAAACTTAAAGATTGAGTGTTTTTCATTGGATAAGATTTTCTTCCCAAATTAGGAAAACAGTGGTATAGATAGTTGCATTTTCTAAACTGGGTACCAGTGACAAAAGGAAAGTCATCAGGAACTTGCCAGTCCCAGCCCTTCCAACCATCACTAGATCCCGTGCCTTAAGGTCAGATCCCCACTGCATCAGGGCCCAGGCAGAAGCATCTGTGAAAAGTTTTTCTCTGAGTATTTCCATTCATTGGGACTAGAGAGTGAGCAGGTATGTGCTCACACATCTTTGTAATTTGAATGTAAACACAAACAGTGGACAACTTCGTCTTTCTGTAGTGGAAAGATGTATGGACAACCATTATTCCACAACATCCTGGGCACACTTAGAAGAACAGATGTAGGTGGATGGGGAAGCCACAGGTGTAAAGAAGGCCAAGATGCAGCTATCTGTAGCAGGGATGCCACAGGTGTCCATATCCTTCCAACATGGTCTTCTCCTTGCCTTGGGGACACAAGTTGTGAGATCTCCCTGGTCCTGTCATCCTAATAAGTTTATTAGTTAGGTGGGGGAGGCTTTCTCTTAGCTAGTATTCAAATCTGCAACCACAAAATCAGGAAAAAAAATGAGGAAGAAGGAAGGAGGAAGGAAGGAAGGAAGGAAGGAAGGAAGGAAGGAAGGGAGGGAGGAAGGAAGGAGGGAGGGAAGAAGGAAGGAAGGGAGGGAAGAAGGAAGGAAGGGAGGGAGGGAGGGACAGAGGGAGGGAGGGAAAGAAGAAAGGAAAGAGGAGAAGATAGAAGAAAGGAAGGGGAAGAAAATGAGGGAGGGAAGGGAATGGATGGAAGGAAAGGAAAGAAAGAAGGAAAGAAGGAATGATTATAACAAATTACACAGGAGAAAGACATAAAAAATAAAGAGGCTTGAATATAAGTTAAAAAAGACTTTGCAGAAGACTTTACTGAATTTTGAAAACATATACTAGTGAAAGACTCTAATGTAGCTGATAGCTAGGCAAGAAAAATAGAAAACAATATAAGATCCAGAAACACAGTAGCAACATTCATCAAATCTATCACATTCTGAAATATATTGGTAAAGCATCTAATTCATTAATCCCAATCCATGCCTGAAGAAGACTAGAACTACACAGCCGAATAGTGCATACATGAAAGGCTAGTTTGTGACTTGAGATTACCATTGCTCTCCTAACAGCCAACATTGGTGAACACATAGATGAGTGTGCACTCATCTATGAACCAGAGCTATCACCAGCATTTGGCCACGTGTGGTGCCTTTGTATAAATTAGAAACAGATGGCAGCTGTCAGACAATTTGATATATAAAAAGATGCTTCCTTAATTATAAAAAGGTGGCATCTTTTGGCAGAACAAGCAATACTGTGTCCTTCCTCTAGTCTGCCACATACCCTTGCTATGTTTTGGTTGAGAGCCAGCTAAATTTCAGCTCCCATAATGCTTTTTTACAGATACCTGTGTAGAGCATGGCTTATGCAACTGTGCTTGTCTTAGACAGAACCGTTTTGCAAGTGTGCAGCCCCAGTACCTCCTCCTGGGCTCAGATCCATTAGGTGATAAACAACTGCCTAGAATTTTTGGCCCAGAGAACCTCAGTTCACTTGAGAAAGCAAAACCACTCCTCCTTGCTGGATATGAATGTACATAAGTACATGGAATTTTTTTAAATAAATATGAAAATAAAGTCATGTAAACTTATGAGAATAATTATCTGTGCCAAATTTATATTTATAAATAGAACAATAAACTTTGTGGCTTAAAGTTAAACTTCTAAAACTAGATTTTAAGATTTGCATGTTTAATCAGTAAAATATTCACTTGAAGCCAAAAAACCCATAAATAATCTTTTTGGCACATAAAATCACTGATCCAACCTTAAAAAAAGAAATCCATAAAACCATAGGCAAAATAGAATTTGGGGAAAAAGAAAACATTGAAGTGAATTTCAGAGCTCAGGAACTAGTGGAGCATAGAAATACAGTATTACAAAAGTAATATGTAAATTAGGAGCACCAAGAAAGAAAATAGGGTCAGAAATCAATTGCTAACATAGAAGCATAGCTTAAACAAGGCATAGTGGCACATGCATATAAGCCACTTAGAAGTATGAGACAGGAGGTTTGAAAGTTTAAAGGCAGCCTGGGATACATACCAAGACCTTGTCTCAACAAAAGGAAAAAAGAAAAGCAACAACAATCACAAAAGCATGACTTAAAATAATCAGGATAAATATAAAGAAAAAAGATAAAGACTTTATAGCAGAGATATACAGTAGACAGAAGAAGAGTATTCTTATGAAATTAGGTGTTAAATGAAAACCTAAAAGTAACCTGGATGTAGTGGTTTATGTCTGTAATCTGAGCAATTTGGATGGTGGAGGCTTGATATTCCAGTCCAACCACAGCAAGCTTAGCCATATCCCTTCTCTACCAGAAGCATGGTAGTACACCGGTGATCCCAGTTACATCAGAGGCTGTTGAAGATAAGAGAATCAAAGTCCAAGGCTAGCCCTAGACCAACAAAACATAAAACAAAAACAAGAATCTAGCTGAGAAATATATAAAGCTAAGAAACTTGTGGTTCAAGTAGCAGAGCACCTGCCTAGTAAGTGCAAGACTTTGAGTTCCATGGAGAAATAAAGAAAACCTAAAAATATTCAAAGATACACTAGGAAAAGAAAACATTCTTAAATACAGGATGAGAGGAACTTTCATGTCAAAATAGAGGCATATTTTCCAGAAAGTACATAAGTGATGAAAATTGAGATGTATCGGTTGTTATTAACCTTCAAACTAAATAAACACTTCAGTCATCTACACAAAGAAGCTCCTGGGGTCTGGCTGGCCCAGGCCTCTGACTTGTCCACAACAATATCCATAGCCAAAATCCATTGAAGCAATGTGATGAGAGAAAGGAATCAGAGTCCAAGAATGTTACACCCAAGCAAACAAAGACCAATAGGTTAAAGCCCCAAACTTGAAAGAACTGAAGAAATACAGCATCTGCATATCTTTTCTTGTATAGATGAAATCAAAGAAGTCAAGGGTTAAAGGAAGAACCTGAGGACTGATATTCTTTGCCAAAAGAGTCTAAGGGAAAAAGACCCAGGAGTCTGACATCCTGCCAAATTTTCCTGTCAAGTATTGAAGAAGGAAATCTAGCCAACTAAGTAATAAATCAAAATAAAGAAAATACAGTAAAAATAAAAACTACAATAGTCATAGTAAAAGAATTATCAGGGAGGTAAAGATTGTTTCCAATAGAATGAGGGTGGGCAAATAGAGTCATAACACTCAAGGTAGATATGTAAAAATGAAATTATAGGAAACTATAACAAAAAAAGCAAAGTAGGAGATGGGAATGAAGGAATGGGATAGATGGAAAGAGACTGATGGAAGAGGTGACTGAGACACACTGTACACGTAAAAGGAAATGTTAAATTGAACCCCTCTGTACAGCTATTTGGAGATAATAAAGATAGCAGAATCAAGGCTAAAGAATGACTGGTTACAAAATGAAATATAAATGCTATAATACTCTAAAAAATACTACCCAAAGAGGTGAACTCAAGGTAAGTAAAGTTATACAACTATCCCATTTTTTTCCCAATAGAAATAAGCCTGTCCTATCTAAAACTGAAAAGTACAGCTGGGCACTGGTGGCTCACATCTGTAATCCTAGCTATTCAAAAGGCTGATATGAAAAATCAAAGGTTCAAGCTAGTCCAGGAAGAAAAGTGTTAACCAGAAAAAAATGCTAGGAGTGGATCTTTTGCTCAAGTGGTAGAGTGCCTAGCTTTAAGGAAAATTCAAGGTAGAACAGGAGGCCCTGAGTTCAAGCTCCAGTCTCAATAAATAAATACATACATACATAAATAAATACATAAATAAATGCAAGTGCTTTGAAACTACGAATAATCTCTACACTTATTGTTTCCCCCTTTTTTCCCTCTGTATTTTTCTACACTGGTTGAATTTTTATAACCATTATGTCTCATTTTTGCCAAAGGAACAAACTGAATAACAGAAAGAAAAATAAAGAAAGAAGGAAAAAAGGAAGGAAAGAAGGAAGGAAGGAAGGAAGGAAAGGAGGGAGGGAGGAAGGAAGAAAAGGAGGGAAGGAGGAAGGAAGGAAGGAAGGAAGGAAGGAAGGAGGGGAAAGAAGAAGAAGAGGAGGAGGAGGAAAAAGAACAAGAAGAACAAGAAGTGGTAGCAGAGAATGCTAAACCAGAGACTCCAGTGAGAGAACATACCTCAGATGGTCAGTCCAAGTACCAAACTGGACAGATGTGAGAATGAATTTAACATGGAGTCACTTCCAAAAAGATTTCCTTTAGTCAAGAGGAACTTGCTAGACTCTTCCCTGAAGAGTCGTTGGGCCTCTGGCTTTACATGTCAATTTTGGTACCTGAGAATTACAGTAGAAAGTCTAAAATAGTAGGCACAATTTGAGATGGACTGTGAAGGAGGTTGAACAGCATCCTGAGAGCATTGAAGAGGCAAGGAGTAGACTTGAAAGGCATCTGCAGAGAGAGCATGGGTAAGCCAACGTCACATGGGCATACCTTCCCCTGTATTCAACTGTTCTTGACCTAACTGAAACTGTAAGACACATCTCATTAATAAGCTAAGGCAAAGATGTCTAAGAGTCTGAAGAAAAGCTATGTTCAGAGAGCCAGTGGCTGATCTCCTTTGATCAGGCTGAGGGATTGTATCTGGCAAGCTGCTCTGCAAACAGCTGTTTTGAAGATCCTCGCTTGTTTCTTAATACTAAATTGATTACCTCTTGCCACAGGCAAAAAGCCTGCAGGCCTCTGTTTGCACAACAGTCGCATAGAAATTGCACTGAACTAACATTAAGCCAGCCGACTCATGCTGAAACTAGGATTTATTTCCAATTAGTGATGACATGTAGAAAAAGGTGCTCCCAGGCAGCCTTGAAACACCCCTTGTGTCAACGGGGTTTGAAAAGGTTGTATTTGGCAGCACCTTTCCCAAGTGGGTTAGAAAGGGAGAAGGGATTAAATTGGAGCAAGAGAAATTCATTTAAAAACCAATGTGAGTCACTGTAGTATACGCCCAAAGAGTAAGTCAAGAACACATACCGCTTCATGCAGGAAAAACTTCAGACAAAAACTAGAAAGAACAGGCATAGGGAAGATGGACTGGAAGGCTACAGATAGGATTTAATAAAGGGTGTTCTCCTTCTTCAGAGAGTACAACACTTCTCTTAAGGGAAGCTGAAGATTATATAGATGTTCCGAAAACAAAGCAGCTCATGATAGTTGTTATTAAAAAAAAAAAAAAAGCAAAACACTGGACAATCATAGCATTTTGTGTTGCCATAGTGCCTCGGTTTCTTGCTCATATTTTCTTCTTCCCATAATGCCATGAGTGTCTGTTCCACCTATGGAAAGAGCTAGGGCAGACAAATGCACAAACCATCAACCAATCAATCCAATGCCCAGGGTGGGATAGGGAGGAGTCTCCCACTATAACTGCCCCACAACAGGGCTCCATTGGACTGCTGTTTGAACTCTTTCTCCCCAGAGTCTCAATATTTTCCTTTTCTTTTCTTTTACTTTCAAACTTGCTCTGTCTGCTTTAAGAAAAAAGAAAGGTGTGCACTGGGTAGTTGTACCTGTTCAACAGCAATGCAATATAGAAAATACCAGAGCAGTACTAGGAGTGAGTGGAAGAGCCAGGAACTTAAGGTGGCAGTGTGTGCTGGCAGCAGGGATGTATAGTCAGCTACTTCACTCATCGGTATTATGGCCTTGGCCAGTTACTCACACTCTCAGGTCTCATTTTTCACACCTGTAGAAAGTGTACGTTACTGGTTAGAGTTCTAGTCTTAAGAGCAGAAAAAGGATCCTAGCTAGGCAATCAGAGCAAAGGCCTCCTACTATCTAGATTCTGCATCCCTCACCATGACCTTGAACAGTCCTATATGCAAGTCCCTAGACATGGCCTTGAACAATAGCACATTCGGACATCACATCATAGCCCCTGGAAAACTTACACATGAACCAATGGACTGATTGGACCCCCATGCACTATATACTGGGCATGCAGTCAGAGAGGCTAAAGGACGCGTGGATTGCTCAGGCAGGCTGTGTGGAGCCTCTGATTCAGTTTGGGAATTGATATGTTGCACAGGCTGTACAATGATCTTGAGAATCATGTAGTTCTCTTCTAGAGACATCTTATTCATCCCTACACAATGTGTCCCAGGCTGTGCCCTTCTTTGGCACCCCTCCTGTCTATTAGTTTCTCTGCTTATCTTTTTCCTCAATAAATCTTTGCTGATTTACTTCTCTCTTTATCTGTGGACTCATTCTTCAAGATTGTAGATTCAAAGGACCTGACCCAGATGTTGGAAGTTTTCAGTATCAGACCATGAGTCTTAGAATCACTCTTTGTTCAAGACTTGGATTCTTGAATAGCTCACCACATCCATGAATTTTGCCTTTCAGCATAAATGCCTCTTTCTCTCATCTACCTGAACACATACAGTGGCTCCTGCTGTCTCCCCACAAGGCCTCCTCAGGAGCACTTTCCCCATCTGAGCCTTACTGTCTTTCAGAGGATTTTCAAGGCAATTTTCATAAAGCATAAACTTTTATTATTCTTCCTTTGTGGCTTCCGAGTTACAGCTAAACCATGGACTTAGCCCCAGGGACAATCAAAGAGGAAATTCTGCCTACCTGTCTGGGTCCACCCTCTTGCTACTCTCAGAAGACTAACTACTGCAGTTTGCTCAGGGATAGCCTGGATTTTAGTTCTATGTCTGGATTAAACTTCTCAGTTCCTGGCAAAGCTGAATGAGAGAGTAGCCTTCCAGGACCCTTTTCTAAGAGCTACTCAGAGTTCCCTAGAGACCCTTACATGTCCTCATTGGCTTTCAGTGTGACCAGAATGACCTATCTCATCCTTTTTTCCTCCTAAAAACATCAGTAAAGCACATTCTCCTCCAGGATTGTGGTTCCCTTGAGAACTTTCTAGAAAAGCACAGGCCTAACCCTGTTTGATTATTGTCCTTCTGCTGCAATAATTTGCTGATGTGTCTATCTCTATGATCTGACTACAAGGCCTTTGAAGGCAGCATTGCCACTTTCTGTTGCTTCCTGGGTAATATTAATCTATGTTTATGGGTCCCTGGCAGTTTTATTAGCTCTTTTATTAAAAGAACATACTAATTAAGTTATATTTAGTTTCCTAAGTCAAACCATGTTGAGGGGGAAATGTGTAATCCTAAGAGAAAGAATGTCAGAAGAAGAAAAGAAGCAGGTGCTGGGAGGAGGCATCAAAGCATCTCTATGGGTGATTTTTCCATAATTCTCATTCAAAGCCACCCATCTTGGCAGCCTTCATTTTACACTGGAAAGATAGCATTGTAACATTTTCTACTGTCTTAAGAATAGTCCAACTTCTCAAACAATCTTACTCCATGAACTCCGTCTGGACATTGAATGTCCAGACATTGAATAAGAGAAAAAGAATAAGAAAAAAAGCTTTGAGGGATTCAAACTCACGTCTGAACATGTAACTGTCTCTAAGATGCACTGTCTTTGTTCTGGAAAGAACCCTTACTTTTGGTCTCAATTAAAAACACCAACACATGTCTGCTATTAATAATGACAGCAATTTACTTCTGCTGAAATTGAAAGCCTTCGATTCACTTTGAAAAAAAAACCAAATGCATTTCACATGGTTTACAGACATGTTTCAAAGCTTTCTTCTCTTTTGTATTTTTTTCTTTTTGAAATAGACTTCATCTTCAAAGCTTAGGACTGCCATTTGGTGTCTGAAGATATCTATCTAAATGCACACACATATGTATAGCCACATATGTGTGTATTTACATGGACAGTTTATATGTTTTGCTCAAACAAATAGTTCATTCTGAGGAAACTTGTTTATAGAAATATAATTTAACCAGTTTTTTTCCTAGCATTTTACTTAACATTTTAAATGTCAATGAACTAATGAAGAAAAAATATATTTGCAGTGAAGACACATAAATGTTTTCAGCAAACCACATGTAACATTTCAGATGTATGTTTTATATGATGTTGTCTTGAAAGAGCATACAATTGGGGAAATTTTTAAAGTAGATCATCAGGAGAGAACCTAAAACAACTAATTAACATTCATCAAATACACAAGAAGAAGAAATGTGATGTTAACCACATCAAATGTTCAGCTTTTAATAGACCAGTTCCATGTAGTGAACATTTAAAAAACAGATTTGTGACTCGAAAGGAAGATTCCTCCCCCATCCAGGCACATGAGTTTGGGAGGAGCTAGAAGGGACCAGAAGAGATGGCTGGAAGCAATTATGAGCAGAGTTGCCTTCTATTCAATAGGAAGTAAATCCTATGCCTAGGCCGTGGAGTTTTTAAAGAACTCAGAAAGCTGAGAGTCAACACTAAGTAAACAGTTGTTACTGCAAAAATATGGAAAATTCATTTAAAATTAATCTAAAAATAGTTAATTACAAAGTTAGGGCTTTTGTACTTCATTCACTTGGGCCATCTTCATTGATCATATTTGTTGAAATGGATTTACTTGTTTTTTTTAACAGGCACAAACCAGATTGCTAATTACCATGTAATCAATTCTGAAAATGTTCAATACTTGTGGTGGATTGATTGCATGTTTTCACGTATTTATTTGTTAACTTACTATAACTCAAGGGATTGGATACTTTACTTATTGTCTAGTAACCATTGCCAATTCTGACCTGGATTGATTCTCATCACCAGACCCAGTATAATCTGTTTAAATAGAAACTAGTTTCAGCCAGTCTTTCAGGTCTGTACTTCAGACAAGTGCAGATCAAGTCAGTCACACATGGCTTGTGACCTTCAATTTTTCTAAAAAAAAAAAAAAAAAAGTCCTAAAAAACGTTGTTTAGTCCCTAGCATTAAGGAAGAGAATGGAGTGGTTTTCCCACTACCAGATTGCTCAGAGGCCAAGTAGCTCAGCTAGCAAGTCAGGCTAGCACATGCCATAAGACACTATCAGAATCTGCCCTGGGCATCTGGTTCATCCATTGCCTCTTATGTTAGCCCTGTTCGTTCTCACTAAGGTGGTGCTACATAATTGAGTATCTCTGTCATGTGTGTTGGGGCTAGGCCAGGCCATCATGACACTGGGACAATAGAAAATCAGGAGCCTGCTTGTTCAGTTGGTGCAGATTCAAGCCTCCCTGTGCACTGGTGCTTTTGAACAGATGGTTTGCTTTAGTTTTACAAAAGCATGTAGTCTAATCTAGTGACACCATCTATTCTTTATACATAAAAGGAGTTGGTTCAGGATTCTATGGCTTTAATATTTTCCTTCTTTGCATGAATGTTCATGCTAAAATGCTCAAGGAAGATTGTGAACCATCTGGCAGTCTTAACTTTGGCCAGTTCTACTTTGTTTTTCTCCATTTTGTTCCTATTACCATGTATATTTCATAAGTGTATGAAGTAGGCAACACACACGCACACACACACACACACACACACACACACACACACACAAACACATGTTTGATTTTCTAGTAGCTGCCTGAATTTGATTTCATTGGAGTAATAAGATATAATGCCATTTAATAATATTTTTTCATTATCTATAAATTCAGCCAAATTTTAGTAATTCTGTATATTTTTATGAACAGTGGGTTAAACAGTACCTCAGATGCAAATGGGGTAAAGCCTTTTTGCTCTGTAACAACTTCTCCACTTGAAACAAAATTGACTTAATAGACTGAAAATGCTACATCTTCATATTTCTAGATAGAGTTGTCCTAGTTTAGAAGAAAATAAACAAAGAAGAATGTTTATATAAACACAGATAGTAAACTTCTCAGTAGGACTGAAAAAAAATCTTTCTTTGCATTTCCTATCTCTTAAGAGTCATGAGGTTACTCACTTCAGTCCAGAGAAGCATTTTAAGGTGGTTTTTTAAATATAGTTTTTCTGTTATTCTGTTTCTATTTGTCTTCATTCCGAAGGGATATTAGATCCAAATGGAATAATGCAAAGTGGAAATATTGTTCCAGAATCTAGTAAGAAAACATCTCTGCTTTCATCTGCAAGAATGACAAACCTTTTTCTGTACTTGAAGAAACCATTGTAACCTGTCCATTAGCCAGTCTGCATGTGTGCATACTTATGTAAGGCAGGACATTAATTTTCACAATGAGCTATAATAAAACTTGTGAGAGCTGATGCTTATTTATTGTGACCTTTGTCTCAAGGTCACAAAGGTAAAGCTAGAAATAGATGACTTATCTTTTTCTTAGGTAATACTGAAACACCAGAATCATTTCCTTGGGTTTGGGGCCAGCCATATCTTACCCACCTATCCCCAAACTCCCACTATTAGTTTTTGGATCTTTAACCATCTTGAGATTTATCTGGAGCCTACAAAGTCCATTGTGACTTCAATTGCTACTGTTAAGCATCAGTATATAGTGTTCATGCAGACATGGAAGACCATCTGGAGAGTTTGGTAATAACACTGACTGGTTGTTTTTTGGCTCTGTTCTAACTTGCAGATGTTACCTAGTTTTATTCTATTTTTCAGAATGCAGATCCCATATCTCAATGATTGGAACATTCTATCATATTTCAAAATCTACCCTTCCCTCTCCCAGGTAGAAGCAAGGAGAACAAGAAGTCTGGGTGCCCACTCTGGGCTACATCACTGTCCTTCAAAGACATCAGAGAAAGGCCTATTGCCAGTAGTGGACAAAGACTAGGAAGCTCAGCTAGCCTGGTGATGTTGAAGAAATCACAAGGGAATGAAAGAGAAGGAAACACAATACCTTAGTCTGAGCACTGTGCACAATTAAAAGTAGGTATAGCCGGGTACTGGTGATTCACACCTATAACCCTACTCAGGAGGCTGAGATCTGAGAATCATGGTTCCAAGCCAGCCCAGGTAGGAGACACTGTGAGATGCTTATCTTCAGTTAGCCACCAAAAGTCCAGAAATGGAGCTGTAGCTCAAGTGGTAGAAGACTAGCCTTTGAGCAAAAAGGCTCAGGGGCAGAGCTCAAGGCCCTGAGTTTAAACCCCAGGACTGGCACACACATGAAAAAGTAGGTTAATTTTTTATTGCTGTATGTGAATTTTTCCTCATAATTACCTTATAGAAGGTAGAGTTATTGTCTCAAGAATAGTGAAGGGGATGTGAGGTGATAGAGCTATAGATGAAAATCAAACAGCATTGAAATTTACCTAAATATGAGTAGTGATTATCTGCAGACCAGACTCCTCTTTCTCCTTGCTTCTACCTGGGATAGGGAAGGGTAGGTTTTGAAATATGATAGAATGTTCCAATCATTGAGATATAGGATCTGTATTCTGAAAAACAGAATAAAACTAGATAACATTTGCAAGTTAGAACAGGCTAAAAAACAACCACTCAGTGCTATTAACAAACTCTCCACCCTTAGCTAAAAATGATAAGTAAAGGGATCAAAGCTCTAATGTATAGGAAAGAAAAATCTGGCTTCCCCTGAGCCAAAATAAACACAGGGAAGCCAAGTCTCCACCATTCCCTCCCACTCACACCCAAACAGGAGGAAGAGACAGCCCTGAAACACAAGTGGAGTTTCACTGGAACAAGACTCAGTAGGGAAAAGCACAAAAAGACTCAGTAGGGGTAAGATGCCAAAGGGTACTGAAGTTACTCCAGATGGCACCATGTTCCAAATGCCCTGCAGGTCCACTTCAGGGATTGATCTGCCAATTCAATAGAAGAATTTAGGTCCCAATGGTTCATGCCTATAATCCTAGCTACTCGGGAGGCTGAGATCCAAGAATCCTGATTTGAAGTCAACCCAAGCAGAAAAGTCTATGAGACTCTATCGCCACTGAACCACCAAAAAGCTGGAAGTAGAGTTGAAGCTCAAGTGGTAAAGCGTTAGCTTTGAGCCCAAAAGCTCAGAGAAAGCTCCAAATTCCTTAATTCAGACCCCAGTACCATAAAAGAGGTGGGTGGAGAACTCAGATTAGATTTAACTCTTTAGGAATTAGGGTTTCCTTTTTTGACATGGGCATGTTTATGAAATCAATTCTCACTTTGTTAAAGAAGAAAGGCAAGGCCATGGTATCTTTTGGAAGGACAAATAAAGGAAGCCAGAAGAGATGAATTTTGAGTGTGAGAAAGTGGAACCCAATCCAGGGACAAGACCAGGGAGGAGTAAACAGGAAAAGGTTCCCTTGGAGAACTCATTTAAGCTCCACGCATTTACCTTATGAAGGTAAGATTGCATGTATAGACTATCTTCACCATAGAATACGCTAAGTATGTGCTGAATGCATAAATGAATGATTTAATGTATATGTGGAAGACTATCATTTCCAAGAAAATGGTTATAACTGGAGGCACAGAATATGGATTAGGGCTTAATGAGGAAATCTTAGTTGTGTCTTCCAAAGCTACTTTCCCATTAGTGTCTTCTACTTTACTATGATGTGGCCTCTGTTGGGACCAAGCAATATGCCAAATGCTTAATCTAATCCAAGTCTCCAACCCACCATTAATTTCGATGACTATTGAGCTGCATGGTGAGTGCAAAATTCAAAAGTTTAACTTAGCTCAACATACCCCAAAGTCAGCATTCTTATTACAGGCAAAGCTGTCTTCCCTGTTGTTAAAAGTGATAGTATACTGTCACTGTCACGTGTGTCATTATGATTCTTTCTACTCTTTTCTCATTTTTTTGTGCTGGTACTGGGGCTTGAATTCAGGACCTCACACTTCCCCTTAGCTTTTTTATTTTTATTTATTTATTTGCTGGTCATGGGGCCTGAACTCTGGGCCTGGGCGCTGTCCCTCAGCTCTTCAGCTCAAGACTAACACTCTACCACTTGAGCCACAATGCCACTTCCAGCTTTTTCTGCTTGTGTGGTGCTCAGGAATCAAACAGAGGATCTCGTGCATGCAAGGCAAGCACTCTACCACTGAGCCACCTTCCCAGCCCCTCCTCTTAGCTTTTATGCTCAAAGCTGACACCCTACCGCTTGTACCACACTTCCACTTCCAGATTTTGGGTGATTGAGATAAGAGTCTCATGGACGTTTCTGACTGGCCTGACTTCAAACTGATTTTCAGATCTCAGCTTGAGTAACTTGAGTACCTAGGATTACAGGCATGAGCCACCAGTATCTAGCTCTTTCAACTCTTAACACATGTGTTTAAAACTAGATTGTAGATATGACTTAATAGATTTTCCATGGGACATTCTAGAAAATCAATGGCTTTTAAATAGGACTATATCTGTTGAGATTCACTCACACACATTTGACTGGATTTGCCTCTATAGAGAGTAAATATTTCATTTCATTTCATTTCAGAAGCATGAAAGTGGAGGAATAAGACGATTCTCAATAAATATTTGTTGGACAAAGAAAAAGATTTGAAACACATTCCTTTCTTTGCTGTTTGTTTCTCTGTATGCAACAGCTTTATTCTTTCCCATATTCTTTTTTTATCCTTAGATTGTTTGTGTTCTTTGGCCGTTTGGAGAGAGCTAATATTTGTTTTCAAGTAGTTTTGCTCCAATATGACTTTAATTATTGCTTGGATAGAATTAGCAAGCCACAGATTTGTTAACTTTGAGTTTTTCTTTTTTTTCTCTTTTTAAAAATTTTATTGTCAAAGTGATATACAGAGGGGTTAGTTACATATGTAAGGTAGTGAATACATTTTTTGTCAAACTTGTTAACCCCTCCCTCATTTTTCTCCCATTTCCCCGAGCCCCCCTCCCAAAGTTGTACATTTCATTTCCAACATATTGTCTTGTGAGTATTACTGTTCCATTGAATTGGCAGGTCAATCCCTGAATATAGCAATATAACTGTTAATCAGTGAAGTATGGATGGTCTGTTGAACGAATTATTTTCTAGATCTCCTCTTAAATATGTGTGGCTAGCTTTTGGGGTCCATAGGTTCTGCATCCTAAGTCAACCAGCCACCAACTGAAAATATTTGGGAATAATTGCATCAGAATTGAACATGTATAGACTTTTTTCCTTGCCCTTATTTCATAATGTGATCATATAAATACTATGTACATACCATTTACATTGTATTAGCTACTATAAGCTATCTAAGTTTGCAAGAGGATGTGCTTAAGTTATATGCAAATACTATGCCATTTTATAGGACAAACCCTTTTATATAAGAACTTGAGCAGCTAAAAAGTCTGGCATCCATGAAGAGGTCTTGGAACAAGGCTCCCACAGACACTAGAACCATTGTATTCTGAATCATCGATTCTCTCTTTTATTGCATCTTTTTGGTGCTTCTGGAGGTGTGTTGAGCTCCCCCATCCTATTATCCAAGTATTTTCTACTTCACCACAAACTCTTGATATTTTACCACTTGAACCATATCTTCACTTCTAGCTTTTGGCTAGTTTATTGGAGTTGAGTCTTATAAGCTTTTATTCTTGGGTTGGTTTTGAACCATAGTTGTCAAATCTCAGGCCTATTGAGATTATAAGCATGAGCCACCAGTGCCTGGCACCATTGTAATTTTTAGACAATATAAGTGATTCAAAAGTGTCTTTGACACTCCTGGTTTTGTTCATTTCTTGTGTGCCTTTCCATGGAGAGAAAGGCATTAACTTCCACAAGAAACAGCCATAGAGAGAGTGGCTCAGAATAATCCATGCAGATTGCAGTGGAGCAGGATGGCATGTAGAGAGATAGACCCAGCAGAGATGTGAAAGATTGCCTGCCCACACATTCTACTACACCCTCCTTCCAATATGTTGATGCAGATCAAGTGTGCTGAGTATGATAAAACTATTACCTCCCCCCCCCCAAGAATATAAGGATGAGGGACTGAAAGAATGACTGGGCAGAGACAGGGCAGCTGTTTTTCATGCTTTATGGAGCTCTCTATTTCCTGCTCATATAGAATTGTAGACAACAGTACATAGTTATCATTTCCACAGAAGCAACTGTAGTAAGCAGATCTCATGACCTCTACTACTTTTAGAGGTAGGATACTTTGCCATTTAAGAGGACTGGCCCAAAGCCGGGCACTGGTGGCTCACGCCTGTAATCCTAGCTACTCAGGAGGCTGAGATCTGAGGATTGCAGTTCAAAGCCAGCTCGGGCAGGAGAGACCGTGAGACTCCTATCTCCAATAAACCACCAGAAAACCAGAAGTGGCACTGTAGCTCAAGTGGTAGAGTGCTCGCCTTGAGCTGAAGAGCTGAGGGACAGCGCCCAGGCCCAGAGTTCAAGCCCCACGACCGACAAAAAAAAAAAAAAGAAAACAAAAGAAAGAGGACTGGCCCAGTATATTATACTGAATTAAATAGTCAAATTTTAAAATTTGGCCTCAGTACCTGTACAAAACTTATAGAAAAGTCTCTGGTTCCCTTCCTACACACTCTTCTATCACTCTGCCATAGAAAAATGTCCTGGTCATGCAACCCCTGAACTGTACAGGTCTAATCTCTGGAATAGTGCTGGAATGGAAGGACCATAAAGCACTGTCTAGACAGAAGTAGTTATTACAGCAAATACACAATGTATATTTGTGCTGTCCAATAATGACAGTTTTCTAATTGGATATTAAGTGATGTCTGTCTTCACAGACATTTCATCCTACCTACCACTGGCTAGGTTAACAGGAAAAGATCAGCTGGAGGTGGATATTTAGAGATCTCAATTCAGAATAAGCCCAGGCAGACAAATTTGAGAGTCTTAACTATGTTTAACCATTACCACAAAAACAGCCAGAACTGGAGTAGCCCAAATGGTAGAGCTCAGTGAAAAAGCTGAGAGAATATAAGGCCCTTAGTTCAAGCCCCCCAAAAATGGTGAGACAAATGACAAGGGGGGACTTTTGGAGGAGCCTGTGTCTCAGGACAGCCATCCTTACTGTTGTGATGCTTTGTCTTCCAGCTCTATAACCATTCCCACTGAAGCCAAGTCAACCAACTACCCCACAGCAGCTCCTTGTGCCGTAAGTCCTTCCTTCCTAAACATACCAGCCCTGGGACTTGCTCTGGGTGAGCTTGCTTTCAGCATTGTATCTTATTCAGGAATCTCCTATTCACTCAGCTGTGTTTGACCCAGTTCTTTACCTCACTGTTTTCTGGTACGATTGGCTAGCATCTGGCAGCTTTTTATTCCACTCAGTATATCCATTGCAGTTAAACATCTGGTTTTATCTCACCCATTGAGAATCTGTGAATGATTACTAATCAGGCACCAGCTACAGCCTGTTAAAAAAAATTAGGGACAAATTGTGAGAAAATAAATTATGTAAGCAAATAGGGTTGCCTAGGTTTGGAGAGTTCATTTATTTTCAATTTATGTGGTCTAGAATACTGGTGCCTTTTCAGAGTTCGGTCCGTGTGTAGAAGCTTCTGCTTTGGTTCTCTGAGTAAGGACAGAAACAGTCAACACCATCTGTAGAGAAAATAAAGCAGAGGGTCTTCTGGGTCTGCTGGGAACTAACAGAAAGAACAAAGTCTTTTCCTTAGTTCCCTTGAGGCATAATTGGCCACTCTGAACTTCGAGGTTTTTTTTCTGCTTCAGACATTCCTGCTCTCTTCTAGACTTCTCAGAATTGCCTGAAGATGAAGCAAACTGGAAGTCTTTTTAGTGTGTGTGCCAGTATTGGGGCTTGATGTCAGTACCTGGGGGATATCTCTCTCACACACTCTCTCTCTGTCTCTCTGTCTCTCTCTGTCTCTGTCTGTCTGTCTCTCTGTCTGTCTCTCTGTCTGTCTCACCACCCCCTCCCCATTCTGGTCCTGGGGCTTGTATTCTGTGCCTGGATACTGCCCCTGAGCTCTTTCGCTCAAGGCTAACCATCTACCACTTGAACCATAGCTCAACTTCCAGCTCTTTTGGTAGTTTATTGGAGATAAGAGTCTCACAGACTTTCCTGCTTGGGCTGGTTTCACCACAATCCTCAGCTCTCAGCCTCCTGAGTAGCAAGGATTATATATGTGAGCCACTGGCCCCTGGCAGTCTCTTAGCTTTAAAGCTCAGTGATTTCATAAACCACACTTCCACTTCTGGCCTTTTCGTAGTTAATTGGAGATTAAGAATCTCACAGATTTTCCTACTTGGGTTAACTTTGAACATTAATCCTCAAATCTCAGTCTCCTGAATAACTGGGATTACAGGTGTGAGCCACCAGGGTAAGGATTCTGGAGGTCTTTAGAGAATCACAAAGTATCTCACTCATATAGAGATTCAGTAATCACTATGGACTCTGACTTTGAGCCTGGGGTAATTTTTACTTAAAGAGACCTGTGCTTCAGGTAGATGGAATGTGAGTGGGTATGGATGTTTCCACATGGTCCCACTCTCTCAATATGCATAGATAAGAGCACAGTGACACAAACACTTGCTGGAGCCCTCAGGCTGAAATGCTCAGAGACAGGGCAAGGGACAGACTCGTCATTATGTGGCCCATCTGCCTATTTCACAGATTATAATAATCTGTCCCCCGAACCATATGAAACCATAACCTGTAGCAGCACCAACTCTCCAGAGACTACTGCACAAAGTGACCAAATATGTTTTTCCTCCTTCCTTCCTTCCTTCCTCCTTCCTTCCTTCCCTCCTTCTTTCCTTCTCTTTCTTTCTTTCCCTTTCTTTCTTTCTTTCTTCCTTCCTTCCTTCCTTCCTTCCTTTCTTTCTTTCTTTCTTTCTTTCTTTCTTCCTTTCTTTCTTTCTTTCTTTTTTATGATACAAAGTTAGAACTAAAAGTAGTATATTCACTATGAGTCAGAAAACCTCATGGTTTCTTTCACCCTTATGAAGATGTGACTTTAGGCTAAACCATTCAGTTTCTTTGGCTTGTTTCCCAGCTGCAAAGAAAGACTAGTAATAGCTGAATTATCAAAGCCAAAGATAAATGGTATTTTAGACACAGAACTGAATACACAATGAAACAGGAGATTGTGAGATTACTAGATGGGGCTCTAAGAAAGCATCTCATTAGGGTCTTGGCCTTGTAATTCAGATCAGAGTCTTTTGTTTAGCTTTGAATTTGATCTTTGGATGCTGGTCAAAATGATGGAAATCTGCTTAACATCTTCGCAGGAATATTAGGTGTAATCAGTAATGTGTTAGCACATAGGGAATTAATCTAGCTAATTAATAGGTTAAGAGTAAGTCATACCATTGAATTTATGCATAAAATCTGAACTATTTAGACACATGTAAACTCTAAAATTTATCTTCAAATAAATCTTTCCTCATGTGTCTTATTTGTTGAAATTCTGCACAGCAATGTGGAACTGTAATTGCAAATGGCAAGTGCATGTTATTTTAATTGTATATAAAAGCATTCATTTGTGGTACCTATATACAATGGAATATTATGCAGCCATTAGAAAGGACAAAATAATGGCATTTGCAGGGAAATGGATAAAACTAAAGCAGATTATTTTGAGTGAAGTAAGCCAAGAACAAAGAGATAAGTGGCACATGGTCTCCCAGATATGTGGATGCTAAAGCCAAAATACAAGAATATATGGCAAACAGACTCAAGAAACAAAGGACAGCCACCCATTTTGTCATATCATTGCTAAATGACTCCATGTTCTAGACCATGTATATGGTAGATATATGCATGCAACAGAGGGAAGCCAGGAGGAGGAACAGAATAAGTGGGAACAGCCCACACTAAGCAAAAGGAAAGAAATGTAAACATCACCTGATGTGGAAAAAATAACTTGTATTGTCAAAGCTCATAGAATTTACAAATTGTATAGACCATGATAATGACAATTTGCCTTGTAAAGGTTAAAATGTGTTTGTGACTTTAACTAAGTATCACTATTCCACAATACTGTGAAATATGTGAAATTTATGTAATCTCTTAATCTCAATTAAAGAAAAAAAGTGAGTGAAGGGATGGGTTAAGAGAGAGGGGTGACAATGCTGTCAGATACCTTGTACTCGTAAACTGTTTTGTAGAATGGAAAATTCTTTATACAACTACTTAAAGATAATAATAATAATAATAAAGCAATCATCTGGTTGGGAATGTGGCTGAGTGACAAGAGTGCTTGCCTAGCATGCCTGAAGCTCTGGGTTTGATTCCTCAATACCACATAAACAAAAAAAGCTGGAAGAGGGGCATGGGTGACTCATGCCTGTAATCCTAGCTACTCAGGAGGCTGAGATCTGAGCATCGCAGTTCAAAGCCAGCCTGGGCAGGAAAGTCCGTGAGACTCTTATCTCCAATAAACCACTAGACCGGAAGTGGCACTGTGGCTCAAGTGGTAGAGCACTCGCTTTGAGCTGAAGAGCACAAGAACAGTGCCCAAGCCCAGAGTTCAAACCCTACGACCTGGGGGGGCGGGGGGAGAGGGGGAGGGAAGCTGGAAGTGGCACTGTGGCTCAAGTGGTAGAGTGCTAGCTTTGGCAAAAGAAGCTCAGTGACAGTTCTCAGGCCCTGAGTTCAAGCCCCAGGAGGGCAAATATATATATATATATATATATATATACACACACACACACACACATACATATATATTAAAGCAAATAAAATACATATATATGTATATACATATATATTAAAACAAATAAAAGCAATTGTCTTCAAATTATTAAATATTAATCAGATTGACAATTGATACAAATAAGAAAGTACATTACATATACTATTGAGGTGGAATTATATCCTTTCCAAACCAACCATACATTGATAAAAATTCAAATAATGCCAAATAAATGTATAAGCATTAGGATATATTGTAACTATAATTCATATTAAATTGTCTGATGTACTACTATCCATGATGCCCTTGCTAGCAAATATAATCTCCAAAAATTATAAAACCAAAACAACAGCAAAAACAATATTGAATGCCACATCCCAATGATATAGTGATACTGTTGGTTGTCATGCCAGATGGTCAGATGAAGAAAAATATATTACATTTTATGGTATTGAGAGATTCAATGAATGGAATAAATGAAGCTACAAATGTTGGATCTATGGTTAGCTATAGTGGGACAAATGTCATGTATTCATCTTGCATAGCTTTCCTCAGCTTTTGTTTTTACTGCTTCAACAGCCTTTTTACACATTTCCTTGTTGTCCTTCTCCCATTAGATTGCAGATTCTATGGGTATATTCTGCATCTGTTTCAGATTATTTTCATATATGTCTTTTCACACCCACCCTACAAAAGAACACATTTTCAAGTCCTGGGTGGCAATTTTGCCATTGTGAAGACTATGTGGTCCAGGCTGAGTTCATCCTTGTCAGTGAGTTAGTATTTGAGGGCCCATTTATGTAGTGCTTAACTTTGCACAGGCATCTGGTAAAGTAGGGTAACTGGTACCCAGTTGGGGTAACTTGCCTAAGGTTCCATAGCTAAGTTTGTGACCTAGCTCCTTAGCCTTTGTGCTGTACTGACTCTCTGATATCAGGCATGTTTTGTTGTTGTTGTTATTAATTGCAGTGCTAGGGCTCAAATTCAGTGCTCATTGCATGCAAGGCAAGTACTGTATCATAGAGTTGAGTTCTGGCCCCCAGGCTGTTCCACTGTTGCTCTATGTTTCATAACTCCCTTTGCCAGGCTCACTGTGTTCCTATTGTCATTGTGGGTTGCAGTGGCTTAGGGTAGTATAGGCCTCAGTAAACCTTTTCTTGATAGTCTGATGTTATCTTGCCCATTATGGAAAAACTTGAGCAGGAGCTATACACAGACACAAAAAGATAATGCCCAGTTTTCTTTCTGCCCTCAAACAGCCAAAAACTCTAGTTGAGTAAATCAAGCTGTTTGATAGGATAGCCATTCTACAAAGATTAAAACTATAGGAGTCACAAAAAGATACGGACAAAACTATCACTGAGGAAGGTGTTGCATCCTGAACCTGATTAACCAGTGTCTGGGTCTTCACTTAAAACCTTCAAATAAACTCATGGCATTTCCCCCACCCCTCTTTGTGAGCCAATCCTCCATATCTTGCCAACACACCTGGGGTGAATCAGTGAAAGAAGGAACAGATGAAGAAATGAATGGAAGCTCATGAATGAGTGAGAGATCCTTGTTTTCCTCTGGCCATTGCCAGGTATCTAAGATACAATGTGACATTTGTCTTCTTGAGCTCTAAATTCGGGCTACTCAAACATAACATCTAAAGCATGTTTTATTTTCAAAACAGCACTTGCTCTGCTTGGTATACTTTCACATTATAACTCTTGAGTGTGTTTCTTTCTAAAGATTACACTGGATAATTGTGTTATCCCTGCTTCGGAGGAAGCTGTGTGCCTTTGTTGTTGTTTGTTGTTGCTGTTTTATCTTTACCATGGAAATCCTGGTGTGGGTTAGTTATCAGAACTGCAGGTACTGAGAGAAGTAGAGTGCTGACTAAAGGATATCTGACCTGCAGAAGCTTTCATCTATAAGAACCAACACTAAGGCATAGACCTGGCACTGAGATGTAGTTTGCATTAAGAAAAGTTTCTTTCTGGTCATATGTCCCAGCCTCTAAATACACTGAATTATTTCAATCATATTCATTATCAAATACATTTCAGGATTTGTGCTTTCATTTCTCTGACCCTTCTTTAAAATACCATTTTCTTCACAAATGGAAAAGTCTAGAATCTCTGGAATGCCAAACGGTCTGCATGATGACATAATTTTCACAGGACTTAAAATCCAAAATATGGTTCAAGTTCTAAGAAACCTTGGTCTTTTTGCCTCCCAAATAATAGCAAAAAGGAGTTCCTTGGCACTGCAAACATTGTGAAATCTTCCTTCAAAAATCCAGCCAGGCTGAATGCTCCAGCTCTGTGTCCCCACGCACACCGCACACCGTAGGGCATCTGCTCCCGCTCTGACTCATCAATCTGCTCCCACTCTGACTCATCAAGAGGCACAAAGGACTGTTTCTCAAAGAGAGAGAGAGAGAGAGAGAGAGAGAGAGAGAGACCATTGCAGATTAGTGGTGTCCAGGGGGAAAGTTTCCGTGCTAAGCATGATGGCGACTGCACAAATCCTGGGGGCTCTGCATATACTTCATGATTTTTTATGTGAATAGGACACAGCTTCTTGAGATTTCTCCTCCAGCACTACCCATGGGGAGCTCTGCATTTTCTGACATTCTGGCTAATGCTGAAATAAGGAAACTCTGAGGGAACTGAGGAAACCCTGTGTTTAGACACCCCTTTCAAGGACTCTCCCATCATGAGCAGGACCTAGACCACCTAGCCCCAATCCCAGATATCCAGGTTTGGAACTGGATTTAACACCTTCTTAGCAGTGCTGTCCCCAATTCTATTCCTCCCAGAACAGACTCACAGATAATCCTCATTGCACAAATTTAGACTGTATTTTTCATTGCTCCTTTTCACAAGTGGATACACCAAGAGCAGAAGAAAGGTCATACAGACTCCTGTGACTGGTCACAAGTGGATACACCAAGAGCAAAAGAAAGGTCATACAGACTCCTGTGACTGTGATCCCAGCTGTCCTGGAAGCTGAGGCTCCCAGATCACTTGAACCCAGAAGTTCAGAGCCAGCCAAGGCAACATGGCCAAACTGTTTTCTTTTTTGTGCCAGTACTGTGGTTTGAACTCAAGACCTGGGCATTGACATTTTGCTTTATTGATCAAGACTGGTGCTCTGTCACTTGAGCCACAGTTCCACTTCCAGCTTTTTGCTGGTTAATTGGAAAGAAGAGTCTCCTGGACTTTTCTGCCCAGGCTAGCCTCAAACCTGAACCCTCAGATCTCTTCTTCCTTAGCAGCTTGGATTATAGGAGTGAGCCACAGGTGACAGCTCAAACTGTCTTTAAGATAAATTAAAATAAATAAATGAGTAAAAGCACCATGGAAAGCAAGCTTTATTAATAGGACACATATAGAAATCTAGACCTTCTCAACAAACAATCCATAAGGACACCCCTGGCTCTAAATCTATGACTGTGCATGGTGAAAATAAACTGACATAACACATCTCAAACTGTTGACATCATTCTGGCTACGTTTATACCACATAAGTAGAATTACTTAGAAAAACAAAAAAAAAGTCAACTCAACTCTCAAAATGACACTAAATTACAGCTGCCCTCTTGGTTTTGTTCTTTTTTATTTAATAAATTCCAATCAGCTGGACATCAGTGTCTCATGCTTGTAATTCCAGTTACTCAGGACATTGCGATCTGAGGACTGCAGTGCGAAATCAGCCCCAGCAGGAAAGTCCCTGAGACTCCTATCTCTACTAAACTATAAAAAGAAGCCGAAAAATGGTGCTATGGCTCAAGTAGAACACTAGCCTTGGGCAAAAGAGCTCAGGGACAGTGCCCAGGCCCAGAGTATAGCTAAATCTGGAAAAAAAAAATCAAATCCTTATTGAACTAAATGTACCACCTAAGTACTCTGTAGGTGGGAATGACCTTGACATTTAAAAATTACTACCAACAAAGTTGCTTATATAAAAACACCACCCTCAAGGGCCTCTTACATTCTTTCTTGTTGTTTTTGTTTTAATTCACTGGAAGACTAAGAGATATCAATAGATTAAAAGACTTAGGAAAAACCAAACACCAAACTCATATGTTCTTAGTGACACAGCGAATGTTCTGTGGAGGCAGCAAACTGTAATATTTACATCATTTCCAAGTGCCCATTTGTGAGAATCAAGTTCTTGGTTTAAAATGAAAACTTGCTGGGTGTCAGTGGCTCATATCTGTAATCCTCGCTACTCTGAGGATAACAGTTCAAAGCCAGCCTAGGGATGACCACAAAACAAAGCAAAAAGCCAGAAGTAGAGGTATGACTCAAGTGATTTAAGTGGTAGAGTGCCTGTCTTGAGGGATAAAACCAAGAGAGCTCAAGGCCCTGACTCTGGAGTTCAAGCTCCAGTATTGCCTGATTGAATGAATGAAATGAATGTTTGATTTCCCACTGTGAAACATTCAGATGCCATAGATCACTGTGTGCTGCCCACCCCTAGCAATTAGGATGAGCAATGATCAGAACAAAATCAGCTCAGGAAGCTGAGTGGAGTAAGACTGACTCCCAATGGAATCCATACTCTTTGGATTCATTTCCCAATCATCTTTTTGTCCACACATGGGCTCTTTCAAGACTTGCAAATAATGGCACAGTTAAAGTCTCACAGCATGCTGTGCACTACACAGCTGGTATGTGTTATGCTCCTCCTATTAATGATGGAAAGATAATAATACTGGTGACAAAAAAACAAAACACATCAAATAGCAACAGCAACATCACACCAAAACATTCATGGCTTTCTCAAGAGGAAAAGATTGCAAAGGCAGAAAAATGCGTTCTTGTCTGGCTTACTATTACAGTGATGCTAAGACCCAACTTGTTTTGAAAGTTTAGTGCCTAAGGAGTTGAATTATTGCATTCTTCAAAGGGACAGAAACTCCCCTTTAAAGTTAGGCATTCATTTAAAGTGTCTTATTGAGGAAAAACTGAGTTGAGTCAAGAAATGCTTTCTCCTGAACCTGATTTCGTATCTTCTGGTCCTCCGCTGGAGGAGACCTGACAGTGGGTTTAGGAGAAGAAACGCACTCAGGCAAGAAGTTTGGCAGAGGAGGGATCTCTCGGGTAAATCTGAGAGCCTGTCCCAACCCCATGAGAAATAAAGGCAAAAGACGCTGTTCCTAACTGAAGTCTGAAAGGCTAAAGTAAAATCAAAAAGACCACAGACCACAAATAAAACCAGTGAGATTGTGGTTAATGGATTTGTGCTGGGAGAGAAATGGACTCGGAGAAGTGGCCTAAGGGAGTCTCTGAGATTTCTCCAGCACATCAAGAACTCCTTCATCTTCTGGAGAAGAAGGGAGTCCTGCTGCCTACACCTTACCTTTCTTACATATGGGCCCATGACAAGACACTGGGGCTCCCCAGTACCCCTGGCCCTGGTAGGGAACTAAAGTCAAGGCATACACCACACCAATGAAGGAACCCACGCAGCAGCATCCTCTCCCTTCAAGACATTTTCTAGAACTCAAACTTTTCTCTAATCTCTCCTCTGTCTCATCAATATCTATGCAAGAGCACAATGCAGCCCCCAACCCTAACAAGCCAACTTGGCTCAGATTGCTCTGGAAAGCTCTGGGAAGCTCTCCACACCCTATCTGAGACATCTTGGTAGTGAGGGAAGAGTCCAGGAGTTGCCTGGGGGGTAAAGAATGCATCTTCTTTCCTAACTGCTAAAAATCGTAAGCCAGTGTGAGAGGAAAGAAACTCGTGTGGAGTGGACATCCAGGAGCCAGAGGAGATGGAAGGGGAAGGAAGGAAGGGGGGAGAGAAGTGGGGGGGAATAGAGGTGGGCAGAGCCTGAGGGGCTTGAGGACTCTGGAAGGGAGGGAAGGGAGGAGGGAAACGAGGGAGGGAACGAAGGGGGCTGGAGAAGTAGGAAGGGAGGGGGGGCAGGATGGAAGAACGTGGGGGAGAGGGTGAGCAGCGAGGGACCGCGGGTGGGGAGGAGGTGGGGCGAGGCGGGAGGGGGGCCGACCCCTCCCCGCGCCCCTCCCCGGCCCTCTCAGCCCCTCCTCCGAGTCTCTGCCGCGCCGCCCGCCCGCGGCGCTCTGCAAATATGAAGAGAAGCTGCAGCCGCGGAGACGGCGGCCACTACAACTCGTTGCTGCGCGCGCGGCGGCCGGGGCGGGCCGCGGCGGGCGCGGAAAGACCGGGACGCGGACGGAGTCCCCGCGCTGACCCGGGTCCGACCGCACCGCACCCGCCGGGCATGGGACACGCCGCGGCCGCCTGAGGCCCGGCCTGGCCGGCGCCCACCGTGGGCAGCGGCCGAGGAGCCTGGTGGAGCCCGGAGGGAGCCCCAGAGCCGCCCGGCCGGCCGGCCCCTGCGGAGGTGGAGGCGGAGGGCACCGCGCTGCGCTGCGGGGCTTGGCGGGGACCGGCTCTGACGGCGGCGGGCGGAGGCCCCCAGGCGCCCTGGAGATGTCCCGCGTGCGCCGCCTCTTGCTCGGATACCTGTTCCCGGCCCTCTGGCTGCACGGTGAGTAGCCGCGGGCTGCGCTGCCCCGGGCGGACATCGCCCTCGGGGACAGCATGCCGCCCTCCCGCCCGGCCCAGCTCGGGCCCGGGCCCCTGGCGGCCCCAGCGCGGCTGGGCTGCCCAGCCCGAGGGCTCTTTCGGGCTGGGTGCGAGCGGCGCCCACACAGACACTTAGTATCCCCAGAATCCGGTGAGTGCCCGGGGAAAACCGTGATCCACTCACGGCATCGCAGGCTCTGCGATCTCCCTTCCAAGGTGCTCGAGCGTAGCCGCAGAGCCTCCGCTGCCGTCCAGTCCTTTACCTGGCAGACTCACGCTCCCGGGGGTTGCCTGCCATCCCAGGACCACCTTGGGTCGCCCGCGCGAACTTTGGCTCCGCATTAAGGGTCGTGTGCGGTTCTCTCCCGGTGGATCGCTGCGTTCTCTGCGTGCAGCGCAGGAGGACTCCTGGTACCAAGATTGAGCCATGAAATGCTGTTTCCTAAGGCTCCCGGGAACCCCACGCCTCAGTCCTCTCAGGCTGCTTTGGGAATCTTATTCTTTCTGTACCTTGTGGGCTATGTTTCCTCAAAGTTCTAGAAAACTCTTAGCCAGACAACCTCAGCACACAGAAATAGTCCAGAAATTGCACCTAGCAAAATAAGTCAGAATTGCTTAAGGATGGACTGGGCATGTTTTGTGGCGTGTGTGTGTGTGTGTGTGTGTGTGTGTGTGTGTGTGTGATGGACTGGGCATGTTTTGTGGCAGGTGTGTGTGTGTGTGTGTGTGTTTGCTTGCCCTCCCAGGCTGGGGCTTGGGCTTTGCTCACTTGGCTTTTTCACTTCAAGGCTAGCTTTCTACCACTTCAGCCACACCTCCGCTTCCAGCTTTCTACTGGTTAATTTGAGATAAGAATCTCACAGTTTTCTCCCCCGGCTGACTTTGAACTGCAAAACCCAAATCTGAGCCCCCTGAGTAGCTAGAATTATGGGCAAGAGACACTAGCACCCAGTGCAGGTGGGTATGGATTCTTGTGACACAGGCAACAAGAGAACACGTTGTTATTGTTCAGATGTTCTGGCATTTCAGCAATGATTTCACTGATTCCCTTCCTTGACACCCATCACAGCCCCTCAAACCTCCAAACTTACTTCTGGCCCTAACTTCATAATGCACTGGAGCTAGGACTGAAAATTTGCCTCTCAACCCCTGAGAGGATCAAGGGACTAGTAGAAGAGAGGTAACCAGTAAACTGCTGCTTCGCTGTTTTCCTTGCAGTTCTGCAGGCCTTGCTACTGAACCAATGAGTCTGGTTGGGCTAGACCTGCGGACTGATTGCCAAGGTGTACTAAGAGTCCCAGTGATCCCAGCATCTTAAAAGTCAGGATAGAATGCTTGCAGTTCCAGAGCAAAAGAGAGAAGTTATAATTATAGGGTTGGACTTCTAGACCCATCTGCTTAGAATTACAGAGCAGTTTTAATCTTTGGCTGAAACATGAAACAAATCAGAGCCAATGAGCAGATCAAACAGCAGCTGCCACACACACAAAAAGAAAGAAAGGGGGTGAAACAAGCCAAACTGTCCCCCTTAAAAAAAAAAGCATGGCAATGTCTGGAGAAAAAGAGAGTACAAGTAACTTTCACATTAAAAGTAATCATGCAAGTTTGGTATCAACAGTTTTTTTTTTTTTCTTCCCATAGAACCATTGCCTGTTGAACTGCAAATACCACACTCAGGGATGCAACCTGAGCTTTTTCTTTCTCTTAGGTTATAATGATAGGCCTACCTACCCTTCCCACAAGCATAGTAATAACTAGCAGACATCAAGAGCCCATGTGTACCCAACTATATCCTTTGGTCAAGCATAGCCCCAACTCTTCCAGCTTTGAGTCTGGAGTCTATGGTAACTCCAGGGGGGGAGGGGTCTGGGGAAAGCTTCCCCAGTGGTGCTTGGAGATAGACAGTGAAATAGCAGTACCTGGAAGAGGTTGTCTGAGCTGTAAAGGAATAGAGTAGCAAAGAACCACACGATGTCCATATGTTTGTATGAAGGGAATTTCAGATTAGAAAGGGAATTTACGCAGTTCAATGACTTTCATAAAATAGCACAACTTTAAATTAAATTTGCAGTAGGAAGGTTATTCAAATGAAAGTTGCCTAAAGACCTACTTTAGTGCAGCAGTGAATTCAGTGTGTGAAATAAACAGAGGAGATAGTTGAACTGTTAATCCTGAGGATCCAAGAGAAGTATTGTGATAATTAGCTAGGATAATGGAAAGCACCAGAAAAGAACTAGATATTCTTTCCTGCTTCTGTATTCTTACTTGAAGCAGTTTTAATAGAAAGTAGGTGTTAATCAACCTTACCTGAGAATTATTTGATGATCAGATCTCTTTCCACAATAAGATCTTCAGGCATTGGAGCATTCTGCAGTTTGGTCAGTTATTTCAATGGAAGTTGTAAGTCTGAGGAAATTATCTGAAATGTTTGCAATTTTTATTTGCAATAATTATTTTTTTCCTAATAAGTCAGAATATTAACCCTGTTACACCATTTATCTGTTTATGATGATAACTTTGTAAACAAAACCCCAAGTTTTCTGTGGTTCTGAATATACTGTGATCAACTTTATAAATTTAGTTTCAGATATCACTTATAGACTGTTATAGAGACAAACTAGGCTAATAAGGCTAAATGCTACATTAAAAGTCACATGATTATCCTGAGTAGTTATGCAAATAACCTGTAAATCATATTGGTGAGTAAATAAGCTCTGGCAAGATTTTCACCTATTATTTACTTTGCTCTTTTTTTTCCAAACTGTAAATGTAGTGCAAAGCCCAAGTTCAAAATGTGATGGCATAAAACTGTATATGTTGCTTGCTTTCTTTCCCCTTCAGATTCTGAAAACAGTTGCATTTCTTAATCCAAATAAAACCCATTGAGTGTCAGAAGGTATGCAGCTGGAAGATATCCATTATCACTGTTTTCTTTGCCTAGATGAAAAGCCACAAACTTTCAGATGTCAAATTCTCAAAATCATTCAGCTCCAGAAACACAGATTAGCAGGAGGAGGCCAGAGAAAGTGGTGTGTTAATGCACCACAAAGGGCAAATTCACTGTGCTAATGGAAACATTTGATTTTAAGTTGGGAAATGGTCTCATCTCTGACTCTATTTACTTTTATACAACTCATTGACTTTTCTGAGGGGTGAAGACTTTTTTCAGCTCTTTCATTTATTCTGTTTAAAACCTTCAAACCATTTAAAAATCACCAAGCAAGTGTTTAACTGATCATATACAAGGAATGATTAAATGAGGCAGAGTAGAAATCTTTGAAACACCATTTTGCTGAATGTCATTTTTAGATAATCTAAGAAAACACTGTCTTTTACCCTCATGTCACAAAATGAAATCTTGAAAAGAAACATGACTCATTTGTACACAATAGAGGACAAGGGCCTTTGACAGATGTTAACTATTCTTTTGTTAAGTAAATTGACTTGCTGTGAATCTGTGGCTGAGTTCTGTGATAGCCATATACATTCTTTCTCTCCCCTCCCCACCTTCAAAAATAAGAAAACTGCTAAATATAGATGGGTGATATAACTATGTAATTAAATAATGTTTAGGGACAGGTGACAACTGATATAATCAATCAAAATGAAACACCAACCATTTAAGACTCAGAATAGAAAACTACCGGCTAAGCCTAGAGTCCGTGGCTTGTGCCTATAATTTTAGCTACTCAGGAGGCTGAGATCTGAGGATCATGGATCAAAGCCAGCCCAGGCAGGAAAGTCCGTGAGACTCTTATCTCCAATAAACCACTAGAAAACCGGAAGTGGCACTGTGGCTCAAGTGGTAGAGCGCTC
>NW_012267442.1:814127-872459 GCF_000151885.1 Dipodomys ordii
GCTCGCCTTGAGCTGAAGAGCACAGGAATAGCACCCAGGCCCAGAGTTCAAGCCCCATGACCAACCAAAAAAAAAAAAAAAAACCAAAAGAAAATTACAGGGTAGTGATTGTCTAAGTAGGGTTAAGACTTAGCAGGGGATGTGTCCAACAGAGTCTGTCTCTGGAGTTGAAGGAAACACTGAGAAAACTTCAGGAAGAAAATCTGTCACTACCAGCTAGAATGTCACTGAACTGTGTCAAGGTTGTATGTAGACAGGTCCCTGCATAGTTCGCATCAATTGCAGAATGAATTATTTAAAAGAGGGGTAGTCGGTGCATAGGTTAGAGAAAAGATACAGTGCCACCCTAAAATCATGAGGCACATTCTTTCCCACAGGGCTTCTCATTTGATTCATTCAATGAGTTTACCTAGGAGGGCTTGGCACATGTCACATGCCAAGCTGCACTTCCCACAGAGAGGCTTTCCCTCTTTCCTGAGGATTCCTGAAGCATAGCTAGTAGTATGGAAAAAAAAATGAGATTAGTAAAGTGCAAGCTGGATCTACTATGGTCCGCTCTGGTCTGTTCCCTTCTAAGAATCACACACACACACACACATACACACACACACACACACCATACCACAGGTACTACATATATAAACCTAGACCACCAACACCACACAAAAACATACTTATATACAGTACACACAGATGCAGATGCAAAACATGCAACATTCATATCATACACAAACATATATCAGATAAACATCATACACAGCACATATACTATGCAAACTATACACATATCTATCACACTCAAACATATACTACATATAACACACAGCCCCAATACCATGAACACCACACAATCCAAATACACACACACACACACACACACACACACACACACACACACACACCCCTACCTGTGAAGACCCAACATGCACACTACCATCTTGCACTCAGACCCACCTGAGAACCTTGGTACTGGAAGACAGCAAAGAATGGGCTTAATCACTAAAGTAGACAAGTTATTCAGTTACTAAAGCCAAGAGTTTGAAATTGTGACTCAATTATTTCTCCTAAAAGGGAGATATTTTTAGAAAAAAGGTTTACAGATTATAAAAGCAGCTCTCTTCTTGCTTATCACAAAACAATAACTTGGAAGTTACAGAAGTTTAGCACACACAAGGACCTGAGCTGTCGTCAGATCCAGTTCTGTTCGCAGGACATGTGAGCTTCTGTGCCAGAACTCTGAAAGCTACCCTGGGGTTCACCTACCAGTATCCACTTCAAAGCATGTGTTTATATGATGAATGCCTACTTAATTGGGTAGGGCAATTTTACAGTTAAGTAATTACCTTCATTTAGTCTAATCAGTCATATTTTACATATGAAACCAGTTCTAACTTGTGAGTGCTCTTCTGACTCTGCTTGTCAATGTACATGGCACCTTAAAAGTAGGGAAACGTGCAGAATAAATGTGGAAACACTTAAAACACTATCCAGAGACAACCATGATTAATATTTTGAAATTATATTTGTTTAAGGCATTTTTATTTTTTTAATTTTAATTTTTATTTTTATTGTGAAAATACTGTACAGTGGGGTTACAATTATATGGGCAAGATAATGAGTACATTTCTTATCAAGCATTGTAGCCTCCTCCTTTGTTTCCCCTTTCCATCCCTTCCCATCCTCCCCCCATCCATTTTTAAATAGTAGAGTTCATCCATCTCTAGAGACCAAAATTTAGTTCAGTTTACGGGTGCTTGAATATTGTTGCTCTTCCAAGGAATTTTGCACTGTACCATGGGTAAAATGGTTTCAAATTTCTGATTTCCATTCAGTCCAGGTAGGCAAGTGAAAACTGAAATATATCTAGTAGATAATTCTGATTTTAAAATGTTATTGGAAAAACAAGGACGTGTTTTTTTATTCATATGTCAACAATCATCTTTGCTCAACATTGAACTGAGCATTTACTAGGCTACGCAACAGTTTGTTGAATGAATGAAGGCTAACTTTTAAAAAGTGATTAGACACTGACCTCTTCTAAGTCCTCTCCCACTTCTTCTAAGTCCTTTTTTCATCTCTCATGGACTGGTATGCTCCTGAAAGCTCTGTAGATCTAGGAAGGACATTTAGGTGGGTGGCAGTAACAGAAGTACTTTCTTCATTTCTTTGAAATTCTGCTGAGGCCATTTTATTAATACAGCCTGTGTGTTCCAGTGATGTACAGTTAGCCTGGATCTCCAGAGCATCTACCTCAGTGTGGCTAGTCAACCTATGCTTCCTTTCATTAAAGAATATTGCTTTTTATTGGCTGTCATTAGGCAACTTCCTTTTCTGAGAAGATCACTGAGCAGTCATTTGTGATAACCACTGGGGTAACTTTCTTCATGGAAATAAATCACAAATGCACACTCACACATTCACACACACAAGGGATGACTCCAAAGCACTGAGATCAAGCCCAAACAACTTAGTTTGTTCCAAGTAGGTGAACAGTTTCCTTACAGATTCCACCGTTTACACTCTCTCACACACAAAGAAATTACTCCTTTGTTATAGTAATTTTATCTAGGACTAGGCCATGGGGCTACAATGTGAGACTGTTTTCTAGAGAAATCATTTGATAACCTCCTTATTCATAATGCCCTGACTGACCTGACAGAGCTGTGGGGAGCTTCCAGGTGTTGGGCACCATTGGGTAACCATGCCTATGAAATAACTATCAGTTGACACAATTGGACAGTGTACTCATAAATTGTCAAGTATTACAGGGACTATTAGTTATTGTCATCGTGTTGTCATTTTTAATATATGTTGGAAAAAGAAAGCCATATATGAAGTGACTTACCTACAACCACCCCCAAAACTGAAAACTCAAGGCTATTTTCTTTCTAAAGCTTGGTTGACCCTTTGAGTCACTGTTTTCCTTGGATTCATTCACAGCAAAATCTTAGTGAGTAGGAGCTCCATTATCTTGTTCCCTCAGCCAAACATCTAGAATCTTCAATCAATGTGACATGTATACCCTCACACCTATGTACCCTCATTCTTGTTTTGTAAAGAGGGGAACGTAATTTCATGGCCTACAAGATGTGGTTATCCTTTCATTCCATTACATCTGCACACATGGACTGTCATACAGGCACTGAACTTCCTAATAAAGACCACAAACACCTGAGAGAAAGATAGCAGTGCCAACTCCATTCAGCATATGATGATCAAAGTCCCAACAGCCAAATACTTAGATAAACTATAATTAGTAAAGTGGAAGGCTTTTAACAATTATTATTATAGGTAAGCACATTTATTATTCCTTTTGTTTTTTGGTCATTCGTGGGGCCTGAACTCTGGGCCTGGGCGCTGTCCCTCAGCTCTTCAGTTCAAGGTTGGCGCTCTACCACTTGAGCCACAGCACCACTTCTGGTTTTTATTGCTTATGTGGTGCTGAGGAATCAAACCCAGGGCCTCATGCATGCAACGCAAGTACTCTACCACTGAGCCACTTTCCCAGCCACCACATGTATTATTTCTAAGGGTCCTCAGACAGGGACATGAATTATTATTGCTAGCTACGGTCTTTTAGCAGTGTCCTGATGCATTGCTAAGTCCTTGATTTACTTATGTGATTTATAATATATTAAAGTAGGGTACATAAATATTTTACAAAATTTTTCTCTTCAAATATAGTTCCAAATTTTCCTTCTGTCCTCCTTCCTTCCTTCCTTCCTTCTTTTTTATCTCCCTTCCCTTTCCACTTTCTCTCCTCCCTCCCTCTTTCTTCATACAATACCACTTCTTTCCTCCACAATATGCAGAAAAATGATCTGTACTTCTCCAGGACTACAAGCAGGTTTTACTACTAATGATTGAAAGCAGTTACTGTCTCATTTATCCAGGTGAAAGAAATTGTACAAGATTGAATCAATGTGGGCTGGGAGTGTGGCTTAGTAGTAGAGTGCTTGCCTAGCATGCATGAAATCCTGGGTTCAATTCCTCAGTACCATATAAACAGAAAAAGATGCAAGTGGCGGGGCTGGGAAGGTGGCTCAGTGGTAGAGCGCTTGCCTTGCATGCCTGAGGCTCTGGGTTCGATTCCTCAGCACCACATAAGCAAAAAGAAAAAAGCTGGAAGTGGTGCTGTGGCTCAAGTGGTCGAGCCCTAGCTTTGAGCTGAAGAGCTGAGGGACAGCGCCCAGGCCCAGAGTTCAGGCCCCACAACCAGACCCCCCCCCAAAAAAAAGATGGAAGTGGCGCTGTGGCTCAAGTGGGAGTGTTAGACTTGGGCAAAAGAAGCTCAGGGACAGTGTCCAAGCCCTGAGTAAAAGCCCCAGGACTGGCAAAAATAAATAAATAAAGATTAAATCAGTGTCATAGCCTTACCATTGGTCTTCCTGCTTCTAATTTTCCTGTTCTCTGTCCATTGCATAAAATCTTTTGTGGTGCCTCTTCCCTTTTTCAGTGAGATTTATACACACACACTCTCTCAGTATGGTATATAAGTGAATGCCTTGGATCTTGGCCTATCCCCCACACGTTTCTGTTGCTGGCCACACTTTCTTCTTTCCTTGAGCCATGTGCAAATCTCCCTATGGGAACCTCTCATTCATTTCCTTGTGTTTGAATGTGTTGTTTCCTCTGCCCAGACCCCTTCATTTCATTCTTCAAAGCATAGATAGTCAGCATACCCCAAAGAAAGGTTCAGATCCTGCCTTCCTTTTGTAAGCCCCTTATGGCCTAATTTATCCTTCAGTTGAGTCTCTTAGGAACATGGTATTTGTAGTTGTCATGTCTAAAATTGCACCTGTCTCTTAGAGTCCTGATGATTATGTGAATGAGGGACTATGGTTTATATATGCTGAGTGGTGCGGTAAATACAAAGATCCCTGGGTTGACCAGACTCTATAGCTGGTCTCCTTGGAGGACTTGGCTAATTGTTGAGAATGGATTCTTGAGATAGCTTTCTTCTTGGCTTTCTTGAGACTGATGTTGTATCACATTGCTTTTAGTCCTAACACTGAATCCAAGTAGCTTTCATGTGAAGGTCAATGGGAGTCCCAGTTGTCACTGGCCTGCAGTTAGGCAGAAGGGTGATATCAGAATCTGGACACAGAAGCTCTGTTCCCCCCTACTTATGTGTGTATCCATATATATACTTTGGTTCTTGAGTTTACTTGCAGACAGACTGCTTTTCAAAAATCAAGTAAGAAAATAAGTCAGTATGCTTAGTTTTTCTCCATAATTCATTTATAGGTCATACCCTCAAACCTGAAGAGAAAAATCAGTGTGGGATTAGAATATGTATTGTTATAGGAGCAAAGAAGGGTTAATGTGCTATCAGTGAGGCAGTTCCTTATTTTCTCGGACACATCACTCAGTGACTCAAGAAGGAGGATACATGAAAAGTGTTAACATTGTGTTTATGTTTTATTACTGAAGCCACCAAAAACAAGAGGAATTGCCAAATTATCTGGAATAGATAAATGTCAAAGCCCTCTGAGACTAACTGAATGATTCATGGGCATCTCAGGATGTTTTGAAGGTATTGTGTCATCTAAGTTAAACTATTTTTGTCACTGGTCATGGAGTAATAATACATCTTACTAGAAGAAGTGGTGGCGGTAATATTATGTGCCAGTAAGCCAACACTTGGGAGGATGAAGCAAGAGGATCATCAGTTCAAGGGCAGTCTTGGATGTAGAGAGAACCTGTCTCAAAACAAACTACATCTTAACAATTATTGAAGTAAAGTTATGCAACTGGCAGGTTCTGTTTCAAAGCCAAGCAGCCTAGCTCTGGGACTCAGTCACATCCTATACTCTCCTTTTTGCTGAAGAAACATCTGCAGGGTGCAAAGGAGTTTGTGAGTCAACTTTTTGAGCACAGGTTAGCTATTTCTGAGATGATGAGGTCACATTTCAATTCCAGTACCTCTAATCAAAACCTATTTCTTAACTAGCCACATTATAATAGGTTACATTAGTGACCTACCAGACAGCAGGTTTCAGTCAGGACTGTGCTGTCATCAAAATAATTACAGCTAAATTGGAGGCACGGTGAAAAGCACCCTCTCCCACTCTTTACATTGGCCCAACACCAACGAGACATAAACCTGGGTGTTGGGCAGATTGGGATTAACAGATTAGAATAGCAATAAGTACTCCATGTGAGGGCACTGTGTAGATCACATCTGTGACAGGATTGCTAGTAGTTCACCCCTAATTTGTATGATTTTCTACCTGACCCAGTGCACACCTGAATAACTGAAGAGGCAGCATTCTTGCTACATGGAGCTGCTGATAAGAATGCACATATTTTGCAAACAGGCTGGTTGTAAAAAGACAAAGAAAGAAATTACTTTGTGGAATGTGTTTGTCTCTTCCTCCTTCACTGAGGCCACCTCCCTGGAGAGAGTCACGTAGGGGATAGAAGTGGAACCTTCAGAACATCCCTTTGTGACAGTCTGAAATCAAAACCCCCACTTTCATCATTGCGACCATAAATGATGACATCACTAGACAAGAGTTCTCATTTTCACTCTTTCCCTTCTCTCATTTCAGGCCAAAATCAGTGTGGTAGCATAAACAAAGTTGGTAGGGAGGTTGCATTTAGTTTGAGTGCAGCACTGTTATTTTATGTCAAAACAGCATCTGTAGTAGCTTTGCCTGTTGCATTTAGATGTGCTAACAAAAAACTTGAGAGTACATACTGAGAGACATCTGTTTCCTCATTGCCAGGACTTTCCACTAAAAAAAATTAATCCTCTGAATGTTTTGGTCAAATATTTTACAGATATCTAATATGGTTTGCAGGTCTGAGTTTTATCCAGGTAGATTTGTATCATGTTGTTGTAACCCACAGTACTATGGATCTTGTTTATTCGTGTGTGTGTATGTGTGTGTGTGTGCGCACCTGTGTGCCTGTGTGCCTGTGTGTGCCTGTATTTAGAGCTTGAACTCAGGACTTGTTCTTGCTTAGTTATTTTTCTGAAGGCTAGTACTCTATCAATTGAGCCACTGCTCTATTTCTGTTTTCTTGTTAGTTGATTGAAGAGTCTCAAGGACTCAAGTTCCTCCCTGCCAGGTTAGCTTTGAACTGTGACCCTCAGATCTTACCTCCTGAGTAGCTAGGATTATATAAGCAGTATATATATAAGCAGTGCCCAGCTTAACATTATATTTTTAAATGCCTCTTATAAAATAAAGCTATCCAGGTATCATTTTAAAGTATGTGTCATTGGATGCTCATGAGTAGTATTCTAATAAGTATTCTAATAATTGATTTTTCATTTTTATTGTATTTTCATACGTTGGTGTAACTAGCAGCTATTTTGTTAATTTAGTGCTGAACACATGGTAGGTCCATTGAGAGACCCACCTACTTGTTAATCACTTGAAGTGTGAATCTCAAAGGAGACATTTGTTTTTCTTGCTTCATTCTAAACATTGGGCTACTGGTAATTTTGTACAAATTAATTTGGGCCAACTTTAACTTACTTGTACTGGTACAAGTAGTTCCTTGGTCTTCAAATTGCTTTGTCCCTGAGAAACAAGCACATACAATCTTTTATAACTGATCTTTTTTTATGATCATGGGGCTTGAACCAGGGCCTGGGTGTTGTCTTTTATCTCTTTAGCTCAAGGATACTTGAGCTAAAGTACCCTTAGTCTACTTAGTCACATCCCCACTTTTGGCTTTTTGCTGGTTAATTGGAGATAAGTCTTATCAACTTGCTTGCTTGGGCTGGCTTTGAAACTCAATCCTCAGATCTCAGCCTCCTGCATAGCTAGGATTACAGACTTGAAGCACTGGTACCCAGCTAAATTATTCTTAATTTAAAACTTTATTTTAGATATTTAGTTTTTCCCTGATTTTGTTAGGAAAGTGCCTGGCCTTGGAAGATAGCTGCATGCAAAGATCAAAGCATTTCCCTACAGGACAGTATATGGTTCACACTTTTGAGGCTAGGTACTTTATAAAGGAAAGAGGTTTGTATAGCTTAAATTGGGATGCTGATAGCTCAAGCATCATTATGCTGGCTCATGTGAAGTTCCCCTTGGCTTGGTCACCTGATGGCTAGCAAAAGCATGGTAGGAGATTGGGTGAGAGACAGGAAGCCAAAGAGGCTTGAGAGTGGCCAGGCTTATTTGCTCACAACCTTCTTGGGAAAACTCACTAGGAGTCCTATATGAACTGTTTCGGTCTATTCCAATGGCAGTGCTCCCTGGCCTACACACCACCTAGAGTCCCACGACTTGTAGCATCAGCATCCTGGAGGCCAGGTCTCCAACCACTTCTAAAGCATGACAAGGGCATCCTTTCAGAGGCTGTGACAGCTGTGTGATATGGTAAGCCCATGGGAGCCAAGCCAAGGAGCAGACCCCAGCTCAGTTTCTGAACTATTCTTCTGCCCTGTTTTCTTCTAGCTCTACCCTTAAGATACTTCTCACTGAGGCTAGTCATCTTGCTCTTTGCATTCCTCACCTATATATGTCCCTGTGTGTGGCCACCCTTACCACCCTTTCTGATGAGTCCTATCTCCATCTGACCTCTTTATTAATGACTCTCGAACATGTTCACTTCTCTCTCCTGGTTTGCACTGCCCAGGTGCTTGTGAAATTGTACAGCTATAACACAGATGTGGTTGAGCTCTGGCTGTGCTTGGGAACCAGTCATGTGACCTCTAGCAAGATGTATTCTTGATCTCTGTGGGCCTTTTTGTCTCACCTAGGAAGTAATTTCCAAGGACATGATGCACTGTGGCCTGGGAGTCCTGGGAAAGTGAACACAGCCTCCATTGTGGAGTACTTGTTCCTTTTGAGCTTACACTTGCTCTGCAGAGGCTGCTATCCACTGGACTCAGGCCTGTGCTGCTGTATCCTGCTAACTTTGCCTTTTTTTTTTTTAGGGCTGGGAGAGGGTTCTGCCCTCCTTCATCCAGACAGCAGGTCCCATCCTCGATCCCTAGAGAAAAGTGCCTGGAGGGCTTTCAAAGAATCCCAGTGCCATCACATGCTCAAGCATCTTCACAATGGTGCAAGGATCACTGTGCAGATGCCACCAACGATCGAGGGCCACTGGGTCTCCACAGGGTAAGAGCACGGGAGCAGGGGTGGGGCCAGGGAAATACTAGAGCACATATACCTGTAGGAGACCCCTTCTTTTTCTTTCATTTTAAAAATATTATCTTGAAGTAGTTGTACACAGGAGTTGCCATAACAAATCATTTATAAGTGCAATGCATCTTGATCAATGTTGCCCCTTTCATCATTCTCCCTCATCTCTCCCAACCCATTCTCTCCCCTCAATTTTCTTAGTTTCAGAGAATATGCATTGAATACAATAATTGCATTGTGTCCTTCCCTTCCTCTCTTCTTTCCTCTATCACCCCTGTCCCTTACCTCCCCCGGGACTACACCTTTCAAAGGATGGTTTTCTGGTATTCATTTTGTTGGACCATGTGTAAGTTTTTCTAAAGAATTTTACTGTTTGAATTCTCCTGCAAATACCATACTTCAGGTAATACATTCATTGCATATGACTCCGTATGTATTTACTTGTACATTTATAAATTAGCTTCCACATGTGGAAGAAAACAGGTATCTTTTGTCTGTCTGGGTCTGACTTACTTCACTAAAACATAATATTTTTCAAGGTCAATCTATTCTTTGCAAATGATGTAATACCCGTCATCCTAATGGATAAGTATAATTCCATTGTTTAGATATACACTACATTTTCTTGATCCATTCATCTTTTATGCGCTGTTTCCATTCCTTGATTATGGTGAATAGTGCAGAAAAGCCCCTCCTTGTGGATTCTCACATGCAGATTTATACAAGCTGGGATGAGTCTGGTGGTGTCTATGTTCTAAGGAAGAGCTGACACCTCTTTGAGTTTCTGGATGGTTAAGAAAACAGAGCTAAGTACTCTAGAAAGTTGCATGGCAAAGCAGAGATTATGTTGTCCTGCTGTTAACCTCCTGGTATGAGTGAATAGATCCCTGTTTACTGAACTCCATGGGACCACTTGTGCATAAAGAGAAACCATTAGCAAGTGAAATTAATCGTCTGTGTTTCACCAGCTCTGAAACATGACTGGAAAGCTTCTGATGCACTAAATAATCTAGCCATATTCTGGTAATTTAATATATGGCTACGGGACTCTTAACAGTAAGTTAAAAGCTGCCTCAACTAGTCAGGGCGTAGTTCTTGGATTCTTTTCCATGCTCTGAAGCTGAGATTTATCCCAGTTTGAGCTCTGGCTTATCTTCCATTAGAGCTTTTAAAAAATAGCCTAGAGGCAGATCTGTGAGTTTTCTTTCTACCCATTAAATTGTTGAGCATGAACTGGACTAACTCTGGGATCTGATCATTTCTCCCTGGACTCCATTTCTAGGATATCCCTGGGGAGAGATCGAGTGCCTATGGATACAAGTAAAAAGAAATCTTACAAAATGATGAAGGCTTAGAATTTTTTTTTCTAACAATGAAGTCTCTTAAAATAACTGCATGATAAATTATTTCCATAAAAACGTTTAGTAGGAAATCAAAACTTTAAATGATCAAAGTCCTGTCAACTGTGTGCCAGACATGATTGTGAATTTTGAATATTTAGCAGTTCCTGCCTTTGGGGATTTTACAGTTAAGCACAGACAGAAGTACTATGGTGGGTAGAAGGAGGGCAGGTATGACAAGAAAATATTAGGACCATAGAAGGACCCAGAAAGTCTAGCACAGAGGAAGGACCCTGAAGCTGAGACAAAGACTGAAGAAAGACTTCTGGCTTGAAAAACCAGCTAAGGTCTTGCTGCATACAGAGGCCAGACTGGAGACCTACTGGAGTAGAACAAGGGAAAGCAATTCTAGAGAAGCCTGTGGTGGTGAAGGCACCACAACATTCCCTCCCTCCCTCCCTCCCTCCCTCCCTCCCTCCCTTCTTTCCTTCCTTCCTTCCTTCCTTCCTTCCTTCTTTCTTTCCTTCCTTCCTTCCTTCTTTCCTTCCTTCCTTCCTTCCTTTCTTCCTTCCTTCCTTCCTTGTTACTCTCTGTTGTTGTTGTGTTAAAAACAGCTCCTTGCTGGCCAAGTTTGCTTGGTCTAGCCTGGAACTCCTGGACTCAAATAATCCTCATGCCTTTGTCTCAGAATATCTGGGAGTACAGGAGTATACCACTACACCTAGCTTATAGATCTCCTTCTAGGAAAAGAGAACTGGGAAGTTATTGAAGCATTTTCCTCTATTCACCCCCTCCTCTTCACCTCCCTGGGACTACACCTTTCAAGGGATGGTTTTCAACCTCCACCATACTTGAACATAATTCAGCTTTACTGAAGGATGCTCTGGCTGCTGTAGCAGATGGATGGGAGAAAATGTGATGTGAGTGGGGGTGACTCCTGAGATTGTTACATACTTCCAACTAGAGATGGCGAAACTTTGGAGATTGCTGGGTGATGGAGAAATGGCTGGACCTGAGGTACAGTGGGTGCAGGAAGCAGAATTCACAGGCTGTTGATGCCAAGATAAAAAAAAAATTAAGCCCAGTGCTGGTGGCTCACACTTAAAATTTATGTACTCAGGAGGGTGAGATCTGAGGATTGTTGTTGAAGCCAAGCTTGGGCAGAAATGTCTTGAGATTCTTATCTCCACTTAAGCACCAAAAGAACCTGAAGTGGAGCTGTGACTCAAGTGGTAGAATGCTAGCCTTGAACAAAAACAGGCCCAGGGACAGAGCCTAGGCCCTGACTTTAAACTCCAGGACCCCTACCAAAGAGGCACTGCTCACACATCTCTTCTTCCTTGGAAGAGGAATTTAAGGTGTATTCTCACACCTTTGGCCCCAACGGCTCAAAGCACTGCTGTGTGTTTTACACTCACAAGAGGTTTATTTGATACCAGTTGACAGTTACATGGCAATAGATCCCTATCTTATGTTTGTCTCTCATCAATCTTCTACCTAAAAAATTAAATTGTTAGCAACTTTCAGAGCTCCTTCACTTGGGAATCCAGCCCAGTTGCTTGTAGCCATGCAGTGTCAACCTAGCCCAAAGTCTGTGGTTAGCAGCCGAAGTGGAAGACCAACAGTGGTGAACTGAGCTTTGAGTCACAATCAAACGGACCAGAGGATAACAAGATTAGTAGACAAAGTTTTTGGCCAGTGATGGAAGGGATCCTTCCTCTCCATGGTACAGGCTCTGCTGTGTGTGCACAAACCAGTAATAACTAGGGCAGTGTGAGTGTGCACAAACCAGTAATAACTAGGGCAGTGTGAGAATGTCCTGGAGTCCTCCAAGCCCTTTGGCTCTGTAAACTCAGGCTAAATATTTTTGGCATAGGATCCTAGCATTTTATCAAATACTACTGTGAAGGACATTTCCTCCTTGTCAACCCAACACAAACCAGAGGAGCCTTTATTTCTGTTGTAATGTTAACCTTGCTTCTTCTTAATTGTCCTTTTTTCTGCTAGAGGGAATATTAATTTTTCATGGATGAGAGGATGCATTTCCACTTGCCACAGTGTGACTGCATTCCATTTCAGATCAATGGACACCTTATATCTGCCCGTTCTAGACAAGGGCATAAGAGAAAATGGTCTCCAAGTCAGTTTGGGGTCTATTAGAAGGAAACTCCTTTGATAGGCTAGCACTGTACTCTACTCTCCTTCCTATCTATAAAAGAAGACATTTCTCTGAGTTAGGCCTATAGTGTCTGCTCACCTTTCCTATTCCTATAAGGAATAAAAGGCTTGTGGTACAGACTGATGTGGAGCAATCACTGGACTCATTGCTTGCTCATGACGCTTGCTCAGATGTGACTTTGGATGTTGCCTAATCTTGTGCCTGTGTTTTCCTAACTGTGGATGATTATCATACACAACTCCTAGATGGTGAGGAGGAATCAGTGAATTGGTATCTATAATGGAGTAGCATCTGCTTATAACAAACATTTTAGAATTATTACTTTCATGTCTTGATTCAGCCATGGATCTTGTCCACATGCTGTTGAGCTTACAGCGATCTTTTGTTCTTGTCTTCTCCAGTTGCGAAGTGAGATCAGGGCCAGAATTCATCACCCGATCTTACAGATTCTACCACAATAACACCTTCAAGGCTTACCAGTTTTACTATGGCAGCAACCGTTGCACAAACCCTACCTATACACTTGTCATCCGAGGCAAGATTCGCCTTCGCCAAGCATCCTGGATCATCCGTGGGGGCACTGAGGCTGACTACCAGCTGCATGGTGTCCAGATCATCTGCCACACAGAAGTGGTTGCTGAGCAGCTCAGCCAGCTGGTGAACCGCACATGCCCAGGCTTTCTGGCCTCGGGTAGCCCTTGGGTACAGGATGTGGCCTATGATCTGTGGCGGGAAGAAAATGGTCATGAGTGTACCAGGGCCGTGAACTTTGCCATGCATGAGCTGCAACTCATCCGAGTGGAGAAGCAGTACCCCCACCATGGCCTGGACCATCTTGTGGAAGAGCTTTTCCTTGGTGACATCCACACAGATGCCACCCAGAGGATGTTCTACCGACCATCTAGTTATCAGCCACCCCTACAAAATGCCAAGGTACCTGGCTCCCTAACATCTGTACTAAAATAAAATAGTTGGCTCAGGTAAGGGTATGTCATAGAGGTCCCAGGAGACCTGGGAAAGGGAAACTTGAGGAATACAGGCAAATTGAGGCTACAGGAGGTGAGCGATGTGGAAGGCCCAGGACTGCCAACCACTTGCTTTTTGTGACCCAGGGCTTCAGTTTCCTGAAGTTGGGGATGGTAGGGTGAGGATCCTAGAAAATATCTACAGCTCCAACATTCTAGAAGTGTCCTCTGTGACCCAGAGGAAGGAAATGTAGCTGTATTACAGCCATGTTTGAAAAAGACACCACAGAACAGTACTGTCCCATGGAGAAGATGGAGAGGGACAGAGGGAAGTCATCAGTGACTCTCTAATCTGCATGTTGCTGAGAGCTTTCACCTGGCTACTGCTTTCAGTCTGCACAGCGACCTCCTGAGGGAAATGTCCTTACAACACTCTCTGGCAGAGGCAGCAAAGGTCCCAAAGGTTAAGCATTCCTGAGCACACACTTTGTGAGTTCCAGCACCAGAACTCTTTCCACCAGACCCAAATTCCTTCCATTTTACTAAGCAACATGTAAAGCCACTATGATCAGAAGGGAGGACCAAAGAATGGAGGAAGCAATTAAAACTTATAATGTTTTCTCCTTGTGTGATGCTCCAGTAATTATATTTGGAATTTGCAAAACATTTCCTTCCCACAAGCTCAGAATCATGTCAGTAATGTAACTTGATCGGCTCCACGGCAGAAACTTGGTTGTTCGGAGCTGGGAGGAACAGACAGAGTCAGGCCTCTGTGTTGGTCAGGCCACTTTCCCTGGAGTGTTCCCAGGACACACGAAGTTGCCTTGGGTGGAACAGTCCCTAGAACAGTGGCAGTCTAGTTACAGAGGCCTGCTTGTCTTGTTTGGGTTGTTCATTTTGAAAATCTATTCTTTTTTCCTTAGCAGTACTTTGAGCTCACTCAGAATCAGTCAAGATAACACAGAGTACTTCCTCGACTACAGACTGCTCACTGTTGTCTTTTTTTTTTTAATCTGTTATTGTGAACTTAAGGAATGAAAGTAGCCTTTATTAGAAATCTGCAGAGGAAGCCCACTTGGCAGAGGTTGTGTCCTCTGTTTCCATCTCAACAAGGAGGTATCCCCATGTCGCCTTGTGCAGGGACCAGAGCCCTCAGAGCCAGGGCTCCCTGCTGTTGTGCTATCCTGCCTTTGTATGGCCACCTGTGGGTCAGCTTGTGCCCACAAAGTAGGAGCCTGAGCCTTTTGATGCTGTGAGTTTCAAAACTACCTAAGAGGCAAAGGCAAGTTAAACTAGTTAGGGAGGGAAAGTTCTCTAGATTCCCAGGGCTGAAGCCCCACCACCACTTCCAGCTTTCTTGTTGATTAATTGGAAATAAGAGTCACAGACTTTTCTATCCTGGGCGGGGCGGGGGGGGGCACTTGGAATCAGGATCTTCAGATCTCAGCTTCCTTAGTAGCTAGGGTTACAGACATGAGCACTGAAAGCCTGGCTTCTAGCTATTCTCTTATAGTGGATGAAGGAGGATTCCTAAAGCTCAGCCCTTTCCACAAATACATCTCTAACAAAGACATCAAGAGAGAATGTACTCACTAGGTCAACCCCTGGCTGGGTCATAATTCTTAGCCAGGTTGTCATGGAAGACAGATTAGGACCTTGGGCTTCCAGCTACATTCTGACTCCAAGCTAGTTGGTGGTAAAGTTGTCTGGAGCTGGTGCTAAGGCTCATAGCAGTGTATGCGTTACCTCTCCTGGAACATGGCTGGACACAGTGGCAGAGAAGGGGATTTTCTTACCTCCATTTGGCCCCTCTAGTAGCCAACTTCCCACAGATCTGCAGGGATGGGATGTAGAGTAACTTCACCTGAGCCAAGAACACAGCCCCCCACCCCCCCAATCTCACTTATAGCCCTTAGGAGTTGCTAAGCAGGCAGAGTCCTCATCTTCTTCCCCACCACCACAAGTCCAGGAAGCAAGAGGCTGGTGTCTGAATGAGGAGGCTAGCTGCATCTGCCCCATAGCTGACCTTGGGTTGCTGTTTGTATTCACCTATGCTCAGATTAGGTTTCCTCACCAGGCCAGCACACACCCACATGGGATCTTTGGTCTTTTAAACTCAGAACTGGAAAAAAAAAGGGGATGCTCTAAAAAAAAATAAAAACCTTTCTTTTCTTTTTATCTTTTATTAAATGCCAGTACTGGGGCCTGAACTCAGGGCCAGTGCATTCTCCCTTAGCTTTAATACTGAAGACTAATGCTCTATCACTTGAGCCACATCTGGCTTTTTGGTGGTTGATTAGAGATGAGTCTTGTGGATCTTTTGCCTAGCTGGCTTCAAACCATGATCTGAGATCTCAGTCTCTTGTGAAGCTAAGATGATAGACATAAGCCATTAGTGCCTAGCCACCTTTCTTCACTTACCCTGTCTCTTCACCTTCAATTGGTGCTGTACCTCCAGGGCAGGCAGCTCAGTCCAGAGCTCATAAGTTACATGACCCCTCCCCACCTGCCAGCTCCTTTATTCTGCTGTGCAGGCTGGAGGACAACCTTCACTATCATCATCTCTGATTACTAATCAGAGCTTGTCCATTGTGGAATACACTTGTAGCCCCTGGAAGGACCTGTCTTCAAAGTGAGAGTTATTTACCTTAGGTATGGAAATTAAAGATGGCCATCATAATGCTGACCTTGAGCAGAAAAAGAAAGGAACAGTACTCAGGCCCTGAGTTCAAGTCCCAGTACAAAAATCAATCAATAAGAAAGAAATACACTCTAATCTCCAGTCTGATACCAAGATTCCGAAATATGAAGGGTAGAAAGAACTTGGGTAGTATTTAGGAAGTAAAAGGAAAAGTACTGAGAAAAGTATCAAGACAGGAAGGCACAGAGTAGCATGCTGATTCTACTTTTATAAAATCAACAATTAAAGAAGAAAGGAATTAAGGATTTCTGGGAGGGTACAAGAGATCTGGCCATGCATGGCCTCTGACAGTGGGACTGTGTGGTGCAATCAGACACCTTCGCTTTTTGTACCTTCTGTGATGTGCACCACAAACTTCTATTATCTAATCACCCTTGCCACGAAAAATTTAAATTCCTAAAAGAACCATTCTCTCCAAGATCCTGATGAATGCTGAGGCCCGGTAAAGCTGGCAGGAGGGGTTAGGCTTCCAGAGGTTGGCCAGGCACCTTGGGACTGCTGGGGATGCCTCGCTGGGGTGGGTGGGGACAGTGGAAGGCTGTGTAGCTACAGAACCTGAAAAGGCATATTCTTTTCTTGTCCTTCATCTTGTACCTCTTGGCCCACTGAGCCCTCAGGAAGTTTTTAGATCCTTTCCCAGGACAGCTGTGGGGAGGAATAAATGCACTTGGCCATTCGTGGCTTTCTAGACAGACGCTGGACCTGGTAAAACCCAGTGTCCTGTGCCTATGGGATGTCCAGAAGCAGGTTCTTTGGGCTGCCTGTGGCCACCCTGTCTAGAACAGGAAGCAGCAGAGTGTCTTCAAAGAGCCACAGTCCTGTGCAGGAGGGGCTGGAATCTCCCTCCTTTGAACTCTTCGCCTCCCCTAATTGCTGGTCCATGGAGACCTGGCTGAAAATTAGTTTAAATGCTAAATTGAGTTTCAAACCACGAGTCTCAGCCCCTGTGGAAACAGGACACCATGTAAAAATAGAAACTTCAAGTCAACTTGTTTTTCTAGGCTTTATGCAGCTTTGCTGTGAGGTTCAGAGTCCTTTGGCAAGTAATTGATGTTTGCAGAGATTCAGGTGTGTGAGGATTATTTCAGGAGGAAACTGGCTCCTCTTCATTAAGAAAAAAATCAAGGCAACCTAAAATAATCCTGGTAGAAGATGTTTTGATTAAATGGAGTTTTAACACGAAGGCAGCCATTACCCTCAGCCTGGATTCTTCAGAGCCAGGCAGTTAAGATTGTATAGCCAAGTTCATGCTTACAGTGATAGAATCAAATGGTTATTAAAAAGCAAATGGTTGCCAGAAGCATTAGAAACACCAAAACCTCAGGATCAGACTTGTAAGCAAATGGAATTGGTCTTTCTCCAAAATCCTGAAATGATTTAACCACATGGTTATAAATCAAAGGGGTTGTCTGAAAACAAGACAGCTTTCCCCAAGCTGTGTCTCTTAAATATTCTGTCCCAGCAAAACAGCTGTGGTGGAGCTGTCTACAAGAACGAGGAAAGCACAAGGCTTTTAAAGGACTTGAGGCCTCCAAGAAAAGAAGAAAAGGCCCAAAGCTCTGTGTGCTCTCAAGTTCTATGGAAGCTTCAGGCTAGGAACCAACGTGCCAACCGGACACAACCTTGTTAGAAATGTCTGTCCTTCTGGGTCCATAGGGCATTGGTTGCAAGACACCTATGGATGCCAAAATTGTTCACATAAAATAGTGCAGTACTGGTATAGGACCTCTGAACATCTTCCAACATGCTTTAAATCATGTCTAGAAGACATATAATATCTAAGATGACTTAAGTGTGATGTTAAACAGATAGGAAATATTAATCAAGGCATTTGAATGTGTTCAGTACTGATGCAACTTGTTTTCTCAGTATGTTCTATCCATTATAGTTGGTTCAATCCTCAGGTGCAAAACCTAAAGAGTCAAAGAGCTGATTATATGTGAAAAATATTATTGAACTGTGGGCCTTCTGCTGCTGGTGACATTAGGGGATTTCAGAGCAGGTGGCTATCAGCAGTGGGCTTTTCAACTCAGGGACTGGATGGACTCTGCAGCAAACTGGGTACGGTCTCCCTAAATGTGTGTGGTATGGCTCCTGGGTGGGGCAGCCCTGGAGTGGGAAAGGAGCTAAGTATTCCCTGGTGTATTCTGCCAGTGTGAGGAAAAGTACATGTGGTATAGGAGTGGTAGGAGATGAAGAGTGGTACAAGGCCAGAGATACAAGAAGTTAGGCCTACCAATAGTATTATCAGTGGCTTACACTGGTAATTCTATCTACTCAGGAGGCTCAAGATTCAAAACCAGCCTAGGGAAAGGAAGTCCATGAGACTCTTATCTTCAGTGAACTAGCTGGAGCTGTGGCTCCAGTGTAGAGTTCTAGCCTTTAGCAAAAAAGCTAAGAGATAGTGCCCAGGCACTGAGTTCAAACCCTATTACTGGCACTAAAAGAATGAAAGGAGGGAGGGAGGGAAGAGAAGGAGGGAGGAAAGAAAAGAAAGTGATGGCTCTGTGGCCATTTCATTTGGGCAGAGCATGAAGTATCCCCAGTTTGCTATTCTCCAGGCTGCTGCCCTCCAGCCATATTTACAGACCCAGATTATTTTATTTCTTGACTCTCAACTCCTCCAGAGTATTTTGGCAGACCGACAGGCACTTGGGGTTGCTTTATTTCAGGAGTTTGCAGATCAGGAAAGATTTGTTGTCAGGAACAATGCAAGTAGTAAACATTTCACCCTTAAAAGGCAAAAACACTGAGAGGCCAGGATGAAAACCCAGCAAGCAGGAAATCAGCCATTTGAAAAGTATGTCTTACATCTTTACTGCACAAGTGTCAGCTGAGCAGTGTGGGGAGAGAGAGGAGTGGTCCAACCCCGGGGGTTCTTGGAATTCACAGCAGACTTAATTATTTTGAAAAATTATCAGATTCAATTACTTAAATGAATTAAAATGCCTAGGAATCGATGAAACAAGCTAAAATTCTGCAATGAATCTTAAAGTCATGTCTCATAAAGAAACAGCTCCTGGCTTGAAGTTCAGAAAATTGAAAATTAATAAACAGCTCCTAGTGGGCCTACCTCACTAATGAATCTGTATATAATTGTGCATATAGAGGGATCTTCATGGAATTACTGTTTCCTAAAACAAGAAAGACCTTTGCAGCTGGTGCTCTTGTCTCACACCTGTAATTCTAGCTATTCAGGAGGCAGAGATTTGAGGATCTTGATTCTAAGCCGTCTTGATTCTAAACTCATATTTCCAATTAAACAACTGGAAGTGGAGGTGTTGCTCAAGGGGTAAAGGACCAGCCTTGAGTGAAATATCCAAGTAGAGCACAAGCCCTTGAGTTCAAGCCCCAGTGAAGAGGGGGAGGAAGGAAAGAAGGAAAAGAATACAGGAAGGGTGGGAGGGAGAAAAAGAAGGGAGAAAGGAAGGAAGGAAAGAAGGGAGAAAGGAAGAGAAATGAGAGAGAAAGAAAGGAAAAAGAAAGGGGGAAAGGAAGGAGCAAGCAAACTTTGTGAGCTCACTTCTTAGGTATGAGGTTCTTAGAAAGCTAATTTCTGGGACTGGGAATGTGGCTTAGTGGTAGGAGTGCTTGCCCAGCATGCATGAAGCCCTGGGTTTGATTCCTCAGTACCACATAAACAGAAAGGCTGGAAGTGGTACTGTGGCTCAAGTGTTATCTTTGAACAAAAAAGAAGCTTAGGGACAGTGCCCAGACCCTGAGCTCAAGCCCCAGGACTGGCCATAAAAAAAAGCTCATTTCTGGAGGTTTCTTTCTCCTGAACTCTGAGATATAGAAGAGTGTCCAGTTGCTATTTGTTCCCCACACACATACCCACACCCACATGCTCCGTAGCAGCTACAAACCCAGTAGGCTGCTTTCTGGTGCTGTCACAAAATACCAGATTCTGAGTAATTTGTAAGTGGAGATTTAGTTAGTTCATGGTCCTGGAGGCTGGGAATTCCAAGAGCACAGCACTGGCACGTGTTGAGTGTCTTCCTGTTGTATCATAACTCGGAGGGTATCCATGGTGAGACAGATTAAGTTTGCTAGCTCAGGACTCTCTTCCTCCTCTTAGGAAATCACTACTTAATTGATCATAGGGTCCCTGACCTGATGAACTCGTCCAATTCTAAATACCTCCCAGAGCTCCATCCTGAAATACCATTAACATTAATTTGGGGATTGTGAACAGGGAACACATTCAAACCATGACAGTCAGAAACCATCACCTCCTTCATAGTACAAGAGGTGGTTGTGTAATGTCCCTGTGACCCTCCCTGTGGCTTCCTGCTCCTTACAACATGTGCCTCCTTCCTGCTTAGAGACGAGGCTCACATAGTCAGTGCACTACTATGCAGCTGTGCCCACCTTGGCCACCCTGCCTGGGAGCAGAGAAAGACTGCAAGTGTCTCGGGTAGCTTAGGATGCTAGACAGACTGCCCTCACCTAGACAGCAGCTTTGGAGGTTGAGAAACTGCCCTTACTTAGCAGCTTTGGAGGTTGAAAGACTAAGAGAAGGGTGACACCCTAAGAGAAAGGGTGGGGTTCTGGTGAAGGTCTTCTCCTTGACAGTGTACACAGCTTATTCCTCATTCTGTCCTCCATGACAAAAAAAAATGAGGGAAAACTTGGCAGCCTCTTTTTATAAGGGCATTAATCCTGTTAATCCAGGAGGTAGCACTCAGTAAACTCCACCCCTATGATCCAGTTACATCAAGATCCCACATCCAATTCCCCTCACATTCAGGGTCACAATTGCAAAACAGTAATTTGACAAGATAAAAATATTCAGTCCAATCCAGCAATGCAGGCAGCCAGCATAGAAGTGTAAACTCAGTACCAGAGTCAGTTTGAGGTAGCCACTCTGTCAGTGTAATCACAGGGTCCTAGAATCTCAGATGTAGGAAGCACCTCAAGAGGCCTTTCCTTCAGGGCAGTCAATGCTTTTCTGAATGATGATCAACTGCTCTATTAGTGTCCTTTAATTATCCAGGATACCTTTCTACTGTCAATCTGCCCATCAGAAACCTCTTTACAACCAGTAAACGTGCTGTCCTCTGCTGGAAAGCATGGAAAATATGAAAAGACTGCATTGACCTGGCCTCAAAGTATGTACAATACAGTGCCCAAGAAAAGCACTCAGGACTATCTCCAGCAGGAATTGCACCTGGAGAGTTGCAGTTGATTGTAAGCAATATTTTGGACATGGGCTACTGGTGTTTATCCCCTACACTAAAACCCTAGGAAAAGAAATTCCCATTATCTGTTTCCATCTCTCCTTTCCCTTAAACAAAACTTCTTAAACTCAAGAAATTGAAGACTTAGGTTTTGTCCAGACTGCTTTTCTAGTTGACCTGTTCACAAGATTCTTTCAAGTAACTTCTTCCATTTGGGACGGTGATGAAAACAAGAGGACCCTCTGCAGATGTTGTTGATGAACCAGCTCTCCAGAAATAAATGTTGGCAGGAAATGGGAGAGAGCTGGAAGAGCCTCATCAGTCATCAGCCCAAGAAGACCCTTTTCTAGGAGCTGGAGTCCTTGTGAAGGGGACATCTGTTCTTCTTAGGACTTCAGTGTTAGAGCTGTCTGGGGCCAGGAGGTAGCACTCAGAAAGTCCTAAGACCAAGGCCTGAGTCTACTTTGGGTTTGCAGAGACATCTGAGCCAAGTTATTTTCTCTCTGTGAGTCCCTTTTCTGCCTTGCCTTGAAACCATGCTATGGTCTCTTTGGGAGATGGAAGCTCTTGGATGTAGATATGCTTGACATCCTCAGAACCCAGTGCTCTCTGCAGACTGAAGCTCTTATACCTGTTCCCTGGGATCCAGTCAAGAGTCTATAGGCAAAAGAGGCATGCTCTCCACTTCTTGCTGGTAGCATTGCTCACTTAGAAAGTTCATTTTTAAAAATGGGTTTCATCTTTTCAGAGATTACTTTGATAGGAATCTTTTTCTTCCCAACTCTGTCTCTGCTTTTTTGTGGTGTTGGGGATTGAACCCAGGGCCTCTTGCATGCTAGATAAACACTTTACAACTGAACCACACCTTAGCCCATTAATTAAGGCTGTTTATAGTACAAGTCAATAGCAACAAGGGTATATGGAACATGTTCTGGTCCCTCGGCTTTAGTGTTCAGATCTTGTGTATACAACAGCTTTAAATAACCCTCTTTAAGTTTCTGGGAAATTTAATGGTATAGAAACTAAATTGGTGAGCAGGGGAATCTAGAACATGGTGGTGCTTCTCCAATGAGAAAATCTACAAATAGAGCAAATTTCATGAGAAACAACAGTATTTTACAGTACAGATCACCATTCATGCTTACAAACTGCACCTGAAATTCGCTTTCCATTTATAATCTTGAAAGGCTACTATTTAAGAAAGCCAATTTTAGTCGGATGCCGGTGGCTTACGCCAGTAGTCCTAGCTACTCAGGAAGCTGAGATCTGAGAACTGAGGTTCAAAGCCAGCCTGGGCAGGAAAATCTGTGAGACTCTTAGCTCCAATTAACACCAGAAAACTGGAGGTGGCGCTGTGGCTCAAGTGGTAAAGCACTAGCCTTGAGCTGAAGAGCTCAGGGACAGTGCCCAGGCCCAGAGTTCAAGCCCCATGTTCAAGAAAAATAAAAAAAATCACTTTCGAAAAGTTGTCCAGCAATACAGGGTGGAGGCATTATTTTCTGCTTTTCTGAAATTATGCCTATAGTTCTCTTTTTTATTTAAATCACAGGTAGTAAGAATCGAGCGGTTTCTTTGTTGATGTCCTCAGAGAGGAAGACCCTGTGTGTATCATAGCTTATCTCCTAGCAGCAGTTACAGAGTTGTTTCAAGTAACTAAGTAACTAGTCAACTCAGAAGCCAAGAATAAAAAAGCCACCAAAAACACCAGAAAGGCAAAGAAAGAAATTAGGTAAAATGGATATAAAGGGTTTGAACCGATAATTCTGTAAGATGTATGAATAGCCATTAAGCACGTGAAAATAACCACAGTGGGATTCTATGTGCAACTTAGTAGTTGCCTATCAGAATGGCTGTTACCCACAAACAAGAAGGTGGAAAAATGGAACCCTTATGTGTTGGAGATAGAAATGTGAAAAGATGCAGCCACTGCAGAAAATAGCGTGGTGGTTGCTGAAAAATAAAGCAGTGAATTGCCAGTGGTCCAGCTATTGTGCTTCTGAGTTAATATCCTGAAACACTGAAAGCAGAGACTCAAACAGATATTCAGAAACCATGACAACATTCTTCACAGCAGTCAGAATGGGACCAACCTAAGTGTCTATCAGTACTTAAGTGGAAACAAAAACAGATGTGAACAAACGGTAGACTATGACTCAGCCCTAAAAAGGAAGGAAAAATTGAGCAAGGCACTAGTGATTCATACATACCTGTAATGCTAATCACTTGGGAGACTGAGAATAGGAGGATTGTTGTTCAAGGCTAGCTGATCAAAAAAAAATCACAAAATTTCTTCTCATCCTGGTCACAGCAGTATATTCCTGTCATCTCAAGCTACATGGGAAACTGAGATTGGAGGATTGAGTTTCTAAGAAAAAAAAAGTCCTTGAGACTTCATCTCCTTGGAGGGAATCTGGATGAAGTGGCATGTGCAAATGTGACCCAGCAGTAAGTGAAAGCCTAAAGTAGGCAGGTCATAGCTCAGGCACAGGCACATGTGCAAGCAAGAAGTGAGACCTTATTTTAAAAATAACCAATGAAAAATGAGGCCAGAGGTATAGGTAAGTGCCTAGCCAGAACAAGGCACTGAGTTCAAACTTTAGTTCTGCAAAAGAAAGAAGAAAGGTAGTTCTGCAAAAGAAAGAAGAAAGGAAGGAAGGAGGGAAGAAAGGGAGGGAAGGAGAAAGAGGAGAAAGAAAGATGAAGAGGGGAGGGAGGCCATGCACTGGTGGCTCATGTCTGTAATCCTAGCTCTGCAGGAAGCTGAAATGTGAGGATTATGGTTCAAAGCCAGCCTGGGCAGGAAAGTCTGGGACTTCCCAAAAAGCTGGTTCAAGTGGTTCAAGTGGTACAGTACTAGTCTTGAGCAAAAGAGCACAAGGACAGCACCTGGGTCCTGAATCCAGGAGCCTTGCCCCCCCCCAAAAAAAAAAAGAATAAAGGAAAGAGAGAAACTTTATCCATTGTACTAGTGACTCACCCCTCTAATCCTAGCTACTTGGAAGGTTGAGATTAGAATTTCAATTTGAGGCCATCCCAAGTATAAGTCGAGAATTCTTCTCAACCAGAAGCTGGATGTGTGTGGTAAAGTGTGCCTGTCAACCTAGCCATATAGGAGGCTGAAATCAAGAGGATCCCTTATTTCTCATCTAAGCAGCATCCTGAGCCTTTCCTGAATCAGTATTGCTGATTCAGGGGTGGGGGACAACCAAAACTTTGCAGGGATTGAGATACTTCTCAAGAAGGGCCAGGAATGAAGTAGTCCCAGCTGATTTTCTTAAGATCCTAGGTTCCAGGTAGCAAGCCAAGTGTGAGGAATGGTGGATGTTTGGTGGGTGAAATGAACCATGCAGCCCACAGGCCTCTGAGGCCTGCCAGGAATGGGCCCAGTGGGCATCACATAGCCTTGCTATGGTAACTCCAGCAGGGAGGCCATCAGCTCTGTGAGGTACCTTGGAGATCCCATGGCTTCACACATCTTCCTAGGGGCTCCTCTTGCTTTCAGAATGTGGCTGGTCTACCTGCAAGTGCTGCTGAGAGTGGCATTGGCCAGAACCCATCCCAACACAGCTTCATCCCCTCCTGTGAGAGGCATCACACTTTTGGTGACAGTCTTGTCACTGATACCATGCCTGATAGGTTCTAGAGCTGAGCATGCTACTGACGCCATGTTAACTTTTCATCCTGGCCTTTATATGTCAGAACAACTGTTTAGGGGGTAAAAATAAAACATGGAACCTTTACCTCATAGTAGCTTATTGAGGAACCTTGTATTGGATAGTTCTTGAACTTGGGCTGCTTTCTTTGAACTCAGTTTGTGTGTTATTCACTCTAACATACATTTGGAAGATGGTGGCTGGTGGCAGGAGACAGATCCTGTGTGTATCTGGTCTTCTTACTGAATGGGTTCACTGAGCAGGAGCCACCTTGATCTTCCTCTCTTGGAACACGTGTGCAAGTGGCTATAATGGTTACCATTGTTAAATGAGGAAGTCAAAACAGAAATGAATCAGTTTCCTAAGATCACCAGCTGTGTGGTGAGATGATGGGTCTGGCTCAGGGCTGTCAGGACCTGGCTAGAGCCATCTTTCTGTGCTAGTATTTATCTGAACCTTGATGAACTATATACATGTGGTCTGATGTTTTCTTGTGTGAGTGTGTGTGTGTGTGTGTGTGTGTGTGTGTGTGTGTGTGTGTGTGTACGTACATATGCTTTAGCACTGGAACTTTAATTCAGGGCCTGGGACACTGGTGCTTCACCACTTAAGCCACAGTTCCACTTTCAGCTTTTGAGGTGGCTAACTGTAGATCAGAGTCCCATGGGCTTTCCTGCCCAGGCTGACTTTGAACCTCAATCCTCAGATCTCAACATCCTGAGCAGCTAGGATTACAGGCATAAGCCACTGGCACCTGGCTTGTATGTTAGGCAGGTCTGTCCTGTGAATCAGAAACTTAGGTGTGTTCACAAACACATCACTCTCGTCTCTGTGCTCCAGAGCTGGCTTTTAATTGCTCTAAGGCTTCTAATTGCTTCTCAGGTCTCTAAGTGTGTGTGTTTCTTGGCTTCAGAATCATAACCATGCCTGCATAGCCTGTCGGATCATCTACCGCTCTGATGAACACCACCCTCCCATCCTGCCCCCAAAGGCTGACTTGACCATTGGTCTGCATGGGGAATGGGTGAGCCAGCGTTGTGAGGTGCGTCCTGAAGTCCTGTTCCTCACCCGCCACTTCATCTTCCACGACAACAACAACACCTGGGAAGGGCATTACTACCACTACTCAGATCCTGTGTGCAAGCACCCCACTTTCACCATCTATGCCCGGGGCCGATACAGTCATGGCATGCTCTCCTCCAGGGTCATGGGTGGCACAGAGTTCGTGTTCAAAGGTAGGTCTGCTACCTCCTGTCCCTACAGAGTGTCTCAGGAGCTGTTCTAAGATGTTTTTGTTGAGGCAGAGCCTGAGAGAAGAGGCATGTTCTTCTTTTTCTTTTATTTTTCTGTGCCAGTGTTCGGTCTTAAACTCAAGACCTGAACTCTGTCCCTTAGCTTTTTCACTCAAGGCTAGAGCTCTTCCATTTGAACCACAGCTCTACTTCCAGCTTTTTTTTTTTGGTGTTTAATAGGGAAAAAGAGTCTCATAGACTTTCTTGCCCAGGCTGGCTTTGAACCTTGATCCTCATATCTCAACCTCCTGAATAGCTAGGATTATGGACATGAGCCTCTTGCATCTGGTAAGAGCATCTTTTTATTTTGCTCTATATGCTAGGGATGGACTAAGGGAGCTATTTTTATCTCTCAAAGCATCCTTGGAAATGCCCCTGAGCCCCAGTCTGGTCAGCAGGGCCAGATCCATCCCTGGAGCTTAAATGTAGTGGATTCCATATCACTATATGGGTAGCTATCAGGTATGGCCCAGCCAGGACACTACTTGAACAGAACCTTACCTCTGTGTGTTCCTTTATTGGCACACTTAGGCAGGACTGAGCTGCCTCTCTGACAGTGTCATACTTGTTCATGTGCCAGGTGCCTTTCTGATGGGGGAGCACATGTGTATACATTGAACACACACAAGTATCTGCTCCACAGTACAAACCTGCCTAACAAAACAGACCACACTGTGCCTGTATCTCAAGCCTATAATCCTAGTGCTCATGAAGATCATGGCTCAAAGCCAACCTTGGCAGAAAAGTCCATGAGACTCTTACTTCCTATTGTCCACATTAAAAAAAATCAGAGATGTGGCTCAAGTGGTAGAGTGCCAGCTTTGAGTGAAAAGCTAAGGGACAGTACCTAGGTCTTGAGTTCAAGCCCCAGTACCATTGAAAGAAAAAAAAAAGCCAGGTGCCAGTGGCTCATGCTATAATGCTAGCTACTTAGGAGGCTGAGGTCTGAGGATCATGGTTTGAAGCCAGCCCACAGGAAAGCCTGTGAGACTCTTATCTCCAATTAACCACCAGAAAAACAGAAGTGGAGCTTTAGTTCAAAGTAATAGAGTGCCAGCCTTGAATGAAAAAGCTCAGGGACAGCACCCAGGCCCTAAGTTCAAGCCCTACAATCAACAAAAAAGATAAAAATCAGGCCACATATATGCAATACATTAGAGCCAAGCTGAGTAGCAGCACAGAAAGAGCTGTGACCTGGTCCTGAGACCATAGACTAGCCCTACCTCCTCACAGCTGGTGAGCCTGGCGACTCCTCTGAGGCTCAGAGTTGCCATTCCCAACCTGAGCTCCCCCTGCATGTCACCTTGTCACAGACTGGAAGGTAGGAGCACCACTGGGAAGGTTGGAGCTGAGTGCTAATCACCAAGCAAAGAGGCTGGGTCACTTGAGGCTGTTCACAGCCCAGGGGCCTTGCAGACACTGTTTTAATTCTCTTTTTAAAGCTTGAACATCTTTGTAAAGTAGCACCTCCCTTGAGATACCAAGTAAAGACTGATGGCTTTGGTCCTGAGGTGAGCCCTCCAAAGAAGCATTGTAGTATCATATTGTGCAAGGTTCCCAAAACATCTTAGCCCATCTGTTCAGGGATGCAAGTTAATTCCTGGCACACCAGCCTCTGCCTTGTGATGAGCCAGGCTGGGGACATTCAGTCTCTGACCACTGGTCCCAAAACCTGTTATGTTACATGCAGTTGAGACCAGGGGCTTCCAGAGAAACACCCCACAAAACTGGGCTTCTGTTCATTTATTTACTCTTTTTGTTTGTTTGTTTGCACTCTGACTTAATTTAGATGTCTAATTTAGGGGCCGGTGCTAATTTTTAAGACTGATGGATAGTTGACACCAGCACTTTGTCATAGACACAAGCATTTATTATTTTTGCATCCTAAGGAGTCATTTTTTGCAAACACAATTTCAGGGAAATACTGTGATGGTTTCCTGTTATACTGCCGGGCACAATCAGCCACACACTGAGCACAGCATTTACACACCAAATGCAGCCTGTGTTTGCTGGCCACAAAAGCTGCTCCTTGCTATCTGCAGGGAATTAATTACAGAACCCATTAGAATACCAGGCCCCAAGTTCCCCAAGTCCCTATAAAAAAGCATAGTGAAACAAGGTGCTGGTGGCTCATGCCTTTGATACTAGCTACTCAGGAGGCTGAGATCTAAGGATCTTAGTTCTAGATCCTCAGCCAGTCCAGGCAGAAAAATCTGACTGACTGTTATTGCCATTTAATCAGCAAAAAGCCAGAAGTGGAGATGTGGTTGGTTGCTAGGCTTGAGAAAAGGCCTTGCAACATGAGCACAAGGCCCTGAGTTTAGGCCCCAGTACTGGCACACACAAAAATATAGTGATTTCATCTGCCTTACAACAAGCCTCCCTTAGGATAGCACATATAATTCCTTTAATTTTAATTTATTATTTTTGCTGGTCCCAGGGCTTGAACTCAGGGCCTGGATGTTGTCCCTGAGGCTCTACCATTTAAGCCACAGCACCACTTCTGGCTCTTCTGAGTAGTTTATTGGAGATGAGTCTCATGGAGATTTTTCTGTCTGGGATGGCTTCAAACCACAATCCTCAGATTTCAGCCTCCTGAGTAGATAGCATTACAGGTATGAGCCAGTGGTGCCTGGCTAATGCATAATTTCTAGGTTACCAATAATATCTAGCACACATAACACAATGCCAGTGCTCCATCAATACTTGATATACTGCATTAAGAGACTAAGAATATTCAAAGCTGGACACTGGTGGCTCACACCTGTAATCCTAGCTATTTAGGAGGTTGAGACCTCAACATGATAGTCTGAAGACTTCTCAAGCAGGAAAGTCCATGAAACTCTAATCTCCAGTTAGCCACAAAAAAGTCAGAAATTGGACCAGGCGCTGGTGGCTCACGCCTGTAATCCTAGCTACTCAGAAACCTGAGATCTGAGGATCGCAGTTCAAAGCCAACCCAGGCTGGAAAGACTGTGAGACTTTTATCTCCAATAAACCACTCAGTAAACCAGAAGTGGTACTGTGGCTCAAGTGGTAGAACGTTAGCCTTGAGCTGAAGAGCTGAGGGACAGCGCCCAGGTCCAGAGTTCAAGCCCCATAACGGACCCAAAAAAAAAGTCAGAAATAGACTTGAGCCACATCTTAGCTTCCAGCTTTTTGCTGGTTAATTGGTTTAACATGGATGTAGAACCTGTGGGTACTGAGGGCTGACTGACTGTATTTGGCATAACTGCCATTTCCCTGGTTATGTGGGACTCCCTGGCCTTAACAGTGACTCCATGGTCAACAGTGCTGGAAGGTGGTAGCATTGTTTTCTGAAAAGAAAGCCTTGTAGAGGTCGAGGGTTCCCACCACTGGCTGGGTGAGTCACAAGAATCTCTGTCTCCCACAGTGAATCACATGAAGGTCACCCCGATGGATGCAGCCACTGCCTCACTCCTCAATGTCTTCAATGGGAATGAATGTGGGGCTGAGGGCTCCTGGCAGGTGGGTGTTCAGCAAGATGTGACGCACACCAATGGCTGTGTGGCCCTGGGCATCAAGCTACCTCACACAGAATATGAGATCTTCAAAATGGAGCAGGACGCCCGGGGCCGTTACCTGCTGTTCAATGGCCAGAGGCCCAGCGATGGCTCCAGCCCAGACAGGCCAGAGAAGAGGGCCACATCCTACCAGATGCCTTTGGTCCAGTGTGCCTCAGCCTCGCCCAGGGCGGAGGACTTGTCAGAAGACAGTCGGGACCAGGCACCAGGGAGGAGACCCCAGGCCCTGCTGCCTACTGTCCTGTTAAGCCTTTTGACTTTACTACATTGGAACATCCTCAGATAGAAGATTTTTAGAAAATGCTATTTTTTCTAAACTAAGAATCCCTTACCATTTACAGATTTTTTTAAACAAAAAAAGACATGATTCTTTTGATGCACTTGAATGCCTGAGAACTGTCATCCCCTTCCCCCTCCAGCCTGAGTCATGAACAGCCTGTTTGAAGTTTTCTGCTTTGAACTCCGTCCAGCTGATTCCTGGCCTGAGCAACTTCGTGGCACTTTAAGCCTGCAGCATTTGGGGCGAGCGTGTTTGGTAAAGGCAGCTGGGGGTGGGGGTCAGAGCTAGGTCCTTCCATTTTTGTGCTTCCAATTATTATTGTATTGCTGAGTTGAGCTTAGAAGAAGCATATGACAAGCTACATTTTTTTCCTGCCATTTTACTATGGTTATGTCCTGTCTCCTTTGAAACAGTTTTACACTCCAATTTTTCTATGATGGAATCCTACACAGAATTAGTTTGGGACTGTAATCAAAACACCTTGCCTTAAGATAGAGGAGCCAAATGATAGTAGTTAATGACTGCAATCCTAGCTACTGAGGAGGCTGAGGAGCAAGGTTCAAAGCCAACCGTAGGCTGTAAAGTCTATGTGAATTATCTCCAATTAACCAGAAAAAATCTGGAAGTTGAGATGTGGCTCAAGTGCTAGCCTCGAACAACAACAAAAAAAAAAACCCAAAAAGCTAATGGATAATGCCCATGCCAAGAGTTTAAGCTCCAGCACTGGCCAGCACATGCATGCACACACGCACGCGTGCACACGCACACACACACACACACACACAAAGATTTAGGTATAGATATGTACAGAGGAAAAAGTACAAGGTTTAGCTAAACTATCTTATAATCTATACCAAAATAAGGAGAGAAATCACAACTTTAGGAAATGTTGCGTGGGAATGTATGGTAATTAAAGTTTAAAAGTAATTTAAACTGTTCTTACTTTATTATTTTTGTTTTGCTGAGAGAAGAGGCACATGTTCTGTGCTGCTGGTTACATAATGCAAGCTGCTTCTGTATTTGTTCTCACCAGGCCCAGACACTGGGAAAAATAAGAAAGCAAGCTAGTTTGGTGCTGGTGACTCATGCTGAGATCTGAGGATCATGGTTTGAAGATAGTCTGGGCACAAAATCCCATAAGACTCTTATCTCCAGTTAACCAGCAAAATGCCAAATGTGGAGCTGTGACTGAAGTGGCAGCACTCAACAGCCTTAAGTGAAAAAGCTAAGAGTCATAGTCGAGCCCTGAGAGTTCAAACCCCAGTGCCAGCACCAACAAATGAAGTAACAACAAAAAAGAACATCATGATTCTAGTCAAGAACAGGTTCCTCTGGGCAGCAGCAGTGGTAGAAGCCACCTGAGTGATAGAGACAGTGCACGTTCATCATAGCTTCCCTGTGGGGCATTGAATCCTGGCACACAGTATGTGGTTAAGGGCAGGCAGAGGGAATCATTGCAGCATCTCTTCCATCTTCAAAGATGAATCTGTTCTGATGCTTCAGGAGCTATTCCTGGAAGATGGGTTGGGAATCTGCCACAGTGGATCATCCCTCCATTAGTTCACACCTGGGTGGAGCAGCTTGGTATGAGTTATCAAACATGCCAGCTTGACTCAGTTTCCTTCCTGTCCTGTCCCTGCCATGTTTTCAAGGCCATCTCACTCAGAGTCAGCTTTTTTTTTTTTGCATGCCATAATTCCTTTTGATTATTTCAACTAGTGCTGTGTTGTCTCCCCACCAAGTGTTATTGCTCCTAAGGACCAATGTTGACAAGAGATGTGTAGCCCAAGACCTAGGTATAATGAGAGCAGACATGGAGATCATGGTCCAGAACACTCACCCTCACATTTAAGAATTCACGTGGGAGCTTGGCATAGTGGTATATGCTGCCTATAATTCCAGCACCAAGGAGGCTGAGATAGGTAGATCACAAGTTCAAGGCTAACTTGGACTTCAGGAGGAAAAAAAATTAACTTTATGAAATGCAGAGTTTTTCCAGTGTGTTATTAAGTTATAATGATGACATGGGATAGGAAAGTGCTTTATTTTTAGATATTTAAAATCATGGTGCATACCTAGGGGGGTTTATTCCAAATGAAAATGCTAACTTAATGTCAGCCAAGTTTAATAAACAAAAAAGTCAAAAGTTTCCCATAGAGTATGTCTTATCTGTGAGCTTATTAATTGCCATTTTCTTTTTAGGGGGTGGCCAGCACTAGGGTCCTGCTTGCTAGGCAGGTACTCTACCACTTAAGCTGCACTCTTGACCTTTTTTTTACTTTTAGTTATTTTTCAGATAGACATATACAATTTTCCTAGACCAGCTTCTGATTTGATCATCTTTCTGTCCCCTGCATAAGCATGCATCATCCCTCATAGCTCAGGTTTGAGATAGGGTCTTTCTAATGTGTTTGCTTGAGCTGGTATGGAATCACATTTATAGACATGAGCTACCATGTGTGGTCCTTTAATCTTTAAAGTGAAAAACTATTCATTGCTAAAACATGTCTCGGTGACCAATCATGAATGACAGGATTATAGTCTCCCAGTTCACACCACCCACCTAGAATCAGGTATTTTAAAAGTATGCCAAAGCCAGAAACCAATGGCCCAAGCCTGTAATCCTAGCTACTCATGAGGCTGAGATCTGAGGATCAAGGTTTGAAGCCAGCCAGGGAAGGAAAGACCATGAGACTCTAATATCCAATTAACCAGCAAAAAAGTGAAAGTAGAGCTATGGCTCAAGTGGTAGAGTCCTAGCCTTAAGCAGAAAAGCTCAGGAACAGCACCCAGGCCCCGAGGTCAAGCTCCAGGATCAACACACACACACACACACACACACACATACACAGAGTATGCCACATATGTTAATCTGTACACAGTATACATGAAATCCATGTGATCATATCACTTCTGGTGTATCATAAATCATTACTGAGATAGACCGATATAATTTATTTGTAAATCATTGATACTTAGGTATATATCTGTGTGTGTCACCATGTGTATAATCTTGTCTGGGTTGTGTCATATCGACATTAACAGATGTCTCTAAAGGCATCCTCTCTCGTGTACCAGTGGTCTTCATACAAGTGTGATTTCCCATCACCTTTGAAAAGGCAACAGTCCAGGGCTGGGAAGGTGGCTCAGTGGTAGAGCGCTTGCCTTGCATGCCTGAGGCCCTGGGTTCGATTCCTCAGCACCATATAAGCAGAAAAAAAACCCAACAGTGGCACTGTGGCTCAAGTGGTAGAGCACTAGCCTTGAGCTGAAGAGCTGAGGGACAGTGCCCAAGCCCAGAGTTCAGGCCCCACGACCGGACCCAAAAAAAAGGAAAAAGCAACAGTCTAGCTCTAGGCTGTTCAGGCTCGAGAGTCACAAATGCTCATTCAATACCAAGATATTTTTCTGATCCTAGATCATTCTATAACAAACTTAAAATACTCTATAGTATACCCTTGTGTACTGGCAAGTCTGTCCCTAAGTGAGTGGTAAATGTGCTTATAAATACTAGATTTGCTGCACCAGTGGTTCCAGTAGGATCCATACAAGGCATACTGCCCTCCTTCTCCCTTAAGTCTCTCCAGGTTCCAGTAAACACACCATTCTAACTCTCAACTTGTCTGAGAGTAAAATTTTAATTCCACCTCCAAGTGAGACATGTGGTAACTGTCTTCCTGTGCGCTTTCATTCATTTAATGTAAGGACCTCCAGTTCCATCCATGTTGTCCCAAGTGATAATATTTTATGCTTCCTGGCTGAATAATACTACACATATATTGCATAGCCTTTCTGTAGCCATCAATTGAGGAACGTATAGACAGTTCCTGTTTCTGGGCTACAGTAAATAATGCTATAATAATCATGGGCACACAGATGTCTTTCCTATAGACTGATTTAATTTCCTTTGATGTGTATAGTGATGGAATTGCTCTATAATTCAGTATTTCTATGTTTAGTTATTTTAGGGACTTCAATATAGTTGTCCACAATATCTGTACTAATTTGCATTCCATTAACAGTGCCCCAAGGTTCCCTTTTCTCTACATCCTCACCAGCACTTGTGATTTTTGATAGTAGCTATTCTAACTGGAATATGGTGGTAACTTATTATGGCTTTAATTTGCATATTATAATTGTGATAATAAACATGCTTATGTTTCTGTTGGCCAAAAAAAGTACTAGACTTTGGGAAAATCATGAATAAACAAAGGGATGCCCTTGCAGACTTCTCTGGCCTGCTGCAACTAGGTTCTTAGCCCTTTGCTAAAACAAAGCATGGGAGACTGGATAATTTATAAAGAATACACAGTTTTGTTTTGGCTTACAGATCTGGAGCCTGGTCAGCCCATATCAGGCAGCCACATGTGACCAGGCCCTGGGCTACTTCAGCACATGGGTGAAGCTGAAAGATATGTAGGCTTGAGTATAAGAGGCAAAAACCAGGGTGGGCTTGCTTTATTCAACCCAGGCTCTGGAGCAGAGCAAGCACTCGCTCCAAAGATAGATGTCAGTTCTTTCATGAGGCTCTGCCCATGACCCACTCCCTCACCAGGCTTCACCTCCCAGCGCTGTTGCATTAAAGAAATTCAGGTTCCAATACATGAACTTGAGGAAAGCCTGAATGCACAACATCAGGCTTCATTGCTTACTGGGGTGCAAACTGATGGGTTAGGACCATAAACTTTGAATAAATTTAGATGCAATCAAGACTTCAAACTCTGGGCTGGGAAGGTGGCTCAGTGGTAGAGCGCTGAAGAGCTGAGGGACAGCGCCCAGGCCCACAGTTCAGGCCCCACGACCGGACCCAAAAACAAAAAAACAAGACTTCAAACTCTAACCAAATTGATCCCAGGTTCCAAAAGGAAACACCTAGCATCTACTTTTCTCCACACAGAAGAAAGGGTCTGTTTTCTCAGACATGACAAAGCAAGTCTGGTACCCTACAGTAGTCAAACATTCTGCCCAGCGTGTATGCCTCCAAATGATTTTGTCTGTATAGTGGTCTTAGGACAGCCCACTGGGGCATCCCAGCAGTGCCAAGCATGAAGGGCCCCTGCTGGAGAAGCTGGCAGTCGTACATGTCCCATGTTTATAGGAGCAACTTGACCATGAGATTTGTGGTTTCTGGATAAAGGAAAGCTCCTATGATAATCAAAGACATTCTGTGCTCTTACTAGTGATTTTCATCTACAGTGGAAATGAAGGTTCTGTGCCTGGCTGTGCATAGGAGCATCATAGCATTTCATGTTAAAATGGTGCCCATCTGGGCAAGATTCTAGACATGTTACAATTAAACATAGAAACCCATAGTGTTGCCAGGGCGGTCATGCTTGTAATCCTACCTATTCAGGAAGCTGAGGCCTGGGAGATCATAGATCAAAGTCAGCCTGGACAGAAAAGTTCAAGATATTCCATCTCCAATTAACCAGCAAAAAGCCAGACTGGAGGTGTGAGGCCATGGTACTTGCAAAAATAAGGGATGTAAGGAAGGAGAGGGGGAGGGAGGTAGGGAAGGAATAAAGGGGAAGAAGCCCACAGAACACGTAATCAGATGTGGCAGGATAAGATTCTGGGGCAGAGGGCTGGGAAGTTGGCTCAGTGGTAGAGCGCTTGCCTTGCATGCCTGAGGCCCTGGGTTCGATTCCTCAGCACCACATAAGCAAAAAGAAAAAAGCCGGAAGTGGCGCTGTGGCTCAAGTGGTAGAGCGCTAGCCTTGAGCTGAAGAGCTGAGGGACAGCGCCCAGGCCCAGAGTTCAGGCCCCACGACCGGACCCAAAAAAAAAAAAAAAAGATTCTGGGGCAGAGTTACTGCTGGAGGTGGGGGGGGGGGCACAGGCAGAATGAGTGGGTCCACCCAGGTTCAGAGACCTACCTAGCCCACACAGGTGTCCCCAGACTTCCTGTGACATCTGTGCTCTCATGACTCCAGATATCTCTCATAAGATTGGACCAGAATCAAGAATCAAGACCAGACTTGAATCAGTATTCTCCATGAAGCAGTAGATTGGTGAGAAAATCCATGAGTACCTTTTCTCACCTGTCCTAAAAATTAAGCAAGTCCTTCAAATCCCTATGGTGTTCCTGGCTTGCAGAACAATTGCTAATTCTGAAATTGGACCCCTCTTTCCTAGCAATCCCACCTCCCTGGGGTTTCAGTTTCCAGAAGAAAGTATCTGGAAAGAAAGGCAGGGGAACTATGTTATCCAACTTCTCTATCTGCTGAGATGGGAGCGATTGAGACATGCATTTACTCCAGCCTTGCCCAGTCAAGGAGACCTGACAGAACAAGTATCAGATGTAAGCTCCCAAAGCATGACCCCAGACACATGCATCTCGGCTTTGGGTGCTGCCAGTGGCATCTTGTTCCAATACCAAGCCAGTGTTTTCCATTAGATCTGTTTTGGATCTCTATTGCACAGTGGGCTTCATTGCCCACACCCTCTCAAACAGCACTGGAGCAATTTCACCCTCACTTCATTGAGCCATCCTTCTGGAGTCCAGAAGCTCAGGAGCTCCTCTTCCTACCATGCAAGTTTAACCTTTACCTCCCAGAACTGGAAGGCAGCCAGCTCTATGGTTCATTACTTACTGCTTCTGCTTTTCAGTTTCTCAGCCAGTCACTTATTGTGAGGAGAGATGAACAGCAGGAAGATTCTGTAGGCTAGAAGTTGTATTGTTCAAGGACTTTAGGATTTGAGGCTTAGTCTGCTTTCCATAGCTAATGAGGAAGTGTGTGTTAGATAATGGACAAGCCTTGACCTTCAAAAAGCCAGGGCTTTAGTAGGCCTGTGGAAAGCTCCTTTATGAGCTGACTTCTTATCTCCCAGTGCAACAGTTCAGGCTTTCCCCAGCTGGGGCCTGGTCATGCACCTGCCCTGGGTTGTGTTGACGTAGCTGGAAAAATGAGATATTGTTATATTCCTTAGTTTTACCCTTCCACTACCTTGAGAAGTAAAATTCTATTATATCTAGGTTCCAGAAGTTCCTACATGAGAGAAAGTAATTCTCTTACTAGTATTCCTAATGCATAGCTCCTAAATACAGCATATTTAACACAAAATGAGGCTGGCCTCCACATGCCTGTAATCTTAGCTACTCAGGAGGCTAAGGTCTGAGGATCGTGGCTTGAAGCCAGCACACACAGGGATTGCTTTCCAACCTACCAGCAAAAACTTCAAGTGGAGTTGTGGCGCAAGTGATAGAGCAACAGCCTAGAATGAAGGAGTTAAGAAATGGCTTCCAGCCCCAGTACCAGCACACAAAAAAATAAAAATAAATAGTAAACAAATAAACTTTGGAAAGCATTCACAACCTCCTGTAGCTTCTAAAGCAGAAGAGTTAGAAGCAGGTGTCTGGCTGGAAGAGAGTGGCAGGGGGCAATGTGCCAGACGGAATTAACAACAAGAAGATCACTGTCTTCCCACACTCATAATCATGGAGGTAGTCCTAGACACTGTGTTTGCTTAGCTTGTGGATGGTAGATGAAAACAGATTGCCTTCATTTTCCTAAGGCTAGATAAAAGGATATCAAAATAACAGCAATAAAAATTCAATAGCAGATTGAAAAGTACTAGTAGGGCTTTGTGAGTGGCTCACACAGGTAATCGAGGTACTTGGGAGTCAGAGATAGGAAGATCAGAGTTTGAGGTCATGCATTAAAAAGACCATATTTCAAAGAACAAACTGAAGGCAGTGGCTAACACCTGTAAACCCAACCATACAAGAAGGTGAGGTTAGGAACATCGAAGTCTGATTCTGGTAATAAAAGGACAAGAACCTATCTGGAAAAAAAAAACAAACTAAATACTAAAGCAAAAAGGATTGGGAACATTGCTCGAGTGGTAGAGTGAATATAATAGCAAGCTAGAGACCATAACTCCAGTACTGCCACAAAAAAAAAGCATGAATGTTTTTCATAGAGCCTTCTGCCATTTATGTTGAAAGAATCAGAATAGACCTTTACTTGGTCCCAATGTAAAGATCTTGATTTTCAGTTGTATGTATTTTATCAATATACAAAATTTGAGTTCCAGATTTCATTACTCCAGAAATTTGACCAGAGCTTAAAATGTCCATTAGTGTGAAGCTGATGATAAAGCTTAGGACTCCTTGAAGATGTCAGCATCTCAAGATGAATGAAAAAATGAAGCTCCCTAAAATCCCTAATGTTTGAAAATATACAGAAATGAACCGAAAATGGATTGGAGACTGAAATATAAGACTTGAAACTGTAAACTTTGTAGAAGAAAACTTAAGAGAAAGCTTCATGACACAGATGTCAGCCACAATTCATGGCTAGCCCACCAAAGCTCAGGTGTATGCTGTGTGGACTACATCAAACTAAAATGCTCCCTGAGTAAATTACTTATTGCCAGAAAGAAAGAGAAAATGATGGATGATTGAATAGTCTGCAAACCCCTATATCTGATAAGGAGCTAATATCTAAATTACATAAAGAACTCTTACAACTCAAGAACAAAAATCCTTGGGATGCTGGTGGTTTTTGCCTGTAGTCCTAGCTACTCAGAAGGGCTCAGATCTGAATATCCCAGTTTGAAGTTGGCCAAAGCAGACAAATCTGAGAGACTCTTACCTGTAATTAACCAGCAAAAACCTGGAATTGGAGGTGTGGCTCAAGTGGTAGAGCATCAGCCTTAAGTGTAAAAGCTAAGCAACAGTACAAGGCCATGAGTTCAAGCCCAAAATCTGAGAGAGACAGAGACAGAGACAGAGAGACAGAGACAGACACAGAGACAGAGACAGAGAGACAGAGACAGAGACACAGAGACAGAGACACAGAGAGAGAACAAAAACCAAGTAACTCTTAAAAAACTGTACAATGGACTTGAAAATAGGCATTTCCCCCCCAATATATATTACAGTTTCTATTGTTTCTTATTTAGCTTCATCATAGAAACCACTTAATGATGTCCTAAATGGATTTTGTAAACATGGAAATTTAGACTTCATGAAAGACTTGGTCAAAAATACAAAATCATTCTGACTTCTAATATACATCATTCCAGTGGCCATAAAAGCAAAATTCCTGGTAAGATAATGTATTCTCTACTGAGCCTTGAATGACTTCCAGAACACCACAGTATTCAGAGCTAATTCTAGCTAACCTCTGAATTTCCTTATTGGCTTGAAACTAAATGGCAGGAAACACCCAGGGGCACTGGTAACCTTTCCGAATCTTGTGCCAACTTAAAACTGGGGAGACAGTACGGTGCAGCTAGTTTCTTAATACTTAGAAAAATTCCATTGAAATGAGAGATAACCAACTTGAAAGGCAAGTCCTTCTTTGCATCAATAAATAAAACATCAAAGTGATTTTTGAGCCAAAGATTCAAGGAAGTAATGTGTGGTTTTTAGCATAATAAAACAGTGAATATGAATTCAAATGATCAGTCTGGCTTAAAAAGCAAAGCACCAGGAAACTTTGTTTCTTAAGTCGGCTTCTCCCAGGGAGCCATGCAGACACTCAAATCATGTACCAGGCCCACGCTTGCATGTGGGGTTTGCCTCTGAACACTCTTCCAGACCAGAGAGAGCTGACATGGCAACTTTTCAGTTTCAATTCACTTGAGAAGGACCAGGATGTTTGAGAAAATGTTAGTGATAAAAATAATTAATTAGGAACTAGATAGGAAGCTTAGAAGTCCAAGCAATAAGAAGAGAATTAAGAGAAGTGGAGTTGTGGCTCAAGTGGTAGAACACCAGACTTAAGCAAAAAAAGCTCTAAAGGACAGTGCTCACAACCCTGAGTTGAAGCTCCAGTGCCAGCACAAAAATAAATCAATAGTATAAGAAATCTCTGATTGCTAGCTGATCTTTGCATGACTAGTAAGAAGGCCAGAGAGGCATAGCTCTTAGAGGTTTCTCTTTTGCTAGTCTCTCTGAGAAGGTCAGCAGAACTGAGTCTCTTTCTTTCCCCATCCTTTCACAGAGCTTGGGCTGTGGGTCTTTCTGCAGGTTTGGCTTTCTTAGACAAGGTGTGGAAAGAGTACAGCTTTTGTAGCACAGGCCCATGGGAATTCTTGCTCATCACCCCTGCCCACTTCACACACACACACACACACACATACACACACACACACACAGAGTGGCATAAGTCCATCAGCTTCTCTGTGCTCAGCTTCCTCACTAGCAAAATATGGATGCCAACACAGGGGAATGTGAGCTTTCTTAACAGACCTACCCGGGCCCCTTCTTGGATGAATGGACTCTCCCATTCCCAGAGGAAAAGTCACACACTGATGTATGGGGGGACTTTAGCAGCTGGCTCGTCACTGGGCAGACTCCAACCAGGAGTGCTGCAGCACACAGATCATTTATTCAAGATGCTCAGGTTCAAGTTCTTTCCAGACCTGAGAACCACAGCTTGCTTATACTGACTTAAGCTCCTCAGGGGATTCTTGCACACACTGAGGATGGGCAGGAGAGGCAGGACTTGTCTGCTGCCATCAGGTGAGTTGTACAACCTCTCCTAATCAGTTGTTTTCCTTCCCAAACTTAGCTATGATTGCTACTCTTTTGGTGGTAATCATAGAATTATTTTTAAGTTGACTGAGGAACAAAAGAAGAAGAGAGAAAATTGATGTAACTCAAACTGAATTATTGGAAAAAATATACAAAAATGTCTTAAAAGCTGAGTGTGGTGGTATACATACCTGTAATCCCAGAAATTTAGAAGGTAGAGATGGGAGCCTCACAGGTTTGAGGCCAGCTGGGGCAAAGTTAATGCAAGATACTATCTGAAAATAATAAAAAGCAAAAAGTGCTCAAGTGATAGAGCACTTTAAAAAATACCCTGAGTTCTATCTCCAACACTAAAAGAAACAAATAAAAAATAAAAATAAGCACCCCTTCCTGGCAGCCCTAGGACACCTGATAAGCTGCTTTCTGTCATTGGGCTGACCTATCTCTGCAGGTATCATTTGTACAAAATCATAGATTATGTTATGTTTTCTCCCTGGCATCTTAGAGTAATATTTTCTAGCTTTGTCTACGTTGCAAAAATGTCAGGACTTTTTTTACATTGCAATAGCTATGGAGCACTCCACTCCACCGGTAACCACATTTTGTTTACAAAAATCAATTGATCAGCATCCTTGTAGCTTTTTTTTTCATCTTTTGGCAACTGCAAATAATACTATTGCTACATACAAACATTTATATCCAAAGTTTTTGTCTTGCTTTGTTTTGGTTGGTTGTGAAACTTGAATTCAGGGTCTGGGCTATGTCTCTGAGCTATTTTGATCAAGGCTAGCATTCTACTACTTTGAGCCACAGTGCCAATTCCAGTTTTCTGGGGGTTAATTGGAGATAAGAGTCTCACAGACTTTGCCCCAGCTGGCTTCAAATGGAGGTGAATATTTGTTTTTAGTTCCTATGTGTATAGAGTTGTGAATGGAAATGCCAGATCATGGGGTAGGAGCAAGGCTTACTAATTGAGGAACTAAGGGTGGGACATGAGCACCCGCTACATTCTCACCAACACTTGTTATCATCTGCCTTTGTGTTATAACTTCTCAGCGAGTGCAGTCATACCTTTGAGTGTTTTTTATTTTCATTTCCAAATGACTAGTGATACTGAGCATTTTTTCCTGTGCTTGTTGGCCATTTGTATATCTTTTTTAAGGAACCACTCAAGTCCTCCGCTACTTAAATTTGGGGGTTTTAAAAATTGTATCTTTCTTATTCCTTTGTTTCTTATTATTGTTTCTCTTATACTTATTCTTTCCAGTGTATAATTTTAATTTCTTTCCTATTCCCCCCAGTTTGTTGTTGTTTTTGTTTTACTATTTTGGTTATATTCTCAGTGATTACTGTGAAGTTTAAAATGAAATTCGTAAGTGTATAACCATCTAGTTTGAATTACTATCAGCCTGTTTCTAAAGTATATAAAACTTTGTTTCTGTATAGTTCTACTTGCTTCTACTTTTATGTTGCTGTCATAAGTCAGACTTTTAAGCCAGGCACTGGTGGCTCACGCTTGTAGTCCTAGCTACTGGGGAGGCTGAGATCTGAGGATCCAGTTTGAAGCCAGCCTGCACAGGAAAATCAAGAGACTCTTATCTCCAATTAACCACCAGAAAACCAGAATTGGAGCTGTGGCTCAAAGCGATAGAGCACTAGCCTTGAGCAAAAGAGCTCAAGGACAGTGCCTAGACCCTGAGTTCAGACCCACCACCTTATTTTTTTTTAAAGTACACTTTTAAATGCTGAGTGTCTATTAGCATAGACTTATTACAGGTTTACACATTTGTCTGGCAAATTATATAGAAAAATTGAAGCACTACAGAGAGAAAATGCCATTCTAGATTTTGTATTTACTTATATGTATTCCTTTTTGGGTTTTTTTTTCTGTCTCTAATTCACCATATAACTCCCTATGAATGTCTGGTGTTCTTTGACTTCACCATGAAAGAGATGCATTAATATTTCTCTTTTTTGGGGAGGAGGGGATTCTGGTCATGGGGCCTGAACTCTGGTCCTGGGCACTGTCCCTCAGCTCTTCAGCTCAAAACTAGCACGCTACCACTTGAGCCACAGTGCCACTTCCAGCTTTTTCTTTTTGCTTATGTGGTGCTGAGGAATTGAACCCAGGGCCTTATGAATGCAAGGCAAGCGCTCTACCACTAAGCCACCTTCCCAGCCCCGCAATAATATTTCTTATACCAGAACATTTCTTGTAGTATTTCTAGTGACAATGCAAGATCCTATTTAGAATTTTTAGTTGCCAGGTTTTTTTTTCTTCCCTCGTTTTAGCATTTGAAACAAGTGACTCAACTGCTTTTGGCTCCTGGTAGATTCTAATGAGAGATAGGCTGACAGTCTTGTTGGGTTTCCTTTGTGTCTGGCTGTCACTGGTTTTAAACCATCTGATTTTGTCTCAGTGGGGATCTCTGAATTACTCCACAAAGAAATAATTGAGATTATGGAATGTGCAAATTGTGTTCTTTTATATTTGAGAAGTTGGTGTGTGTGTGTGTGTGTGTGTGTGTGTGTGCTCTTACTGAGACTTGAACTCAGCCTCATGCTGGCTTTTTTTGCTCTAGGCTAGTGCTCTACCATTTGAACCACAGCTCTACTTCTGGCTTTTTGCTGGTTAATTGGAGATAAGAATCTCACAGATTTTTCTACCTAAGGTGGCTTCAAACTATAATCCCCATTCCTCTACTGAGTAGCTAGGATTACAGATATGAGCCACTGGTGCCCAGTTATTTTGAAAGATTTGGGTCATTATTTCTAAAAATATTGCTCATACCCCTTCTCTCTCTACCCAACAAGGCCCCCACTGCATGCCTATTGATAATTTCTGAGTTCCGTGTAGCTGTTAGGTTTCTATTTATTATTATTTACTCTTTCTTTCTGTTTACTGGATTGGATGCTTTTTCAACTGGAATATCCTTAAGTTCATTAGTCCTTTCTTCTGATTCCTCAGCTCTGGTGCTGAGGTAATCTAGAAAAGTTTTTATTTGATGCACTGTATTATTCAGCCTTACAGTTTTTATTTGATTTTTTATATACTTCCAATTCCTTACACAGGTTCACCATTTGGTGAGATATCAGATACCCAGTTTCTTTTGTTCTTTGTCTATCATTTCCTTTGGTCCTTTGAGTATGCTTACGGCACTTGATTTGAAGTCTTCAGCCAGAAAGTTTGACATACGGCTTTCCTTGTAGACAGTTTTCTTTCTTATGAATAGACCCTATTCTTTTTTTGTTTGCATGTCTCAAATTTTTATGCAAAATAGATATGTTGAATATTATAATGTTTTAAGTTGTAAGGTTTTCATTAGATCTAGAGATCTAGAAGTGTTAACTATGAAGTAGACTTTCTCTAGTCATTACTTTAATGGAGGTTGGTAGTTTTGAAATCTTCTATTCTACTGTTTGTAGTTACATAATGCTTTAACCTAAACTTGTCTGTTTTGTACTTACTTAAGAGCACAAATTGTGCTGATCCCAGAAAAGATTTCTGATGCAGAACTTATCCTGGGCTGAGAGCCAAGGCCTTCTAATTCTCTATGCCTTCCTTACATGTTATTATGATGTGCCCTAAAGTAGGGTCTGCTCTCTCTGTTTTTTTGAAAACCATTGATTGCTTCAAAAGAAAAATCTGTTCATTCATTGACTTCTTTTCTGCTAGTAAATTTTAGGATCCTTTTCTTTAAAATATTATTAGCCTATCGGTCCTAGAGATTGCTGCTACTTTATTATGTTTCATCTCTCACAAAAGACTTAAGAAGAACTTTTTGGAAAGGGAGGACTTTTTGGAAAGGGAAGGACATTAGCTCTTTGCAATTATCACATTATTTGGGGGGAACATTTGAGTGACCTGTGACTTCACAACCTTGCTCCATGACTTTCAATCTGACATCTGATTACCAGGTCTGTGGTCAAATAAAAGTAACTTTTGCCACAAAATTCTCTTTAACAAAACAAGTACAAGAACAATTGTTTGGCCTGTACTTCTCTGATCTGTGGAGTCACAGTGTCTTTCTTGAGGGCAGTTACATGGATTAGCTAAGATCTCCCTGGTTATGTCTTAGTCAAGCTCAGACAGTGGCACATACAGATAACCTAATCCTAAATGACATGAATTCAACCCGTTATGCTAATGTTCAAATAGCTATGTTGATAGTGTATAGGACCTATGCTAAGTAAACTGATCTCTAAAGTATTTTTGTTTTCTTTTGGGGCAGGATGGTGGAGGAGAGTGAACCCAAGGCCTCATGTTCTCGCTTAGCTTTTCTTGCTTCACTGAGCCACCAGTACCTGACTAAATCTTCTGCTTTGTTGCAATGTATTTTCTGTTCTTAAGTTGTAGCCAGGCACAGTAGCCCCTGCCTGTAATTCCTAGCTACTCTGGAGGCTGAGATTTGAGGATCACAGTTTGAACTCAAGAGACTTTTACCTCTAATTAACTAGGAAAAAAACCAAAGTACAGAGGTGGCTCAAATGGTAGAGAGCCAGCCTTGAGTGAAAAAAAAAAACAAACAAGCAAGAGTGAAAAAAACAAGCAAGATTAAAGCCCTGAGTTCAAGCTCTCTTACTTCAACATCCCCCTTCCAAAACAGAAGATTTCACACTCAATGCTAGGACTGATAGAGGTATCCAGTGTCAGCTTGCACACTTCCAAGAACATTGCTCAACTCCCCAAGGCATTGTGTTCCATTAGGGAACACTTGCAATTCTTAAGAAATTCTTGGTCATCGTGGGCTGAAATCAGTCTGTTTCCACCCATGGCTCTAGTTCTATCAGGGTTAGTTAGCCTCTTCCTTCACTTGGTAAGTTTCCACGTAACTCTTCTTCCTACTTCTGCTCTTGTGAAAGTTAAGCCCTTCAGCATTCCTTCACACTTTCCAAACACCACTTGGATGCTAGTGCTTCAAGTCACTGCTCCATTCTTGCTCTTTGGTCAAGCTCCAGTTTGACAAATTAACACACTGCATAAAAATATAGAATAAAATATCATAGATGTTCATGGACCAATGAAAATTATATTAACACTACTGCTTTCCTGCTGTCGTTTGCTTGTTAAGAACAGGCTAAAAATCCATTGGTGAAGTTTTCATCTGCAGAGTGAAGCTATTGGGAAGTGGTGGAAGGGGTTGGAGGTAAGGCTCAGTGAGAAGAAGCTAGATCATTGGAACCTTGTCCTTGAAGGGGATTGTGGGGCCCCAGCCACTCCTCCTCCTCTGTCTTTTTCATTACAGCCATGACATGAACCATTTTCTTCTGCCATGCAGTCTTGTCATGATATGTCACTATAGGCCATAGAAATGAGCCAACTGACCATGGATGGAAACCTGTAAGACAGTTAGCCAAAATAAACCTTTCCTCTCTGTAAGTTGATTGTCTCAGATATCATTCATGATAACATACTCCCCTGGATCAATTCTAGTAAAATGAAGAAGTTATAGAATGCTTTTTTAAATGCTGGTACTGGGGTTTGAATTCAGGGCCTTCTGCTCTTGAGTGGCTGTTTTGCTCAAGTCTGGCACTCTACCACTTGAGCAACAGCTCCATTTTTATTAGTTAACTGCAGATAAGAATCTTGTAGACTTTCCTTCCTTTTGATCCTCAGATCCCAGCTTCCTGAGTAGCTAGGATTGCAGGCATGAACCACCACTGCTCAGCTAGTTGTATTTTTTATTTTGTTTTTCCTTTTTTTTTTTGCTTGTCCATTTTTTTTGTGATTCTTGAGTTTGAACTCAAAGCCTCACACCTGCCTCACACCTACCATTTGAATGATACCCCCATCCTTTTTGGCTTTAGAATGTTTGTAGATAATGCCTCACTAACTTGCCAGACTTACCTCGGATCGTGATCTTCCTACCTCTACCCCCTAAGTAGGGACTGAAGAAGTACACCACCATACACAGCTTGTTGGCTGAAACAGGGTCTCTAGCTTTTTTCCTAACTGGCCTTGTGCTGCCATCCTCTCCAGTAGCTGGGGTTATAGATACAAATCGTCACATCAACCCCTAATAAGTTGTAGCTCAAAAAATTAGATATATGTTTACTTTTATAATTATTTTCCTTAAAGATTTAGAAGGTAATATTGTCTCTTTGTATGCTATATTATGGAGAAATGCAAAGATTTTTAAAAAAAATTCATATCAGAATTTGAGAAGATTCAGTTAGGGATGGGTCTCAGTGATGAAGTACTTGTTTAGCAGGCACAAGGTTCTATTCCCAGCACAGAAGAAAGAGAGGGAACAAGAAGAATCTAGGAAGATTCAGAGATTTTCATAGAGAAATAATCCATGTGAGCAGTTGTGTCTACATCTTAAAGCTGTTCAAAGGCATCTGGTGATCAATGGGATGTTTTATATGCAATCCATGAAATAACAGACTTTAAGCCTGGCACAGTGCTCATACCTATAATCCCACCTACTCAGGTGGCTGATCAAGGTTCCAAGCCATCCTTAGCAAGAGAGTCCATGAGACTCTTATCTCCAATTAACCACCAAAAATCCAAAAGTAGAGCTGTGGCTCAAGTGGTAAGATTATTAGCACTGAGCAAAAAAGCTCAGGGACAGTGAGTTCAAGCCCTGAGTTCAAGCCTTAGTACTAGGACATGCACATACAAGAAAACCATGCTTGTGCTTGTTAAAATATTTTATATTTGACAGATTCATTGCTGATCAAAAGCTCACAGAGGGTGCTTAATTGCAATGGGGGAACTAGATCTGTCTGCAGGGCCTGTCAGGGCCTGTCAAGCATATTGTTGAAGTCAGAACTGCTGGGTTTTTATTTTCCTGACGACTAAGGAGCTCTGAGCCCAGGGGAAGAAAAAGTGGGGGACACTACACAATCTAACAGCAAGAAACTGAGTTCGGAGCAGAGGGCTGGGGGCTGGGAACTGATATTTGCTTATCTTGGTACTTTGTTGTTTCTGCTTTTGACTAATGATCTGTATTGGTGGCTTTGATCTTATTGCCTTCATTTACACAGAGTGGTTAGATCATTTTGTGGTCTTTAATTTGCAATCCACTTTTCTTTATTTGCTTATTTTATCCCCCAAATTAATTTGCTTGTTTTTATTCAGAAATGATTCAAGGCAGCTTACGGAAATACCTACAACTCAACACCACCGAATGGAATATAAAAATAGCTAAGTACATCTGGACAGCCAGAATGCCAGGCCATGGAAATAAGAACAGTCCAGATGTGGCCTTGGTGTGCTCAGGATGCTTTGTCAAATGCTGAGCCTTAGTAAGAGGGAGTCCTACTTAATGCCAGTCTCACTGGATGCTAAAGTGGTAACATGACTTAAAATTCCATGTGACTTCAACAAATTAATCGCTCAGGAAAAAATGGACAAATGTTTTTGACAGCAGAAAGATTCGCCTTTGGGGAACTTACTGCATGAAGAAGAGCCTATACTGTTTATGCTTAGTGTGGTCTGATTCTTTCCAGCCAGGAAACAGAACTAGGTAGGTTTTGTAGGTAGATCCAGAGGCCAGGCTGCCCCACACCCAACTGGCTTTTCAGTCACATTTCCCCCCAGGGCTCATCTGAAATCAGCCTTCCCTCATTCAGGCATCTTTGGAAAACACAATTCTTTTATTTGTGTGCACCTTTGATGTAGGTAGCACTTATGTTGAATTGCTGTGTCCAATATAATCTTAGTCCTTCTTGGGACTCTATGTAGCAAAATTTGACTTTCATCCTTCAGTTAAATCTAATTAGGAAAATCAACCGAAGCAACTTCCCATAAAAGTGAGATGTTATTACGTGCTAATGAAAGGCAGACGGATGGGGCAAGTTTCCCCAGGTTGTGCAAGTCATAAATGCAAAGCCTCCTCCTCATCAAAGGGTCTTAATTATCTGTCTCCTGAGCTTTCACATGATCATGATCTCTAAGCACGCTGTTATTAGGTGTCAATAAATGCCCAAAGGATGCTGTCTGCTTGTGGAGAGCATGTTGGGCTGTACATTAGACATAATGGCTTTTGCTAAACCTTTCCAATTTTAAAACTAAGTCCCTCTATGTCTTTCTAACAATATTGTTTATTGTGTAACCCTGAATGGAAGGTTCCTGCTTTCTAAAACATATGCACAGATGTTCTTAGCTAGGCCATTGTAGGGCGCCTTGGGGGAACAGTAGGGACTATGTGATTGTCTTTAGTCACACAGTCTCATAGCTCTCTTCACTGACATTAAGCTGCATCACCATCTTCCACCTCATGCCAGATCTCTCATAAGATGGTGGGGCATGGACAATTTTTTTCTGAGGTCTCTCTACCTAACTAGCTGTGACAATAGACCACAATGGAGTGGCCACACAGCAGCCAGGAGGACATCAGCACAAAGGCACAGTGGCACAGTACTGGGACTAGAAAGTACAGGAATTCTTACTTCTTCAGTCACAGGTTGTTCCCTGTACACCCAAGGAAATGCAGGTAGCATGGGAAATGGTGGGATTTCCTGTGAGAGCAGTCCCCACCCACCCCGCTATTCTCTCCTCACCTCTACTCCTCTTTAGTTTACTCTTCTCATGGTGGGGTGGGGATGGGGCCTGCATAAAGTCCTCCATGCAGATCAACTTCTCTGAGAAACAAATTCCTGTTGTCCTCAGTAGGTAGGTGTGTGTTTGTGTGTGTGTGTGTGTATGTATGGTTTGAATGTCTCTATGGGGTTGTATGTATAACAGTGCAATCTGATGTCTACAATCTGTGTGGCTCTTCACATGTGTCCGTATTCATATATGTGGGTGTCAGTGTGGAGTGTATGTGTTAGGTTGAACTGTGAACTGGTGTCCTTTCTGGCCAAGGAAGAGGCTCTTTCTCTGCTGGGCCACTGCCCACCGCCCACTGAGGAGTGACACCAACAGCTCACAAAGGCTCTGAAAAGCCCTCCCTTAGGCTATTCAAGATCTGAACCAACTCCCCTCCCCTCCCTTCCCCATCTCTCTTCTCCCCTTCTCTTCCCTTCCCTGGGCTCTCTCTGCCTGTACTATTACTAGGAAAAGCAGGAATTCCCTCTCCCCTCACCCCCTTTCCTTTCTCTTCCCTTCTCTTGCTCTTCCTTAAAAAAAAAATTAGACTCTTCTCTGGAATCACTTCTGTGGAAATGCAGGAGTCTACTCAAAACAGACATTTAAAATTGTTTTCTTATTGTTACCTCATTTCCATTCCCTTCTCTCTCAGTTCATCTCCTGAGAATCACTACCTCCACACAGCATCAAAATTTGCAAAATGGGTCATTTGGAAGAACAGACTGCAAATGTGTAAATAGGTTATCTAAGGGCTGCCTGGGTGAACATCTCTTCCCTCTTCATCACACACTGCCAGCCCTCCACCTTCCCTGCTAACTTTCCACCACTGGGGCTGCACATGTCCTGGACTACAGGGAGCCAGGTGTCCCAGGGGAAGGTTAGGCTTAGCTGTCACAGATTTGGAGCCCCAGCCCCAGCCATGCCCTGACCCCAGGCATGTAAGCTTTGGGTAGATCATGGTCTTCATGATTCTCAGTCCTTCTGTTGAAGATCAACAGAAGAGTCTTCCCTTAGACTCACATCTCCCCAGGTTTGCCTAAGCTGTCTGGGGTACCCTTGTGCTCATCACTTCCTGTGGCCCCCTGTCTTACCATCTGTGGGTTGCTCTTTCACAACAGTTTTTTGTTGTGTTGTTGTTGTTAACAAACAAGGGAAGGGAAGTCTGGCTTACCCATGCTGGTGTGCTTGAGTCCCAGGCTCCTGCACACAAAATGCTTTGGGCTAAATATGTCCTGGATGAGCATGAAAACACTGCTCCAGCCATCTGCTTCCTACCAACCTCAAAGCCCAGCTTTACCAAAAACTCAACAGAACTCCAAGTTACAGCATCTGACAAAATGTGACTGGAGAGTAAACAGATGTCACCAGAGCTCTGGCAGAAAAGACAGAGAAAGAAAAAACCTAGAAAAGTTTAGCTTCAGAAACAATCTTGTGACTCAACTCAAAATTAGAAAATTCTATTCTGTGTAAAATGTAGAATAGCGACCTTGTTTCCCCATGTGCATGTTAGTTTAATGCACAATCTAATACTATTGTTAGGAGCAGAGTTAATTATAAATTTTCTTCAGTGGAAAAATGAATCCAATGCATCAGGACCAGGCCAAGTGCTGGTGTCACGCCTGTAATCTTAGCTACTCAGGAGGCTGAGATCTGAAGATTGTGTCTCAAAGCCAGGCCAGGCCTTAAAGTCTGCAAGACTTTATCTTATCTCCAGCTAATCAGCAAATAGTTGGACTTGGAGCTGTGGTTCAAGTGGCAGAGTGCCACGTAGCTTTCTCAAAGCTAAGGGACAGAGACCTGGCCCCAAGTTCAAACCCCAGTATTGGCATGTGTAGATACATGTTTAGTGTACACGCATGCGTGCTCATGTGTGCGTGCGCACATACACACACACACACACACACACACACACACACACACACAGCAATGGAATCAATTTCCTGGAGGAGACAGACAAAAGAAATCTCACGGGAAAATTATTGATAGTCTCAGCACCAAGGCAAACAGCTATGTCTTTTTGTGTGTGTGTGTGAGAATACCATACAGAGGAGTTACAATTACATGGGCAAGATAACAAGTACATTTCTTATCAAGCATTGTTGCCTCCTCATTGTTTCCCCTTCCCATCCCTTCCCATCCTCCCCCACCCCACCTGGTCCTCCTCCCACCCCCCCACCAAAGTTGTTAAGTTCGTTTTTCTACATAACGACTTGTACATCTCATTGTTGCAATGGGTCCACCTGTATCCCTAGTTAAATGATTGTTTTTTTTCCCCTTCCCCTCCACAAATTATATGAACATCAAAAACAGTGAAAGTATGGGTTATATTGTGGGGAAGGGACATACAAAGCAACATAGAAATCATCTTATAAATATGATAGAAACAATTGCATGAAAGGAAAAAAAAACAAAAAAAACACATTTGAATACTTATCTTAGGGTTCATTCCCCTAACATCAACTTATCTGACCTTTTCTGCTTGACTCAGACATATACTAGTTATTGCAAATAAGGAAAACCATGGGACCTATGTTTCTTTGGGGTTGGCTTACTTCACTTAATATAATTTTTTCCAAGTCTTTCCATTTCCTAACAAATGGGGCAATGTCATTCTTTCTGATAGAGGCATAGAATTCCATTGTGTATAGCCCCTGAGTTGCAAAGCAGCCAAAGTAGCCCCTGTTCGTGTATGCATTACAGAGCACATGGGCTGCAGAGCCCTGAGCTCTGGCTGGGCCACACTGAGACCTGGCCTCTCGAGGGCCTGTTATGGAGTCTGTGCAAGGGGAGGGGCCACAGCCAGCGTAGGGGCCCTACCAACCTCCCCCATTCTTTCACCCAGGAGACCTTAAAGTGACTAAATCCTGCTGTTTTCATAAAGTTATCTTTGAGAAATAAGATACGAGATTATAACTCAACAAGAGGGTTATCCTGAAGGCCTTTTTTTTTTGAGGCACAGACACAATTGTAGTGTGGATAAGAAGTCATCTGCTTGGTTAATGCTTATCTAAGTCATGGGTCTAAGCTAGGACTACACTGTCAGAAATCATCCAAGTCCCACAGTGGCAAAGCCACAGCTTACAGAATCTGAGGAGTGAGGAGGCAGTCCTGTCCAGGTACACTGAGGAGGCATCAGGAATCTTTGTTCCTAGGAGACCACAGGGAGTGGGGAAGATAGAGGAAGTTATCAAAGTAGAATGCTTTTAGACAACCTCACCATTACTACAGCCTACTGATGGGCCTGTGTGACCTTCCCTGGCCTGTGAATGACACACAGGCCGGCTGGATGCAAGCTACCAGCCAGTGTCTTGTTCTGTCCCTAGATCTAAACTTGGCAGGTGGCTAGGAGCCAATCGAGGGCATCCTTCTAAAGGGAACGAGGCCCTGGGGAGGACAGAAGGAAGCTGAGAACATTCTGCAAGGTCAGCAGAATAAACCTGGGAATTCTGGAAATGGCTGCCATGCACCTGCCAGCTGGAGTAACGTGTAATGGGGCATGAGAACATGAGAAGGACAGGGGCAGAGAGAGAAGCTTGGCTTCTATCCTAGTGGGAATTGAGGAGGCCATGATGCTCCTTGGAGATCCTTAGGCCATGCTGTCCTCCTCATGTCAGGAATAACCTGAGGGATCAGTACAAGAAGCCAGGCACCTGTGGGGCATTGCTAGGGTACGTAGGAGTCATGACTGGATGATTCTCCCTCCCTTTATTTTACTTTTTAGTGCCAATCCTGGGACTTGAACTCAGGGCTTGGAAGCTGTCCTGAGCTCTTTTGCTCAAGGCTATGCCTTCCTGCGCTGGCAGTTCTCAAATTCTTAGCCTCCTGAGTAGCTAGGAATATAGGCTTGTGTCACCGATGCCTGACTTTATGTTCATTTTTGTCAGTCTTCCCTTTTCTCAAATATTCCAAAGGACCAGTAGGGATTCTGGGAAACCTTTGCAGGACTTCAGAATCCTGGTTTAGAACCCAGAAACAACAATGAAAAATAGAAGTCCTTAGCAAAGAAGTCCTGTCCCCCTATCTGGCCTCAGGGCTGTCCTCCTGGCCTCATTCCATTTCCCAGCACTCCCTGCAATAGCCACATGGGTAGGTCCTCACCCTCTGGAGTGGGTGAAGTTTCTTCTATCAGTGGGAACAATCGAGAAACAAGGGGGAGGTGACCTCTTGGGAGGTGACGCTGGGTGTTTGTGGGTCACACTTATAATTCTAACTTCATAGGAGGCTGAGACCTGAAGGACTGCAATTTGAAGCCAGCTGAGGCAGAAAAGTCCATGAAACTCCATCTCCAATTAGCCAGTAAAAAGCCAGGCTGGAGGTATGGCTCAAATAGTAGAGCACCAACTGTGGTAAGCATGAGGTCCTGAGTTCAAACCACAGTACTGACAGGAAAAAAAGAAAGGAAGAAAAGGCAGGAAGGATGGAAGGAAGGAAAGGAGGGAGGGAGGGAAGGAGGGAGGGAGGAGGGACTGAGGGAGGGAAAAAGGAAGGAAGAAAGAAGAAAGAAGAAAGAAAGAAAGAAAGATAAAGAAAGAAAGAAAGAAAGAAAGAGAAAGAAAGAAAGAAAGAAAGAAAGAAAGAAAGAAAGAAAGAAAGAAAAGAGGTTGTCTAGCAGCTAGGTCAGGAGACAGAAGACCCCATGGCACAGGGCTGAGCAGAGAACCTAGAGAGGAGAGATTAAAGAATCAGCATGTGCTGCTTCTTAAAAGTCTGAATTGTCAGCTCATGATGACTTTATTGCCTAATACTAACCAAATGCTTCATAGGCCCACAAGATGGGGCGGCTTGGGGAAGTGAGGACCAGGAATCCTCTGGTGAGTACTCTGTTCTAGGCAGTCCTGACCAACAGCTGCATGTAAAACTCCCTTAGGCTGCCGTGCCTGCTTTAGCCCAAGTTGTATTTAGGTAGTCAGGGAGATTTATGGGAGAACGCAAAGAAAAGGCTGGGGGCTCTGCCTGTTTGTGCTGCCATGTCTCAAGAATGCAGGGGTGGCACGTTGTTCCCTGGGCACACGCATGTCCCTGGGGCTGTGCCAGCCACAGGAGGACTTAGCACTTCTCCAGTACCTGACTTGCCAGGGCTGGGAAGGATTTGTGATCCCAAAGCCTTTGGACTCCCATGCCTGTCAGCTGCAAGGGATTTCAGTGTTCTCTAGGAGCATCAAGAGTATTCTAAGCCCACACTGATACTAAGGTGTCTTAAGGGCAAATAAGAAAAACACAGTGATGATGTGTACCCTTGTGTGCCCTGGACAGCCCTGGGTTTGGAACCTGTGAGATATTGTTGCAAAATTGGTAATGGCTTCACGAGATGGGCACTCAGCGTGTTTACCTGGTGTTTAACAAATGTCCTCACAGGCGAACCTCTCTCTCACTTCAGACTCCTTCAGGGCCCGCTTAAGCTTCCTTCCATCATGGCAGCCTCAAGGGACTGGGATTGTTCAGGGTTGTAAGTGTGAGTAGTCTGTGTTCTCCATGTGGGAAGTGGGAACTGCCTGAGCCCCAAAGCTAGACCATGAGAACAGCCCAGCTGACTTCCCCCTCTAGTCACAGACCTCCATGCAGGTTCATGAAGAGTGAACAAAGATCCCAGTGGGGAGGTGTGTCAGTGGATGGCTACTGTGGGAGCAAACTTTCCATCACTACAAAACTCTTGAGGTAATAAGAGGTATTAAGCTGATATAAAGGAAGGCTTACTTAGGCCCATGGTTTTGGTGGTTTCAGTCTCATGGACAATTGTACCTGATGCTTTAATGAGTCAGAACATTGTGCTGCCAGTGCATGGGAGGAAGTTTATCACTTCACAGTGGGCAGGTAATGAAGAAAAAGAAACTGAGGAAGGGGCCTGGGTCTAAATATCCCCTATAGACCACACCTCCAATGCCCTAACTTCCTTCCACTAAACCCCTCCTTCTAATAGCACCTACTGCTTCTCAATAACATCAAGTGAGGAGCAAAACCTTCAATACATGAATCTTTGGGGGGACACTTCCAATCTTCAACCACTATATTACACTGTATTATTATTAGACCTATTTTATTAAAAAAAAGAAAAAAGAAAAAAAGGCCAAGTGCTTGTAGCTCATGCTTGTAACCCCAGCAACTCAGGAGGATGAGAGCTGAGGATTTCAGTGGTTCAAAGCCAGTCCAATTAGTCATCAAAAAAGGCAGGAATGGATCTGGGGCTCAAGTGGTAGAGTGCAAACCTTGAATAGGAAAGCTCAGTGGCAGTGACCAAGCTCTGAGATCAAGTCCCAGGACCAGCACAGAAAGGAAGAAAGGAAGAAAGGAAGAAAGAAAGAAAGGAAGAAAGAAAGAAAGAAAGAAAGAAAGAAAGAAAGAAGGGAAGAAAGAAAGAAAGAAAGAAGGGAAGAAGGAAGGAAGGAAGAAAGAAGGAAGGAAGAAGGAAGGAAGAAATGGAAGTAGTGAGCATAGTGAGAAAAGCCTATAATACTAGCTATTTAAGAGCAGAAGTAGAAAGATCTCAGTCCAAGGCCAGCCCAGATAAAGTTAGCATGGGACCCAATGTGAAAAATAAACTAAAGACAAAAGAGCTAGGAGTGTGGGTCAAGTGGGAAAGCATTTGCCTAACAACTGAGAGGCCCTGCATTCAATTTCCAGTGCTGCAAGAAATAAAAAAAGAAATGGAAGCCCAAAGAAGGAAAATGTTGTAAGAGATACGAGTGAGCACTCAGAGTATGACTAACTCTTAGTGCTGTCTTTCCAGGATAGCCCTGCTCTCTCCAAGAACAGACATTTGGCATATAGATAAGACTCAGAACAAAGCCTAGCAAATTACTTGTTACCATCCTTTTGTAATTTATAACCCTAACTGAAGAGCCCTAGTTCAATCAACAGACAACTGTAGAAACTGACAGTTTCTCTCTGGTTTGAAAGACTGTTGGCAGGGAAGGCCGGGGAAATACAAGTAATAAAGTCACGAATCCAAATGCAAAATACCTGGCTCGGGGTAAGGCTCTTCCCCAGAGGACAGAAATATATTTACATTATGAAATAAGCTGGAGCCCAATGGGAACCTTTGTTATTATTAGATTTCCTCTGGAGAAGGATTTATAAATGAAAACACAACTTGCTATTTTAGTATTTTGTTTTTCAGGGAAGAAAAAACCCTTTGCAAAAACAAATGTGAAAGGAAAAACTTACCCATTTCAATCAATTGTTTATTTTCTTATTTGTTAAGCTAAAACTGTCTCCTTTCATCTCTGATTTTTTGGGGGGCCTGGAGAGAAGAGGGTTTTAGGTTTGTTTGTTCCTTTTTTTTCTTTTTTCCTTCCTGCAAATCTGAGTGGTCTCCGCTTTCCTTTATGGCTATTGCTAAATCATTGCCCAGAACTGCAATTCTGGGTCAGGAGGGCCCTCGTTTACCGTAACTGTCAGTCTAGAGCCCCACCTAGTGTTCAGATAGGAAAAGACAGCAGGAGGGGAGAGGGGGGGAGGGGAAGTGCCTGACCACATCTGTGGATATCTGCGGTCTGTGGCCATCTGTGGCTGTATTAGGCCATCTGTGGACACCTGTGCCCATCTGTGGCCTTAATAAATAACAACGATGACTTTCTTTCTATATAGCCACTGGCACACAGCTGCAGCTTCTGCTTCTCTTTAGCAGCAAGTGTATTCCATTGCCTTTTATCTCCTCAGGCAACCCTGATGCGGCTTTTGCAGCCCTGCTACATTTTGTTTGCCTTGAAATTTTTATGTCTAGGTAAACTTTCTATTATTTTTATAGACTATGAGTGTTCTTTAAGCTTTTTCCTTAACATTTATTTGATTCTAATTATACATGGGAGGAAAGTTGTAAGAGATTCATTCCAGGAGATTTTAAAACATAGTTCAAGCCCTACATATCTTAAGAAATGCATGCTCCCTGCAATATGACACCTCCTGAGAAGGCCCAGGTACACACACTTGCTGCTGGCCCCAAGAGTTGGCAAAGGCCATCACTCCTTTCAGGTCTTTACTAAGAGGGCCAATAAGGAAGCTGCTGTCAATCTCCTCATTATCTACTTCATGTCTTCCAAAGCATTCAGCACATACTGGCAGCCTGCAAATCCTTCCTGAGTAAGAATGGAAACTCCACTCACACCAGGTAAGGGGTCTTGTCTGTGGCAGGTACAGGACAGTACCCACATAGGAGCTGCTCTGCACATGTCTTCTGGAGCTGCCTAAAGAACAAAAAAAAAAAAGACAGACCCAGTTCATAGCTCTTCATTTCCAACCATTCCAAAGGGTACAATTATTGAGGATTTTTTATGTAGTTATGTGCCAGTTCGGAGACTTGAACTCAGGGCCTGGGCATTGTCCCTTAGCTTTTTTACTCAAGGCTGACACTGTACCACTTGAGCTACACCTCCACTTCTGGCATTGTTTTGGTGGTTATATGAAGATAAGTCTCATAGACATTCCTGCTTGGGCTGTCTTTGAATCACAATTCTCAGATCTTAGCCTCCTATGTGGCTAGGCGTACAAATTTGAGCCACTAGAACCCAGATAATTTGGAAGATGTTACTTTTGAAATGTTTTTTTTAATAAAGATAGGCATAAATAATAACTTGCTACTTCAATTCTGCACAATTTGAACTTGCAGAAATGTAGCCACATGAATAGATTTTCTTTGAAAAAAGCTGAAGGATTATAAGTATGTTGAAATCCTCTAACAGATATGTTTATGTATTTCTGCAAAGAGGACATTTATAAGATGAAAACTAGGTTATCTACACATAGTCCATTAAACATATTCAGGATCCCACTGAACCAAACCGGAAAACTAGATTTCTCCTTTATTCAAAGATAATCAGCAAAGTAAGATCTGTATCTGTCCTTTTCAAAATAATATTCATCAAAACAATTATGTTCCTAAAGTAGATGTGGAGCAGATCTACGTGATTAAACACTTTCAATATTGCCTGGGCACTGTCCCTTAACTCTTCAGCTCAAGGCTAATCCTCTACCACTTGAACCACAGCACCACTTCCAGCTTTTTCTGCTTATGTGGTGCTGAGGAATCGAACCCAGGGCCTCATGCATGCAAGGCAAGCACTCTACCACTG
>NW_012267442.1:875244-904142 GCF_000151885.1 Dipodomys ordii
CCGCGTGTCCTTGGTCTCCAGGTCTCGCGGAGCGGGGCCGGCCTGCGCATGGCGGGGAGGCGGTCGCATCCCGGCCTCCCCGAGGGCCGCCCCACCTCCCCGGGGCCGGGGGTTCTGCCGGCCGGAAGCGTCCCTGCCGGGGAAGCCCTCCTCCTCGACTGCCGGAGGCGAGAGCCCCCATGTGGACTGCGGATTCACCTGGAACATTCCCTGGCGCATCCTAGCCACCTTCGCTGGCGCTTCGCTGTGCGGCCTGCCTGCCGCCCTCTGGATGAAGCGCGCGGGGCGCTCCCCGCAGGGCTGCCGGGCCGCGTGCCAGGGCGCCGCAGCCTCTGGCTGCAGGAGGTTGACCCCAGACCCTCCTCACTTACCCACGTGAACAAACCCCCGGCACGTCGCAGGAAGTACCCACTTGTCCTTGGCCGATGCAGAGAGGAAGGAGTTAAAGACTCTCCCAGAGGAAATTGAGGGAGGTGCCTAGGGTGCATGCAATTTTAAGGATTTTAGATTTTTTTTTTTTTACTAATGAAGTTGTTGGTAACTTTGAAAAAAAAAAGGCTTGCAAATCTAATTCTTGTTACAGTGTATACATAAAAGAAAATGTCACTCCAGAGCTAGATTCTCTGGACAGTCCCATGCACCTGTCGCAAAATGAAGGGTGTACTTCTGAGGCGCTTAGGGGAAAATCCTTATTTTTCAGCCAGGTTGCTCCCCTGATTCATCTGAAACTTAAGATGGTGTACAGCACTTCCCAAAAACCCAAAGGTTTTTGTAGAGTGTATGTGCGTGTGTGTTGATACCATGGCTTGGTACTTTCTTTTCTTATTTTGGTTGCTCATGACTCCTGCTCTACTCCTTGAGCCTATGCCTTTAGTCTGGCATTTTGCTGGTTAATTGGAGATGGAGTCTCATGGGCTTTTCTGCCCCAGCTGGCTCTGAACTGTTAATCTGTTAATTTCAGCCTCCTGAGTAGCTAAGATGAGCAGGTGGGAGCTACTAGTGCCCAGCACATCAAAGCGTAACAGCCACTGAATTAGTTTTTAAACCAATGTATTGCAAACAAGGTGAATAAAGACTGAATACTGACTATCCTTGGCCTCTAAAGTCAGTAAAGATCCTGGAGGACAGTTTCTCTTCGTTTCCATTGCATGGTTCCCTTTCTAATATAGTTATTCTTTCTGTTGTTCCCTAGTGGCTGATTCTCAGCCTTTTACTTTTGTCAGCCTTTCTACTCACTCTCAGACTCCCTAGGGGATCCTCCCTGTGCCCTTAGTGTGCTGTATGCTCGTGACTCTTCAGCTTCTCTGAACTCCATACCATAGCCTCTGAGCTACTGAGGACGCTACTTCCAGGTTCTTGGGCATGAGTGTACCTTTCAGTTTATCAAAGCATGGATCACTGTCCCCAACCCCTAACATTGCTGGTTATGTAGGCCTGGGGTGGGGTCAGCAATTTACATTTTGAGAAGTTTCCAGGTAATACTGATGCTGCTGGTCTGAGGACCATGTATTGACAATCTGTGCTCTGTTTGGATGTTACAGAGTCATTTCAAAAGGGGGAACATTATGCTTTACAATGAGAGGGAATGAGGATGTGTTTATTCAGAAAGAGTCTAGATGGAGGAAGGCAGGGTGGGTATTTGCACCTGATGGCTTTTCTTTTTCTAAAAATATCTTAATGACCTAGATGGTCACTACAAGCAGGGTTCTAACTTAAAACTGAAGTTGAAATGTGCTTTTCTTGCATTTTAGCTTGAAGACTGGATTTTTGAAATGGAAACCAGACTATGATAGTGCTGCATCTGAATATGGAAAAGCAGGTATTTGTGGCTGAAGTGATGTTACTAGAGTACTTCAAAATAATCTTAAGAGTAATATCTCAGTGCTGCTTGTAGGACTGTAATAGTTTTGTTGTTTTTAAGGCAGAACAACCGTGCAGAGTCTTGCATTTTTCCCCCTACCTTATTCTATTCAGATGTTTTGACTGAGCCAGAGATTCTGGTTCCTCTTTTCACAGAGATGAGTAGTGGTAATGGTAGACAGTTCCAGGTTTTTGCATTGTTACAGTGCTTTGCATTTGTCTATAGTACTGTGTTCAAGTCTTGCCATATTCTTCTTCTACACTCATTATTGAATAAGGAGTTTTTAAGTTTTTGGTTGTTTTTTTTTAACTTCGCTTCATTGTAAGCAAGCAGATCTATAAATTGTATTTTGGCCTACTATGGTTTTATATGAGCTTAACTTTGAGCTACCTTGCGAAGTGTTCATGAAGTGTAAAGCAGTACGTATATTTAACATCTGTCTCTGTCTATATATGAGCTAGTAAAGGGAATTTATTAAAAACTTAGCATTTTCATTTTGGAAAGATATGATAGCTACCAGCAGGCAGATCTGTTAGCATTTGGGATGTAAACTACTACAATTTCAAGTCCCTCAAGAATATTTTCAGCTGTTGTAGTGATGGTCCTGACTAAGATTGTAAACTTAGAATAGTGATCATCTTGGGCAAGTACTTTCAGTCAAACTTGTTTTAGAAAAGAGAAATCAGGGACATTGAAACTAACCGAGGGCACTAATTAGGGCCATTCCTCTTTGTTTTGTTCTGATGAGAACCCCTTTAAAACAGCTGACAGTATTTTAGCTCTTCTAGCAATACAGGTAACAGTATGGAAGCAGTGTTTGTGAGTGTGTATTTGTGTTTGTATTTAAGATGCATGTTAGACATTTGGTTTCTCAGTATTTAATCAGCTATAAGGATTTAATCATTAAATATGAATCCTGGAAACCGAGGAGCTGCCATTTGCCATAGAGAATCTTGTGTTTGGGCATATCTGAGAGTGTTGCTGTTAGCAGGATTTTTTTTTATTATTATTGTAAAGATGCTGTACAGAGGGGTTACAGTTACATGAGTAAGGTAATTAATACATTTCTTATCAAACCCCCTCCTTTGTTTTTCGGTGGATGTAGCACTAATATGTTGATACTAGTGACAATTTTAAAAACTTTTGAAAATATTCTTTTAAAGTATTGATAGAGATTATGAGGACATTCTTCTAAGGAGAGAGAATTGTATTTTATAGTTTTAGGAAACTTTCTACTTGAAATTAGTATACTTTGTAATAGTTTGTATAGTATGCCGATTTTGAGGATGATTCATTTCAACATTTTTAATGATGGAAATAGAAAGTCTATTTTTTTTTCTGTTTCAGCTGTTGCTTTTAAAAATGCCAAACAATTTGAGCAAGCAAAAGATGCCTGCCTCCGGGAAGCTGTTGCCCATGAAAACAATAGGGCGTATCTTTTTCACCCTTTAAAAAGGAATTAAACAATTAGGTGATTTTAACAGCAACTTTTTCCTGTTTTACTACATTTGGAATAAAATGGTTTAAATTAGAATATGATTAGAAAAATTGTTTATTTTTAAACTGAGGGAGCATTTATATTGTGCTCATATGTCTACATCAGCTCTTAGAGCTGTGTTTGAGAGTTTATTTTCTGGTCATTTGCTGGAGAGGAAGGAGGGATATCTTTAGACATCTGCTAAAGAATAAAACGAGACACAGGTATTGAAAATGCATAAGTTGGAATGTAAAATTTTAAACAGTACAGTCTTTCTGAAATATTTGAAACACAATGGGTATTTTAAAATGTAACAATTACGCATTTTAGGCAGACTCTTCAGATTAATGTCTCATAGGAATAACTAAAGATCTATGCAGTTTTTTTGTGAGATAATGATGAGAGATCTGCAGAAACAGAATAATTTCTGTACTGGTTTGGAGTCATCTTTTGAAACTGACAACTAGTGATGTAGTTAACTGTCTTGTAAAAGTAGATCTCTAGAAGCCACTGATTTCCTCTTTTTCCTTAATTTTGACATCATTACATCCATTCAGTCTTTTCCATGCTGCCAAGTAAGTAATATTATCCATGTTTTTACAAATTGTTATTTTTTAATCAGCTAGTAAATTTTTCCCATACATTTGTAAGTAGTGAATTATTATATATTTAAATAAAATAGTTACTTCCATTTGCTTAAGTTTTCAACTGAATTTTTAAAACTAAGTAATTTCATATTATAAGATATTGGAATTAGATTTAGCATAACGTTTCAGGACTTTTGTATTCAATAGCCTATGAAACACACACTTGAGTTAGAATCTCTCTTTCCCTGTCCTTGTAGTTAACAAGTACTTGTGAAAGTTGCTTCTACCAAGAGTATTTGTTTTAGAATTTAGGCTTAGGTTTGTCAGGTTAGACTTAGAATTTAACCGTCTGAGCCTTCATTTTGCATCTGCAAAATAAAATCTCTTCAACTCAAATGTTTGATATTTCTAAGGTATGATTACCCCATAATCAAAGCCTTGTGACAGAATCCTAAAGTATCAGACTGTGCCCAAGCCAGCATTCACTTTCCCCACTGGCAGGGCCTTCACCAGGAAATCTCTCCTTCCCTAATTTCATGAAGATCTCATCAGAGAAATTATATTCTCTTTTTAGGGCTTATGAGCAAGCTGGCATGATGTTGAAGGTTAGTAATATTTTGTCAGTACTGTAAGTAAAACGAATTAACAAGGTGTTGAGGTAGAATTTATGTTGAGATGGAAAAGTTTACTTCCTGTGTAAAGACATAGATGGTAAATTAAGAATTCCTGTCCAGGGTAACATCAAAGTTCACATTTTGTGTGTCTAAAGGAAGGAATTATAAGTGTTCAAAGTGAAATGTAAGCAGAAATATTGGCTGGAACTTGGAAAAACAGGGTTGAAAGCTTTGTAATAGGACAGATATTAATGACGAAACAAAAAATGCTACAAAGGAGGTTTCCCTATATTTGAGACTTTAAGGACTTGTAAAAATGGACAAAAATGTTTAGAAATTTTCATGGGCTTTAGAAAGAAAATACTTATTCTGCTTAAATAAATACCATTTTGCCTTAGTTATTGCTGCTTTACCTGATTGTTTTCAAATGAGAACGTTGACCACCAATGGGCCACAGTTCTTAAAAACACATTAGAAAAAAAATGCGCATTAGAAATTAACACCCATCTTATGGTAAGATAGCACATAGTAGTACTGTGTATTTCTCAAAGTATGTCTGACGGTAATTAAGTTGAAATATTTTCCATTTTTATGTTTTCTACCTTTATAAAAAGTTATTTTGAATTATTTTTAGTTCTTAAAGCTTTTTTAAAACTCAATAAACTTTGTTTTGTATGACTTTTAGAATATTAACTTGCCAATTTTTTTTCCATGAATACATGCTTCTGGTAGAATATTTAGAAAGCTGGAAAGATTAAGGAATATTAGTACTGTAATTAACAAGTTTAGTTTAAGTATTTTCTTAGCCTCTGACACAGAAATTTTGGTTCTGCACATCTGGCATAAAGAAATAGAGTGATAACAAGTAGTCATAAGCATGTTTATTGAGAAATGTTAATTGTCTAGATGTTTTCAATAGAGAAATACGTAAATAAGAGTGCTTCCAACTGCTCTGCCATTGAAATGCACCTTCCCCAAAGATCATGCAGCTAAGTTGTTGGCTGATGCAACACCCAATAACAGTCCCTTAGAAACTACAATTTCTTGTTAGCCAAGAGGCCAGGGTTGTGTTCTCCTTCCTGTTTCCCCTGAGAAGTGGGAAGTTCTCAAATGTACCTTGTGCCTTCTATTAGCATATCCTATCTGAATATAGCAATCTAGCACATCATAATTCTTGTAGCCTCAGTTTATCCCTAGTAGCTGTATAAGAATTTCCTTAGAAGTTATTATTAAGCATCATTTCTTTTGTTCAAATGTCTTTGAAGTTAAGAAAGGTAGTACTTTAGGGAAAGACAATGGCTAGGAAACAGATGAAATGAATTGCTTTCTGGCATGCTTATTAGATAGTTATACCTTAGAATAATGTTGTAGGAGTCTTGAGCTCCAGACAGAACAGTTTATGTAAAGTAGAAGAAAAATAAGGCTAGCTTTCTTTTTTTTTTCTTTTTGGTCATGGGGCTTGAACTCTGGGCCTAGGCACTGTCCCTGAACTCTACAGCTCAAGGTGAGCGCTTACCACTTGAGCCGCAGTGCCATTCCTGGTTTTCTAGTGGTTTATTGTAGATAAGAGTCTCATGGAGTTTCCTGCCTGGGGTGGCTTTGAACCCTGATCCTCAGAACTCAGCCTCCTGAGTAGCTAGGATTACAGGCATGAGCTACCAGCACCTGGCTTAGGCTACAGGTTTGGTGTAGACCTCTAGATAGAAGGTACTTGGTGTTTATGTTTAAAAAAATGTAAATACAAAATAGCAAGAAGAAAGTTATTTGACTTCTCTAACTTATATAGCTTCATTGAAAGTCTGCAGTAACCGTTAGCTAGATATAGATATTAACGATACATTTCTGATTGGTTACATGTAGCTTCAGTTGGAACATCACCATTTGAACCATTTTAAGTACATTTGTTGTATAATGTTTTCAAGTCATTTGCTCATGAATTAGGGGTAGAATAATTGAATTTCCAATCATTAACTCTGCTTGTTTAACTGGGTACATTAACTGGGTAAATTTTCTGCCCTATGCTGTGTTTTGCCTAAAGGAGATGCAGAAACTTCCCGAGGCTGTTCAGCTGATTGAGAAAGCCAGCATGATGTACTTGGAGAACGGTACTCCCGATACAGCAGCCATGGCATTGGAGCGAGCTGGAAAGTGAGTGTGCACACCTGCTTACAGTTGGAAGCATTGGTTCTGCAGAGATGTTGTCTTGATTTTGCTTTTATAAAGTCCTCTGCAAAAGATTTTTCTGCTTCTCATACAAGTCAAATTCTCTCATCTAATTCAGGCTTGTAGAAAATATCGATCCAGAAAAGGCTGTACAGTTGTATCAACAGACAGCTAATGTCTTTGAAGTAAGTTTGAACTTTTTCTCTTCACTTAAAATGTTAAGATTAATAGCATATATGTAAACAAAAATGAGATAGCTGCTTTTTTTTTCCTTCTTTAACAGTACTGGGATTTGAGATTTGAACTCAGGACTTTTGCTTGCTGAGCAGGACCAAGCCATATCTCCAGCCCTATTTTCTGCTAGTTGCTTTTGAGAGACAGTCTTACTCCCTTCCCAGACCTATACCCGGGCTCTGTCTGTATATTTTCATCATACCTAGGATAATGGGTATACCACTGTGTCTAGCGCTCTAATGAAAAAGGAGTCTTTCAAACTTTTTCTGCAATTGTGATCCTCCTATTCTTAACCTCCAAAGTAGTTACAATTATAGATAAGAGCAACTAGTACCTAGCCAGTGACTGCTTTTAAGGCTTGTCTTCTCTGTTAGAGATTAAGTCGTAAATAGACTAGCAAACTTTGGCACCTCATAGGTGCCAAACTTCCATCACTTTATAAATTTATTGCTGAAAGGTAAGTTTTCCAGATTAATGCAGCCACCATTCCTTCTTGATTCCTTCAGAATGAGGAACGCCTCCGGCAGGCAGTTGAACTACTGGGCAAAGCCTCAAGACTACTTGTACGTGGACGCAGGTGTGCGCTTTCAAACTGTATGTATATGCCTCGTGTCACACACACACACACACACACACACACACACACACACACACACACACACACACACGCCATTATTGGGGCTTGAATTCAAAGCCCTAAGTACTGTCCTTTAGCTTTCTTGCTCTTGGCTGGTGCTCTACCACTTGAGCAACATTTTTACGTTCAGCTTTTTGGTGGCTAGAGTCTCAGACTTTCCTACCCAGGCTGATTGAACCATACTCCTCAGATCTCAGCCTCCTCAGTACCTAGGATTACACTGACACCTGGCTTCTAAGTGTATTATAAGTCTACATTTTGGACTGGTAAATACTTTTAGGTGTAGCTGTTCATCTTTTTTTTTTTTTTTTTGGGTCCGGTCGTGGAGCCTGAACTCTGGGCCTGGGCGCTGTCCCTCAGTTCTTCAGCTCAAGGCTAGCGCTCTACCACTTGAGCCACAGCGCCACTTCTGGCTTTTTTTTTTCTTTTTGCTTATGTGGTGCTGAGGAATCAAACCCAGGGCCTTATGCATGCAAGGCATGCGCTCTACCACTGAGTCACCTTCCCAGCCCTATAGCTGTTCATCTTTAAATATAAGCTATAGGCATAGAAGGATACCCTTGCATCCTGTAGAAAAATTGACATCTAGTGAGGAGGCACACTGAATTAAATATTTAAAGATGCACCGTTTTTCTTCTCTATAATGCCAGAATTTATCATGCATCTCACTTATTTTGTTGTTGTTGGTCATGGTTTGAACTTTGGGTCTGGGTTCTGTCCCTGAGCTTTTTTTTTTTTTTTTGTCCCTGAGCTCTTTTGCTTGAGTCTAGGGCATTACCACTTTGTGTCACTGTGCCACTTCCAGTTTTCTGGTGGAGATAAGAGTTTCAAAGGCTTTCCTGTCTGAGCTGACTTTGAATGGCGATCCTCAGATCTCAGCCTCCTGAGTAGCTAGGATTACAGGCGTGAATGGTGTTCAGCAGCATCTCACTTTTATTGGCTAAGTATGATTCAGCAGCATGAAAGAGATCTGTTATTTGGTTAGTTTTTTTGTTGCTGTTTTGCTAGTCCTGTGGCTTGAATTCAGGGCCTAGGTGCTGTCCCTGAGGTTTTTGGTCAAGGCTAGCACTCTACTACTTGAACCACAGCTCCACCTCCAGCTTTTTGGTCATTAATTGGAGATAAGATTCTCGTGGACTTTCCTGTTTAGGCTGGCTTCAGAAAACAGTAATCCTTAAATCTCAGCCTCCTAGTGGCATTACACATTACCCCAGAATCTTAGGATTAGATACCTTTGCCTGTAAAGGTACATTCTTCGGGGAAAATGTCTAGCCATCCCTTTGCTTTCTCTTTCTCGAGCCCACCATCAAGTGGAGAATAGGTGAGAGTGGTTAGAAGAGATGAGTGTTGAAGATCAAAGGTTCAGGTGGGCTGGCTTGGTTGACTGGGGCCTGCTGAGGCAGCACTGGGGCCTGGGAAGGCAGCAGACATAAAAGAGGCAGAGAGTAGCCTTGGGGTGCCTGAAGCCTTTTCCATGGGAAGGGAAGAAGTCTGAGTGATGAAATGGAGGATAGTTCCTGATGCATTTCACTGAGGGGTTTATTGAATTTGTTAGAAACTCATTACTTGTCATTTACACCAACACTCAGCACTTACATTCCTTTGTTCATAAGTCAACTTGAAGCCTGATGGACTTTTTTTGTGTGTGTGTGGGGAGCGGGGGGCGTTGTGGGACTTCAGCTTTCTGAGCTCTTCAGCTCAAGGTGAGCACTCTTCCACTTGAGCCACAGCACCACTTCTGGTTTTCTGGTTAATTGGAGATACGAGTCACACAGACTTTCTGCCTGGGCTGGCTTTGAACTGCAGTCCTTAGATCTCAGCCTCCTGAGTAGGTAGGATTGTAGGCATGAGCCTGGCAGGAGATTGACATTTAGGAGACAGTCCAGAAAGCCAGATGAGCAGAGTTGATGGGGACATGGTTATAGGGTAGTTAAGAATACCTACCTACCTGTCTGTTTCTCCAGAGTCTGTCAAATGCACTACAAAGATAACATACACTATGAAGGGATCACTGCCTGCCTTGTCTTACATTTCTTTGTTTGGTTTTGTTTTCAGATTTGATGAAGCTGCTGTCTCCATTCAGAAGGAAAAGAATATTTATAAAGAAATTGAAAATTATCCAACTTGTTACAAGGTATTTGTTGAAAATGCCCACTTTTGCCGGGCGCTAGTGGCTCACGCCTGTAATCCTAGCTACTCAGGAGGCTGAGATCTGAGGATCACGATTCAAAGCCAGCCCTGGCAAGGAAAGTCCGTGAAACTCTTATCTCCAATAAACCACTAGAAAATCGGAAGTGGCACTGTGGCTCAAGTGGTAGAGTGCTCGCCTTGAGCTGAAGAGCTGAGGGATAGCACCCAAGGCCAGAGTTCAAGCCCCACGGGGACTGACAAAAAAAAAAAGAAAATGCCCACTTTTGGCTTTATATTAGATAACTCTTCACATGAGAATATATAAATAATGCAAGGATACTGTGGGTATTTGTTTTTCTGTGAAATGACACTATTTCTGCCTGTGAATGAGAAAGCCATTATAACCTGTTTCTTGTGGATTGCAACTAAAACTAGAAACTAGAAAGCAGCTATCTACAACTCCTGAGAAACAAAGAAAGGCAGATAAACTGTGGAGGGAAATAAGCAGATGGAAAAATGAGTTTCCCACTTCCTCTTACAGCATTGCCCTGAGAGCATTCACAGTGCTAGGCAGCAGAGGCCCAAGCAATAAAAATGCAAAAGAAATCCCATCATTGATACAAACAGAGAAGGCCAAGTTGTTTTTCTCCATCAGCTTGCTCCAAAGTCAAGCTACAACTGTCATGATGCCTCAGGCCCATCAAAAATAGAGGAACCCCAGTTTCTGGCCAGAGGAACTGGGAAGAGGAGCCATCAAGAGCAAAGAGAAAATCCCAATAAGGAGAAAATAGGAAGAGGGAGTCACCTAAGGATGTATGTGGCCCCCCACAGATCTTGGCTATACATAGGTCTGGCAGACCCATAGCAGACTCCTGTACAGTGTTGAGAGAAGGGAAATAAAGTATAAACCACTGAGCCTTACAGGACCAAAAACAAGGCATGGTTCACAGTTTGACATAACTGAGATGATTGACTGGCTGTTAAAAGCATTTGATACCCAGAGAATTACAGCAACATCACCATAGTGTAATATCCACAGACATCAGGGACACAGTGCATAATTACTCAACACCTAAACCCGGAACTGGCCTAGGTTCAGGAGAAAAGACAACTGATGTCAATCAAGTCCTCTTTGTTTTTTTTTAAATGGAAAAAGTTATTTTTAGGACTAAATATAGTATCTGAAATAAATGACTAGATGAATGTAATTATAATGGTATCGTTTTATAATGGAGATAACAAAAGATAGTAAACTCGAAGACAGAGCAGTTAAAAAAATAGAAATGAAGATTTAGCCCGGCCTTGGTGGTTCACACTGTAATCCTTTCTACTTAAAAGGCTTAGTTCTCAGGGTCTCAGTTCAAAGCCGGCCTAGCCAGAAAGTCTTACCTCCAATTAACCACAAAAAAGGCAGAAATGGAGCTGTGACTCAAGTAGTAGAGTACCAGCCTTAAGCAAAAAAAACTTCAGGGACAGTGCCCCAGGATCAGCACCAAAAAAAACAAAAAAATTCTTTTTGAATACTTCTTTTAGATTAAAAACTCTGCAGAAAAAAGATGAAGAGACAGCTTGATACCAGCAAGGGTTTATTCAGAGGAGCCTGTAGAGGGGAGCTTCCAGCCAAAGCTAGAGTCCTGTGTCACTTACAGACTGGGGTTGTTTCTAGTGTGTTCATGGGAAGTACTAGTATGGTTTGGTCCCATATGAGGATTGACAGAAAAGCAGAGACAGATAATATGCCAAATGAGCCACAGCTGGCAAAAAAGGGTAAGGTGTTGCATTTGTTAATTAAGACATAGGTTTGGAACCTGACAACTTTATGGGCTGGGCATGGTGGTGCACACCTATCATCAGAGATGGAGACAGGAGAATCATTAGTTCAAAGTCAGCTTGGGCTAGAGACCTGGTATCAAAAAAATAATAATTTGGAATTGCTTTGCTAATAAAATTTGTCATTTTCTTGATCCCATAACTTTTGGCATTGTTGACATATATGTATTATTATTGCTGATGTTCCCTAAAGTTTTCATTTGTTCTTTCTCCTTAAATATTTTTTCAAGAATTCCTAAGTATAATTTTACACTTACGAGCCCACCCCAGCCCCTTTTGATTCTCTTTTTCAAGACTAAGTATAAAGTTTTGAAAAATTCAGGGATTGTGTTCTGGGGATTTGTCAAAAATATGGTCCGCAAGCCAATACCACCCGGGAAGGGTTAGGGCTGGGAGAGTTAACAGGCTTGCCTGGGACTGCTCCTGAATTGGGCATTATCCTACCCAAATGTGCAAATGTAGTTTGTGCCATTTGTGTAGTTTGTGTTAGCATTTGAGACACATTTGTGTCCTGTAGACGTTATCAGAAATTACAGATCTTTCAGAATACAAACCAATATTCTGAAGGTTAAGTTTCAGTGTTTTAAAGACTGACAGGGAGTTGGCTTTATGAAATAAGAATAAATTGGAATCTTAATTTTTTGTTTTAGAAAACAATCGCTCAAGTCTTAGTTCATTTGCACAGAAATGATTATGTGGCTGCAGAAAGGTGTGTCAGAGAGAGCTACAGGTAAGACCTTGACTTGGAGGTCCAAATTGCACTGGGGGCATTTGTCAGAATTGCTTCTAAGACAGATGTTTCTGGCTCTGAAGCTTCTTTGTAAATCTCCTAGGGCTAGGCGTAAACTACCATTGCAAGATGGATAATTGTTTGGAAGAGGGGCTTGTTTTGTACATTGCAACACCCCTGGCCTCTGTCCACTGCATGCCAATGGCCCTTCCACCCTTTGTAACAGTCTGATGTCCATGACTTTGTCACCTCTGCTGGTGGTAGAGAAGCAGTCTTCTAAGGGAAGGTCAAGTGTGGTTGTGTTTTACTTTAGCATACCAGGGTTCAATGGCAGTGAAGACTGTACTGCACTGGAACAGCTCCTCGAAGGGTATGATCAGCAAGACCAGGATCAAGTGTCAGAGGTCTGCAACTCACCCCTCTTCAAATACATGGACAATGACGTGAGTGGGCCATTTTGGCTAGCTTTCTTCTTGAAGGGAAGAGGTAATTTTTTTTTTCCTGAGGGAGGCTTCTGCCTCTAATTTTACCTTTACCTCAAGCTGTACTCATAAAGGGACATATCAACTCCATTTGGGTGATTTGAATGGCAGCCATATTATCGACATTTACTTACTATTTAACTGTGTTTAACCATGTGCATATTTTTAAACAATTTAGCTCCATTCCCAACTTCCTCTTCCCAGTTGACCTCTGTATGTTTTTTGGTCAGTTGTTTTTAGGCCCCCATCTGGAAGAGACCCAACATTTAGTGGCTTTTTCAGAAAGCCTGTGGGAGCCCTCTGAGGTAGCTAGCAGTGTAATGCACTTGTAAAAGTCAAGTAACGAGCTCTGTCTTCTGCACTGTTGTGAAGAAACTTTCAGTCCCCAAGGAAGAAACAGCCTGCAGAGCACCACACACAGGAGTGGGCATGGCTCTGCAGCATTCCTTCTCACTTTCCTCTTTCAGTGTATTTGATTGTGTATTAACTTAAGATTCCAGTTGCAGGGTATAATACTCAACTTTCTTATAGTGACACAGGTAGAAAAACTAGTCTTTTCTCCTTTTTTTCTTCTCTCCTTCTCCTTTCCCCTCCCCTCCCTCCTCCTTTTTCCCCCCCCCTCCCCCTTCCCCCCCCTCTCTTTCGTGTGTGTGTGTGTGTGTGTGTGTGTGTGTACGTACATACGTACGTACTGGAGAAATCATTCTTTGTTTTTGAGACCGGTATCTTAGTTTAGCTTAGACTGGCCTCAGACTGTGATCTTCCTGCCTTATCCTTCCGGATACTGTGGTTACAGATATCACTATCCCTCTCAGCTTTACATATGATTTTGTAAATTTTTATATATTTTAAAGGCATGCCATTAGATTACATCCTCACTTAACAGTACTTTATTTTATAGATACTAAAGTATTAACTTGGTATACTCACATTATCTCAAGTTCCCAAGTGAGCCACACATTGATATTTCCACAATGTGCACCTGTCATATCATGGCCATGAGACTGTTGGACCTTAGCACATTGCTCAGCATGTTTTTCATGTCACTGGTAGCTAAGACACTGTCCTTTTATGTTAATTGTTGGGGGATATCATGTGACTAGAATGTGTTTTGTCACTTACAGTATGCTAAGCTGGGCTTGAGCTTGGTGGTTCCAGGAGGGGGAATCAAAAAGAAGTCACCAGCAACACCCCAGGCCAAGCCTGATGGTGTCACCAGTGCAGCTGTTGAGGAGGAGGAAGACGAATATTCTGGAGGACTATGCTAGTGCTTTGAGTGCCTAGGAGAAGGGAAAAATCCTGACACACCATTTTCATGGACCTGGGACTTGTGTATGCTTATCTACTTCACAGAGGATGTGATATTGGTAAAGATGGATAATTTTTAGTTAACATTTTTCCTAATCAGCCTACTGCCTGTGAAGCATTTTTTTTGTTCGCAGTGTAAGAGCAAGAATTAGCCAAAAATGTGTTCACATTATAATTCAGGTGATTTTAAATTTACAAGCCTAATTCTAGACAATATTCTAAACAAAAAGGGCATAGTCCTTATGGTTTTTCTAATTTATTGTTAGGCCACTTTCTTTGCATTTTTTAACAGTGCTGCTTTTATTGTTAAAAATAATTATGATTTTTAAAAGTTGTTTTGAAAAGGAAATTTACCTCAATGATATCATCCATTTAAATGACTAAGTCTTTCTCAGAGATAAGATTGAAATAGTAGCTGTTTTGAACTCTTCAGTATTTAGCCCAATGAAACATGCATTTAGGCTGGTATATGTGACTACAAAATTTTGAAGTTGCATTTAAAAATAATACTTAAATGTCTTCAGTCCTCTCGGAAGCATGGGTATTTTTTTCATCTTATATATAGTGAGTTTCTTCAAATCTTCTTGGAGTAATGGTTATTGATAATCAGACCTTTCATATGAATTCCAAAAAAACTATTCTCATCCACTGAGTATATCCATATTTCTTCCTCCAGATAATTTCTGACTCATTTAAAGTTGCAACTAGACCTACTATAATGTAACATGGGAAATACTGTCTTATACCAAAAAATGGGCTGTGAAAGCATTGCTGGTGAAAGGCATGTATTTAAAATACTGAGTTGCCAGTGTTTTTATACTTCATTGTTATTTCCTCACAGTTTAGTTGGAAGCATTCCTTTCCCCTTGTCTTTGTTAGGCCCATTTCATAAGCTAATAGGAAGAGTCTGGAAGCAGCATTCCTCTGTGCCATGCAGGCCAAGCCCGCCCTGTTACTTGTACCCTGCCTGTCTCTTTACAGTCATCTTATTGGAATGTGGTACGCTTAGTTTCACTGAACATATCACAGTATTTCTGAAAACACTAAAATGAGCCTCATAGTACTGGTGGTCCCAGCTCTGTGGGCAAGCTTACACAGAAAAGCATCCTCTGCCAGGTGTGCTTGAAGAGCTTACTGTTACTGATTTATTGAGGGTCTGATAGAAAAATATTAACAAATTTTGTGTTTCCATAGGTTACTTGCATAATGTGAAAGTAGCCAGCTCATTTTCATTGACTATATTAATATTATGAATAATCTGAATAAAGCTGTATTTAGGCATTTTTATTGAAAGAAATTAATGCATAAAAAAATTCATCAGCCAGAACCTTCTGTACTAGTTAGTCATCTGTTTAAACAAATTTGCTAGTACTCAAAAGATTTGTTTTTTTTGGGGAGGGTGTCCGGTCGTGGGATCTGAACTCGGCCTGGGCACTGTCCCTCAGCTCTTCAGCTCAGGACTAGCACTCTATCACTTCAGCCACAGTGCCACCTCTGGCTTTTTTTCTTATTGCTTATGTGGTGCTGAGGAATCAAACCCAGGGCTTCAGGCATGCAAGGCAAGCACTCTACCACTGAGCCACCTTCCCAGCCCCCTCAAAAATATTTTAAACTGAGTTTATAGACCATGTTATTCATTACACCCTTGGGAATCTTATGTTTTCCTCTTTTTTACATAGTGGAAACATAAAGAACAAGTGATAAAGTTCATCTTGTGCAGAATACAGCTTGAATTTTAAACAATACAGCGGGCTTTAGATAACTGCAACCCAATCCCTCCCCCTTTCAGAGTGGGCAGGACTTGAGTAGATCTTCTATGTCAGAGTTACTCTGTGTGGTTTCTATTAAAGACTTTGTTTTTCATGCTTCTACATTCTATTTTTCCACTTGATAATCTTTCATCTTGATTCTAGTCAGAAGTGAAAAACTTGTGTTTACAACAAGAATTGTTTTCCAGAACTCTTAAAGCCCTTGTGTACCAAAGTGCTAATCTGCATGAATATGCTCAGAATTTAGTATTCAGTGATCTGTTATATAGCAAGTGAAGTCAGTCTACAAATAACATTTTAATATATTTATTTGTGAGTATACAGAGTATGGAATTCGTGTATGGAATCTGCTTTATTTTTTCAGCTTCCTAATGAGTAGAGTATTAAATGTTTCGAAAATGCAGATGGTTGCTTCTGTGGAAGACAATTATGAAAATAAACCTGAAACAATATGAATATTATTATTTAGTTTTGCTTGTTCATTTTTATTCAAGGAATTCTGTTAATTATATAAGAGCAGTATTTTTTCTACTTTACATTAAGATGATAAAATTTATTCCTAAAACTAAAAAATATTATCACTATCATTAATGAATTTGACTTATTCATATTGAATATCACATCTGTAACTATCTTAAGTAAGTGGTTAAATTCTAGCCAGATACAGGGGTCAAATTAACCATCTTGTGATAGAATTCAGAGAAGTGAGTGGGCCCCACCTACCTGCTAGCAGGATGATTCCACACACCCTCAGGGAGCACACTCAGCCTTTTCCTACGTGGGTTCTTGTGTTCTGTTAATGGACAAAAAAAAAACGCCATTTAGCTTGCTGTTTAGTTTCATAAAGCATTGGACTGCAGCATTAAAAACTCTCCCTTAGGTCTTTTTCTGTGGTCTGTAACCTTTTAAGGTTTTATGGGTAGATTTGGGTGGACAGAGCTCTGCTTCTACTACAGAGGTGAAGTTAATGTTTTTCCTATTGGATTGTCCTGTTGATTTCTGCATCTTTTTATATTTCATGGATTTTAGGCTTCAGTTGAGTACCATTAGTAAACATAAGTCAGCAGATAACTATGATCAGCTTCATAAAACAGCTGCCACGACAGTCAACATGAGGGTCTGGATTATAGGAAGACTTCATTAAAAAGTCACTAGTTCAGAAGGGTCATATTATGTTGCAATAACAACCCTTACCTCTGGTTCAGAATAACAGGTTTCTGTTCATTCATGCCATACATCCACCACAGGCCACCTGAGAGCTCTGCTTTAAGACAGGACAAGGGAGCACTATGGGTCTCAGTAACAGAGAAACAGGAACCCAAGTGGGCCTTATGCTACCATTCAGTTGTTAGTTCCAGAAGTGACACCTGACATATTTACTAGCCTGATAACAGAGGGGCAGGACCATTGGTTGCTTGTGGGCCTAAAAAGAGAGGCAGACCAGGGGAGTAATGACTATATGACATATGTATGTCTCGTGGTCAGTAGTTTGGGTTAGCACTGGTGGGATTTTACCATAACACACATTTACCTGGATGGCCATTCTCTTATCCCCAATATCAGGTGATTAAACAGATCAGAGGAATTAATTTTTCTCTAAATGTTTTCAAAGTTAAGATGTCTACAGGGAGACAGCTATTGCTTTCCCTGGCTTCTTGGTTGTTACATATTTAAAATGAAAAAGTCAGTGGGCCATTTGGAGTTGGAGCTTTCCATTCAGTTCTTAAGTAGGAATTGGAATAGCTGGTGAGAACAAGATGTGGCACAGACTTGGTTTTCTAGTTTCTGTGTTTGTGATTTTCATCCTGTGGAGATCATTGAGGCCCTGAGAAATTCCTGCACTGATACCCTGATACCAGAGTACAGAAAGGCAAGAAGCAGTATCTGTCATTGTGAGTACCTTATTAGGTCTTTCAAATCTGAACATCATTGTAATTCCTAATCCCAGGCCTACTATTTATTGAGTACCTACTGTTTGCAAGTTGAACTCTTCTACAACTCCCTTTAAAGTGGCCTTGTTATGTGATCAGATAAGTGTTAATAAGGTGAGAAAACAGAAGCTACATTTTGAGAAATCTAATCTTGGAGTCGTTATTAAAAGTTGGTGACTGCATGGTAGACTCCTGTCCCAGAGACCAGCAGCCAGCAAATACACTTAACACTGTTAGGAAACTGAGCCATGAAGGCTGGAGAGGAAAAAAAATAATACAACCAACTAGTTTGGAGCTGAACTGAGAAGAGCCAGGAGCCAGGACACAAACATGGCATAGTGGATGACACCTGAACTGGTCTGGGCCTAAATAGGGTCAGGTCAGGGGGTGGGGTCACAGGGAACTCCCAGTTCCAGGCACTGGACTGACAAGTTTAGTAACTTAGGAGCCAAGTACCTGCCCCTGCCTCTAAGGATTCAGGCATGCCCATCACCTGGGAGACAGTGGGCTTCACCTTCCCGCACCATGAAGACCATGCGAGACCCTACCATCCACCATGTGGCTAACATGGAGCAGGCCAGACCTGAACTCCATATTTCATGAGGAAACTGGCTTATTAAGCCCTCTTGTCTGAAACATCAGATTTTGGCCCCGTGGTGGCCTCGGGGAGAGCCTTGTAGAAGGGTTTCTCAACCACTTCATATATGAAGATGCTCCCAAGATTTAGCACACAATTTGCTTATCGAAGTTTTTCAGTTGGGCACTGGTGGCTCATGCTTGTAACCTTAGCTACTCAGGAGGCTGAAATCATTTCAAAGCCAGCCCAGACAGAAAATCTGTGAGACTCCTAACTCCAATTAACCACCAGAAAACCAGAAGTGAGGCTGTGGTTCAAAGTGGTAGAGCACTAGTCTTGAGCAAAGAAACTTGGACAGTGCCCAGATACTGAGTTCAAGCCCCACAACCCTCAAAAAAACAAATTTGTCACTTTTAATGTTTAGGAATCTAACCTGCACATTTTATTGTGCACTTTGTAAATGTACTTTGAGTTGATAATAATTGTTCATATTTGTGGGGTACAGCACACTTCCACTTGAATATAACATGTAAGGATCAGATCATGTTAGTTGGCATTTCCATCACCTCAGGCATTTGTCCTTTCTCCTGGCTGTTTTGAAAACTGATTTTAATTACAACATATCCATGCTACAGAATTGAATCACATACATAAAGCATTCATTTAGATTATCATAGAAATGATCCTTTTAGGGCCAAGTCTCTTTTCTGTGCCTGCATTAAAAGCCTAATTATTGGCTGGGTGGCAATTTTGGGGTGGCAATGCCTGTAATCCTAGTTACTCCAGACTCTTAAGATCTGATCACAGTTCAAAGTGAGCTTGGGCCGAAAAGTCCATGAGACTCTCTTATCTCCAATTAACTAGCAGAAAGCTGGAAGTGGACATGTGGCTCAAGTGGCAGAGCACTAGCCTTGAGTGAAAAAGCCAAGAGAGAATGTGGGACTCTTGGGTTCAAGCACATAAAAAAAAAAATTGAAGAGGGGAGAGTAGGGACACACCACACCTTTCTGTAACCAGAGTTCAAGTTCCAATGTTCAGTTTCCTCAAAGACCGACAAGAGCAAATAGCCAAACACCCAGTGAAAAACAGGAGGTGGGGAAAAATAAGGAAGAATTTCAGAACGGAAAAGCTCCAAGACCCTTCCCTCCACCCCTTGCTGGCCGGGCAGTGCTGCACCAAACCACGGCCCGGCCCAGCCTGGGGCTGCCGGAGACCCCAGAGCCACAGTGTCAGCAAAAGACTCCCAAGGTGCTGTTGCTGGATCTCTTCATTGTAAACGGGGAAACGTCAGAGCTCAGAACCTGCACAAAGACACTTCCCCCACCCCTCACTGGAGGAACAGCACTGCTCCATCCCACCAAAGCTACTTGGACTACAGGGGCCGTCTGCAAAATGCCAGTGCAGAAAACTCCCAACGTGTCGGTGCTGCCTCAGATAGTGCAAACAGAAACAGAAACCTCGGAGCTCAGAACCTGCAGGAAGACCCCTTCCCCACCCCTCACTGGTGGAGCAGGTCCACATGCCATCCCCAAAACAAAGAACCCAGGCCCATAAAAGCCGGCGCAAAAAAACCGCGCCAGCCCGGATACATACACAGAGGCAGAAATGGTATGAAACACAGACCCAGAGCTGCCGCCACTACCACCACCACCACGCGGCCCAGCCCACAATCAACCCAAGCACAGTGGCAACCAGCAACCTGCAGCACACAGAAACAGCAATCTGCTACAGCACCGCTGGGAGAGCGCCCAACCAATTCCAGGATTAGTGAGTATCCCACAGGGGACACCCTCCCCCCACCTCAAGGGAGACCAGTGCTAGTGCTAACCCCCAGGGCTTGACCCTGACCCCCCCCCCTACCACATGGACTACAGGTCCCACTAAACCTGGGAACTGTGCAAGTGCCCCACCAGCCCATGGAGCACACACAGCCCACCAGGCTTGAGCAAGAGTGCCCCTGGGAGGGAGCTTAAATGCTCAAGCTGGGAACAGCACCCACAGGTCACAGCAGCCAGCAGTGGAAGAAATCCGTACTGCGTACCCTGGGCTGCGTACCCTGGCAGGATACCCAGCAGCACAGGTCCCATCTCAGGCCAACCAGTGTGTCCCAGGCTAGGGACCAGGAGCCAGGGCTAGGCCTGGTGATCAGGTGCCTGACTGCACAACCTACCTGTCCCAATTGAAGTCAGAAGCTGAACGCATGCCTCAGCAGTAGGGGGAAAGCAGGGAACCACAGGCCCTGGGAACTGCACCTGTGATGGCAAAAGACCTGTGTGTTCAGGGCAGGAGAACCAGAAGCCCAAATCCTACCAGAGCCTGACCTGTATATCCCAGACTGGGGATTGGACCACCTAGGCCACCAGCACCTGATTATAGTCAGGACTCCAGCAACTGGGAGAATACATCCAGCACAACTGGTATTGCCAAGAGCACCCCTAGGAGGGAGCACAAGTCTGGGCTGTTTAGTCCTTAGCTGAAGGCAGAAACTGCCTGTGATCTCCAGCAGACAGCTGAGAGTCCTACATGAATCAGACTAGCAGCTGGACATTGGCCATTCCCCCAACAGAATCGAGACCAGGTACAGATTCTCAGCCAACCGAGGGCCGAGAGTGAGCTTCATCAATTGATCCAGGAACCAACCCAGAACCAAGCAAAGACAGCCACCTATTGACCAAAACAGAGTTTGAGATTAGTATCCAATAATCCCTGAATCCCCATGCAAAAATCACAAAATTTATCAATAGCTAGAATAGCAAGCCACCCCAAAGGCCAGTAGCCACCCAGTGAAGAGCCCCAGTGGAAGCAAAACAGGAATAAAAGACAAACACTACATCCAAGAGATGTTAGAGGCAATGACTCATCAAAGCAAGAAATAGATCAAAAATTTGAAGAAACTAAGTACCAAAGAGATGCAGAATTTCAAACAAGACATGCATTCAAAACTAGGTGCAGTACACACCTTGCTAAGAGATGAGATTAATATTCTGAGATCCAACATAGAAGTCATAAATGGTTCAATTTCCTCCATGCAAACCACAATGGAAGCCATAGTTAACAGAGTAAATGAAATGGGAATTAGAATATCAGATACGGAAGACAAAATGCAGCAACTGGGAAAAAAAAGTCCACAGATATGGAAAAATCACTTAAACTATGCCAAAGAGAAATCAAAGAACAAGCAGACAAATGCCAAGAAATTTAACCTTTGTATAACTGGTGTGGACGAAGGTGAGGAATACCAGAACAAAGGAATGCAACACCTATTCAGTAAGATTACCACCGAAAATTTCCCAAATCTTAAAAGAATGTCGTATCAACATAACAGGCATATGGAACACCTAACAAGCAGGATCCCAGGAGGAACACTTCTAGGCACATTATAGTAAAGATGATAGATCTGAATAATAAAGAAACAATCTTGGATGTAGCAGAAACAAAGGAGCTATACTATAATGGGGGAAAAAATCAGAATCACTGCAGATCTCCCCACCCAGACACGGAATGCAAGGAAAGATTGGGAAAGTACCATCCAAGCCCTGAGAACCAATAACTGCCAACCCAGACTGCATTCACATTTGATGGAGAAACTAAAATTTTTATTAGTAAAGAAAAACTAAATGAATTCATAAACAATAAGATAGAACTTCAAAGAATATTAAGAGGAAGAATACAACATGAAGAAAACAATCAAGATCAGGGATCCACATCAGACATATCACTAGAAGTTCAACTTAGTAAGCACAGGAGGAAATGAAAGAAGAAAAATTTAGGAAAGCAGGAAAATGACAGAAAACAATGCATTTCTCTATAATAAACATAAATATTAATGGGCTCAATTCACCAATCAAAAGAAAACTGCAGATTGGATCAGAAAACCAGGCCATCCCGCTGATTCCTTCAGGAGACCCACCTCACAGCCAAACATTAAAACAAACTCTTGAGTGAAGGGATGGAGGAAGATCTACCATGCAAATGCTCTCAGCAAGAAGACAGAAGTTGCCATTCTGATATCAGACAAAATGAACTTTTCATTAAAATCATACAAAAAGAAAAGGACACTACATATTAAGGCAGGGAACAATCCAAGAAGAGGATATTACCATTATCAACATATTTCCCAAACATTGGTGCACCCAAATACGTTAAGCAAATACTCTCAAACTTACAGAATAAAATAGATCCAAATAGGATCTAGGAGACTTTAATACTCCACACTCACCAAAGGCAGGTCTACCTACCAGAGGATTGGCAAAGTAGCCACCAAATTAAATGATGCCATATCTCAAGTGGAATTAATTGACATATACTGAGTTTTCTGCCCTACAACAATCCAGTACATGTTCTTCTCAGCAGCCCATGGAACTTTCTCCAAAATACACAATATCATAGTTCATACAAGGAATTTAAGCAAATACAAGAAGATTGACATAATCCCCTGTATTCTGTCTGACCACAGTGGAATAAAGCTAGTTCTCAATAACAAAATATACTGTAGAAATTATTCAAATACATGGCAATTGAACAGCACACTTCTGAGCAACACCTGGGTAACAGAAGAAATTAAGAAATTTAAAAGTTCCTACAATTCAATGAAAATGAATGCACATCACAAAGAAACCTGTGGGACACAGCAAAAGCAGTCCTTAGGGGCAAATTTATTGCTCTCAATGCACACATCAAGAAAATACAGACAGACCAAGTCAATAATCTCATGTTGCAACTCAAACTGCTAGAAAAGCATGAAAAATTTGAACTTAAAGTTACTAGATTGAGCGAGATAACCAAAATAAGAGTTGAAATTAATGAGATAGAGACTAAGAAGACTATAAATAACATTAATAAAACAAAGCCTTTTTTTGAAAAAAAAATAAAATTTGTGGACTTTTGGAAAGATGAACTAAGAAAAGAAGAAAGGAAGCCCAAATCAATAAGATCAGGGATGACACAAGGAAAATTACAACAAATACCCAAGACATCCAAACAATTATGAAGAATTATTGCCAGAATCTATTCTCACTAAGGAAGGAAAACCTAGCAGAAATGGATGAATTTTTAGAGAAATACAAATTGCCCAAACATTACCAAGAAGAAATAAATCAATTAAATAAGCCAATATCTTTCAATAAGATAGAGGAAGCAATCAGAAGTCTTCCAACAAGGAAAAGCCCAGGACTAGATAGATTCACTACCGGATTCTATAAGACCTTTAAAGAGCAACTAATACCCATACTCCTCAAACTTTCCTGAGAAATAGAAACAGAGGCAGCTATCCCAAACTCATTCTATGAAGCCAATATCACACTCATCCCCAAACCAGGCAAAGACCCAACCAAAAAAAACAGAACTACAGACCAATCTTCCTGATGAACACAGATGGGAAGCTCCTCAATAAAATTTTAGCCACAGAATCCAGAAACATATAAAAAGATCATACATTATGACCAAGTAGGCTTCATCCCAGAGATGCAGGGATGGTTTAACATACATAAATCAATAAATGTAATAATCACATCAACAGATCCAAGGTCAAGAACCACATGATTATCTCCATTGATGCAGAAAAGGCTTTTGATAAAATACAACATTCAGTCATATTAAAAGCTCTGGGGACAATAGGAATAGAAAAGAACATTCCTTAAAACAATAAAACCCATATATGACAGGCCAATAGCCAATATTATACTTAATGGAGAAAAACTACAATCAATTCTCCTAAAATTAGGAACAAGGCAAAGATACCCACTCTCACCACTCCTCTTCTGGAACTCTTAGCCAGGTCAATAAGGCAAGAAAAAGACATTAGAGGGATCCACATAGGGAAGGAAGAAGTTAAGCTATCCCTTTGTGCAGATGACATGATACTATACCTTCATGATCCCAAAGCTCCACCCCCAAACTCTTAGAACTTATAAACCACTTTGGCAAAGTAGCAGGATACAAAATTAACCCACAAATATCAGTTGCCTTTCTGTACACCAACAATGTACAATTAGAAATTAAGAAAACAACCCCATTCACAATAACCTCAAAAAATATTTAGGAATTAACCTAACTGAAGATGTAAGGGAATTATTTAATAAAAACTATAAAAACTTAAAGAAGCCTGGTGCCGGTGGCTCACACCTATAATCCTAGCTACTCAGGAGGCTGTGATCTGAGGATCATGGTTCAAAGACAGCCTGGGCAGGAAACTCTTCTGTGAGATTCTTTTTTTTTTGGGGGGGGGTCCAGTCATGGAGCCTGAACTCTGGGCCTGGGCGCTGTCCCTCAGCTCTTCAGCTCAAGGCTAGCGCTCTACCACTTGAGGCACAGCACCACTTCCAGCTTTTTTTCTTTTTGCTTATGTGGTGCTGGGGAATCAAACCCAGGGCTCCATGCATGCAAGGCAAAGGCTCTACCACTGAGCCACCTTCCCAGCCCTTCTGTGAGATTCTTATCTCCAATAAACAACTAGAAAACTGGAAGTGGCACTGTGGTTCAAGCAGCAGATCGCTCACCCTGAGCTGAAGAGTGAGGGACAGCACCCTGGCCCAGAGTTCACCCCATGGCTAACAACAACAACAACAACAACCAAAACCCACAACAACTTAAAGAAATTATAGAAGATACCAGGAACTGGAAAGACCTTCCATGTTCTTGGATAAGCAGACTTAATATAGTGAAAATGGCCATACTTCCTAAGTTAATATACAAATTCAATGAAATCCCAATGATGTTCATTACTGAAATACAGAAAACAGTCCAAAAATTCATATGATACTACAAAAGACCTAGAATAGCCAAAACAATTCTTGGCAAAAAGATAACAGAGGAGGGTCTCAATGCCGGACTTCAAACTCCACTATAGAGTCATAATAACAAAAACAGCTTGGTACTGGCACAAAAACAGACCCAAAGACCAATGGAATAGAATAAAACCACACTCTTACAGTCAGCTGATATTTGACAAAGGAGCCAAAGACATACAGTGGAAGAAACACAGCCTCTTCAACTGGTGATAGGAAAACTGGGCAGCCACATGCAGAAAAACTAAAAGTGGACCCCAGCCTATCCCCATGCACTAACATCAACTCAAAATGGATTCAAGACCTTAACATCAAACCTGAATCTCTGAAACTACTGCAGGACAGAGTAGGAGAGACACTTGAAATTATATGCACAGGAAGGAACTTCCTGAACAGAATCCCAGGGTCACAACAATTTGGAGAGAGGCTCAACAAATGGGACTACCTTAAAAAGTTTCTGCACAGCTAAAGACATAGCAACCAAACTAGAAAGACAGCCAACTAACTGGGAAAAAATATTTACTAGCTATATATCAGACAAGGGCCTAATATCCAGTACATACAGGGAACTCAAGAAACTAATCCCTCCCAAATCTTACAAACCAATCATTAAATGTGCCAGGGAGCTAGAGAGACTTCTCAGAAGAAGAGATAACAAATGGCAAAGAAACACATGAGGAAATGTTCACCATTCCTCGTTGTGAAGGAAATGCAAATAAAAACAACTCTGAGATACCACCTTACTTAACCCAGTCAGAATGGCCCACATCCTAAAGTCAGCCAATGACAAATGCTGGAGGGGATGTGGAGAAAGAGGAACCCTATTACACTGCTGGTGGGAATGTACACTTATACAACCACTTTGGAAAGCAGTCTGGAGGGTCCTCAGAAAGCTAAATATTGACCTCCCCTATGACCCAGCCATTCCACTTCTAGGCATCTACCCTGAACAACAGGAACCAGTAGGTATACAAGGACACGTGCACCTCCATGTGAGCACTGCTCACAATAGCCAAGATATGGAAACAACCCAGATGCCCCACTACAGATGAATGGATCCAAAAATTGTGGTACCTATGCACAATGGAATATTACGCAGCCATTAGAATGGACAAAATAATGGCATTCACAGGGAAATGGATGGAACTAGAAAAAATCATTATGAGTGAGGTAAACCAAGAGCAGAGAGACAAATGGCACATGGTCTCCCTGATAAGTGGATGTTAAATCCAAAATGTAAGGAGATATGACAAAGTAAACAAGACTCGAGAAACAAAGGACCTCCACTCATCTTGTCATATCATTGCTAAATGACCCAATGCTGCTGACAACATATATGGTATATTTGCACACATCGAGAGAAAGTAGGAGGAAGACACAGAAACAGAGGGAAATGGGAAAACATACAACAGCGGGACCCATCAACTACACTGGACATTGATCAAAACGAACTAAGCAACTCAATGGCAGCGATGGGAGGGAGGGAATGAGCCAAAAACAGCTGACACTAAGCAAAAGGAAAGAAATGTACATATCACCCGATGTGGAAGAAATAGCTGTATTGTCAAAACTCATATGATTTGCAAACTTTATAGACCATGATAAAGACAATTTGCCTCATGAAGGTTAGAATGTGTTTGTGACTTAAAGTATCACTATCTCACAAGATTGTGAAATTTGTGCAATCACTTAATCACAATAAAAAAGCTACATACATATGACCATATAAGATGATGCTAAGTGAAACGAACCCCAAGATAGGGACACAAGAGGTTTTATCTTTGTTACTGTTGTTTTTAATATACCATGTGATTTTGTTTCTTTTGTGTGTTCTTCCCCCATGGTGAAACCCCTGTGTTCACTGTATTTGATTCCGGTACCCTGCATCTAGTATATAAATTTTTCTAATTTGGGGAAGGGAAAGGAAATAACAAAATGCTGAAACAAGGATACAGGTTGACCCATTGTAACAATGAGATGTACAAGACATGTTGAACATGAACTTTACAACTTGGGGGGGTGGGGATGGGAGGGAGGAGTTAGGAAGGTAGGGAGGGAATGGATAACAGGAAAAAAAAACAAAGGAGGAGGTAACAATGCTCAATAGGAAATGTACTCATTACCTTACTTGTGTAACTGTAACCCCTCTGTACAGTATCTTTACAATAAAAGAATTTTTTTTTTAAATTTAGGTTTATGAAGAATCCGGGCTGTAGGGTCAGAATATTTGGAGCCACCAGGTGGCACTGCAGAGCAAATGGACAGAATCCAAGGTACTGATGTCAGTTGGTCCAGACCAATTTGTCAGGGCCACTTCACTGTACCCATTCTAGACCTACAGTGGATAGAGACTGAGAAGAACCTACTGGATGGGTCAGTGTGATTCTTACAATGCAGAAGGAAGCATGATGTGTGTCTAAATCATACATGCATGTGCATACACACACACATGCCCTTGCACTCTATGTGCCAACATTTGGTTTTGTTGATCTGCTGTTGCTTTCCTTGCACTAATACATGTTCATTAGGTGGTAATGGGAAGAACTGGGGTCTTTGCTTAGGCTCTGCCTGACTCAACTTCCCAGGACTAACACTGTACAACATGTTTTCTCAGGAGAGAGTATTCAGCATTCCTGATCCTATCCAGGAAATACTGGCAGTGTCCCCAAGATTGTTACAAATACAAACTATCCCCAAACATAGGCAGATGTGTTGGCCAGCTAAAAGCTATTATCCCTTTTAGAAAAGTGTAGATTTGAGAACACAATTTACCCCTCTGCCCCACATTCTAAACTCAGGTAATGTCAACACAATGCCAGCATGAGTATGTGTCTGTATTGTTGGAGAACCAGAGGACCCTGCAGTGTAGGGTGACCTCACATTTCATATGCTCAACAGCCCTTTGTGGCTGTTACAGTGAACATTACAGTTCTCCCCAAGTTTGTGGACAAGGCTGGTTTGGATCATTACTTTGTGAGTAACTCAGTCTCATTTGAGCCCCAAGCCACCCATTCCTGTAGAAGACCAAGATAGTAGCTCTACCACTGTGCTTTGAATAGAGCCACCACAGTCTGCCCCTTCCTCACGCAGAGGAAGTTCAGGTTTAGCAGACTCTGTGCTGTGTTTCTGAAGCCCAGGGCTGAAGTGCCCTATATTTGGTTCCCGTGGATCCACAAGGAAACTATGCTTCTTGTTTGTAAACTCACTGCCCATATTTTCTCTCTTTTCTTGATTCACATTTTCATTCAACATGCAAAGTCAGACTAGATCTATCAAATTAGATCTTTCTCTTCCTCCCCATCAAACCAAGTTTCTGGTTTTAAGAAGAGTTTCCCTAGGATGGTGACCTAGAGCTATCTAAAGATTTCTGATAGAAATACTCCACCCCACCAAGAGAGCATTAGGTGGTGAGGGATTGGGACTGGGAAGCATGACCTTTGCTCAGTAAGATACTGTGTGAATGGCTTCAATGTCTTGTCCTCAAACCAGACACTTCTGCCCACACAGGCTTCACAGCTCCAAATAACAATAATACCTGGGGAGCAAGAAAGAGACATGTGGTAGGGGTGGGATTAGCGGTGGAGTGACAGAGCCACAGACACACAGAGAGACAGAGATTTACACAAGATAAACATTTGCTCCATTGTAGGACTCTGTATGCCTTGCTGAGGATCATAGCCTGAGATGTTCAGGCCTATTCACTAAGTCTTCTCAACACTATTTCTCAATCTTTTTTTCCCCCATGACTGCAACATGTGCATTTCCTTTATTTTTCATTTCATT
>NW_012267442.1:906019-914549 GCF_000151885.1 Dipodomys ordii
TTTTTTTTTTTTTGCTTATGTGGTGCTGAGGAATCAAACCCAGGGCCTCAGGCATGCAAGGCAAGTGATCTACCACTGAGCCACCTTCCCAGCCCATGAAATCAAATTCTTTTTTAAGATCAGTAAACCCAGGCCAGTAGCTCACACCTGTAATCCTCACTACTCAGGAAGCTGAGATCTGAGGATCACAGTTCAATGTCAGCCTGAGAAGGAAAGTCCATGAGACTCTTATCTTCATTTGAATATAGTGGTAAGAGCTAATACTATTGAGTATTCCTTGTGTTATGCAATCCCTTTACCTCTTCTTCCTTCTAGGTTGAGTATCTCTAATCAGAAAATCCAAAATCTAAAATGCTCCAAATGTTCCTGAAGCTGGATAGACTAGAAAAAATGAGGTATGGCCAGCTAATAGCAAATACAGGAGATACTCCTTTATGTACGTACTTCCCTTAAGATTAAGGGAACACAAGTCTTTTGGGGGGAAATGAAGCAGGATAACCTATGGAAACAGACCTGGTGCAGGCAACTCAAAATATGTTATCTAAAAACTTAGAAATGCTATCTTTGTTTCAAACAAAGGCAACTGAATGAGTTCTTTCCTAAGGGATGCATTTCTCACCCAAGAATTCACAACTGCCTGACAGAATGCCCCAAAATGCAGATAACAGGGTCTCTCCTTGTTTCAAGGATAAGGATCTGTTCTATAGCAGGATGCATTCTTACCTGGAAACTCAGAGAATAACACCAGGTGTAGTTAAAACAAAGACAAAGCACCTAGCTTTGCATTACTTAAAGCCAGAACCCCTGCCTTTACCCTATAAATACCCAGCAGTCCAAGGAGCTGTATTTCTCTCTGGATGTTTCCTTGTCTGTTTCTGTGTCTGTGTCTTTGTGTCCCTATGAGAGCACCCACACTCTGCTAGAGTGTGTCCCTGCCCTTCTGTTTGTCTGCTTTTTTGTGTGTTTCCTTGCTTGTTTATTTAATAAAGCTCTGCCAAGTTTTTTTTTTTTTTGGGTCCGGTCGTGGGGCTTGAACTCTGGGCCTGGACACTGTACCTCAGCTCTTTAGGTCAAGGCGCACACTCTACCACTTGAGCCACAGTGTCACTTCTGGTTTTCTGCTGGTTTATTGGAGATAAGAGTCTCATGGATTTTCTTGCCTGGGCTGGCTTTGAACCCCGATCCTCAGATCTCAGCCTCCTGAGAAGCTAGGATTACTGGTGTGAGCCACCAGTGCCCAGCTGTACACTTGGATTTCTTAAGGCATTGACATTGTGGATAATAACATTAATTTGTAATGCACCGTTGCAGTGAGAATATCAATAAGAAACTAATTAAGGAATGTTGTTAATTTCCAATATTATGATTATTATTCACTGGGCAAGAACACTTACCCAAGATGTCCTGAAGTTGTGTGTGTATACGCACCATGAACTCAAGGCATTGATCATTCGCTTTTTTGTTAAAGGCTAGTGCTTCTCTACCATTTGAGCCACAGTTCTACTTCAAGATTTTTGGTGGTTAGTTGGAGATAAGTGTCTCATGGGCTTTCCTCCTGGACCAGCTTTGAACCATGAACCTCAGACCTCAGCCTCTTGAGTAGTTAGGATTACAGCTGTAAGCCACTGGCACCCTGAAGTCTTATAGTTGATGTGAGGATAGTCTTGTCCTCAATTTTCACAAAATTTGATATGATATTAGCAAGGAGATGCTAAATCCAAAAAGAAATGATTGGGCTAGAAGGAGAGCATGGCTCAAGGGGTAGAGTGTGCCTAGCAAGTACGAATCTCCAAGTTCAAACTCTAGTACTACCATAAAAAATTTATTTTAAGCCAGGCTCATGCCTGTAATCTTAACTACTCAGAAAGCTGAGATCTAAGGATTGCAGTTCAAATCCTGCCCAGGCAGGAAGGCCCCCGAGACCCTTATCTCCAATAAACACTCAAAAAAGCCAGAAATGGCACTGTGGCTCAAGTGGTAGAGTGCTAGCTTTGAGCAAAAGAAGCTCAGGCACAGCACTCAGGCCGAATTCAAGCCCCAGGACCCTCAAAAAGTTATTTTAAATGATCAATAGTAGAAAATGAATCCAGATCAATCATGCTACAAAAGATGGGATTATGTATTATGTATAACTATTATAAAATTACTGTCTATCAGGAAAAGTTCACAGTGTCTAAAACTCTAGGACATATAGATTAGCTTTATGTAATTATAACAGGAAATAAATTAATTTGAAGATTTTATGGATTTAAGCATTTTTCTTGGTATTTGTCAACTTTATGGTTTTTTTTGTGTGTGTGTGTCAGTTATGGGCTTGAACTCTGGGCCCGGGTGCTGTCTCTGAGCTCTTTAGCTCAAGGCAAGCGCTCTACCACTTAAGCCACCACACCACTTCTGGTTTTCTGGTGGCTAATTGGAGATAAGAGTCTTGGACTTTCCTTGCCCTGGCTGGCTTTGAACTTCGATCCTCAGATCTCAGCCTCCTAAGTAGCTAGGATTACAGGTGTGAGCCACCAGCGCCTGGCTTAAGATTTTTAAATATTGTGATTTTCTTTCTCCTGCTAAATCATGCACTTTATACTAATGTTGTATTCTTTTTTGTAAAATTTCTTAAGGAGAGAATCCTTCGAATTATATAAGCTTCAGGCTATATGTTGACTGTCATTTTCTGTCTTCTGCAGATTAGATAAATTCTATTAATCTTTTTTCCTAGTTGTAACTATTACTTCTTTTTATCATTTCCATTAAATTAATTTTTGCTTTTGAAAAATTTTAGGCATATTTTGAGTTTCAGAATTTTCACTTGCATTTTTCATATTTTATATTTTTCTTCTGAGACTTTGCTACCAAAATAATAGGATTTTCTAAAAGCTATTATTGAACAGTCAAGCATAAGTACTTTGAAATCCTTGCCAGATAATTTTAACATTTGGATCATGTCAAGGTAGCCTTCTTTGTTCTTTTCTGTTATAACTATGTTACATCTTCTAATTTCTTTATATGTCAGGAATTTAAGCATGTGTCTTGATGATCAAATTCAGCTATATTCCTCCAAAGAGTGTTATGTGACTTTTATCAAAGGTGATTTGATTGCCTTCAGACTACCTCCTGGGCAATATTATGATCTCTGTCTAACTTCTGTTTTGAACTGGGTTACTGGCAGCTGTTGTGTTGGTGTTTAGATCCACAGGACCAGACACATGGACCAGGTATATAGTGTTTATGTACCAAACCTGTGATCCACCTTCTCTGCTTCTCTCCTGAGGTCCCCTCCTGACTATTGAACCTAAAGCTTGTCCTCTTTTCCTTTAGACTGGAAGGACAGTGATTTTCTAGCCTAAGTTTTATCTGTTCTGTGCAGCCTTGAACGCAGGCTAGGAGACATTAGAATGAGAACTCAACGATTGCCTTTCCATTCCTCTATGTTTCAACCCTTGTCCAGATTTTGCTTAATTTTATTTTCTTGTTACTGGCTTTGAAGTGTTTCTAATTTTCTTTTTCATTCTTTCTTTTTCTTCCTCTTTGCATTAGCAAAGTTCTTTTGGTGAGAGAGAAATTCTGCCAGGACACAATAGCTCTCACAGATTTGTACCTGGCCTTGCCTCTCCTGGTTTTATACCTGAGTTCTAGAGGAAAGGATAAAGGGAAGCAAACCAACAAACAGCAGAAACTGAGCTCTGTGGCTGTTGACATTGGATTGAAAAGCATCTCTCCAGTAGTTCCCAGGTGACAGAGTGAGATTCCAGAGGCCAATAAGACCTCTGTGTTCCCACCCAAGAACCAAGAGCTGGTGGAATAAGGAATCCAAGGTGAATGGGGTTACTTTGGTGCCTCATAGACAGCTTTTGGGGAGCCAAAGGAAAGCTCAAAGGGCCTATTCAAAGGCCACCAGGACAAGACTGTGTGGTAGGGTAAGGAGTTCTGGCTGGAAGAGTAAGAAGAAAGACCATTCATTCTTAGGCTGTGAGACTAAAGAAATTGAAATTACAGATTATGATTATGAGCAATGTCTCTGTACAGCATGCACCAAATAAGAAATGAATTCCACTTTCTTCTTATCTTTCCAACCAAGACAGACATAATCTGCACAGTAATGAGTGGTAATTTTTAAAATGGCAGCCTAGCATTGGAAACACATGCCTAGAAGTCTAGCTTCTCAGTAGGTAATTGGAAGGCCGGGGGGGGGGGAGGAGGAGTGGGGAGCGGGCAGTAAGAGGATGGTGCTTGAGGCCAACCCAGGCAAAAGTTAGTAAGACCCTATCTTAGAAACAAGGTGGGTAAGATGGCTCATGTTGTAATCCTCGCTATAGGAGACAGATGTAGGAAGATTACAGTAAGGACCAACCAGTGTAAAAGCATGAGACACTATCTAAAAGAGAAACTAAAAGCAAAAGGGACTTAGGACATGTCTCCAGTGATAGAGTGCATGTCTAGAAAGCACAAGGCTTCACGTTCAATCCCTGGTAGCATCTATAAATATACAGTTAACTAAGCCAAATAATAGTCTAGTTCCTAAAGAATCTAGGGAAATCAGCCACAGAGGTTCATGGCTCATTTTATTCCCTATGGGCGAGAGGGAATACTTTTGAGAGACACCTTGAAGTGTTGGGATGAAGGAAAGATTCTCATACCAAAATGCATGTTGATACCTGTTCCTTGGTGGGTTAAGAACAGTCATGAAGCAGTCAGAATAATTCTGGTCTTTTGTTTGAGTATATCCTGTACTATTTCAGAGCATCACTTTGTCTAGGAAGTATGCATGTACACATTGCAGAGGTCAGACTTTATTCAAGTGAGGAACAAATGAAGAGTAGAAGAGAAAGGTTCGGCTCTGTGACAGCCTCCCCTAGACCAGGGAAGCGCGGGGCTGGCATTTCCATTTACACTGGGCTGCTGTGACTTTCGGAGACTCTATGGATAGAAATGGGGAATGGTGGACAAAGGTGAGCTAGAAAAGCACAGGCAGCAAGTCCCCCGGGAGGCTCACAGGACCCTGGGGCAGGCTGGCCAGTTTGAAATCTGCAGGAAGCCCTCTGTCTACACACTGCTTGCCCTTCAGGCAAGCCTCGGCTCTTCTAGAGTCCTTCTGCTGATCCATTCATGTCCCTGCAGGTCAACTCCCAGCTTCCCATACAAAAAGTCACTTGATTATAGGGTTTAGTTCCAAGTAACTTGGACCTCCACAGACTCATGCCAGATGAGCATTTGGTGAGGCCACCAAGCCAAGTGCACATATCACCAAAACCATCACAGGCTTGGAGGCTGGTTCTATATATAAGGCTCTCAGTGCTCTGCCACCTTCATCCCTGTGCTCCAGCCTCCACAGCATTGTTCTGGGAGAACCTGGTGCCTAGGGAGGTGTTAGGCAAGCCTTATCCCTGTGTCTCATATGCCAGGGTTGTGGGACCCAGAATGCAGCAGGGTAGCAGAGAGGGGAAGAATTGATATCTGTTCCTTTGGAAAGACAAGAAACCCACTTGGAGAGCCCAGGTTCTAAGTTCAAATCTCATATCACAACCCCCCTCCCCCCAAAAAATAAAATTCGAGAAGCAGCATTAGAAGGTACACACTTGTGATCCCAGCACTTGGGAGGCAAAGGCAGAAGGATTGTGAGTTCAAGTCATGCCTGGGCTACAGAGTGAGAACCTATCTCAAAACAGAAAATCTAGCCAGGCGCCAGTGGCTCACGCTTGTAATCCTAGCTACTCAGGAGGCTGAAATCTGAGGATCGCAGTTCAAAGCCAGCCCGGGCAGGAAAGTCCATGAGACTCTTACCTCCAATAAAAACAACTAGAAAACTGGAAGTGGCGCATTGGCTTAAGCGGTAGGGTGCTCGCCTCGAGCTGAAGAGCTGAGGGACAGCACCCAAGCCCAGAGTTCAAGCCCCACGACCAACCAAAAAACAAACAAAAAACCCCCAGAAAATCTAGAAAGACTCCTATGGAAACCTGGCTACTGAGAAATACAATGACATCCTAGTTAAGCTCTCCTCTCTCATCTGGCATGAGAGAGAGAACCAGACATAGAACCTGGGAATTCTCCCTCAGGTCCCCATGGTCTTTCCCTATTTGTATCTTGAAATCCTGACCCATTCCCATGGAGGTATCTGGCCCACAGAAAATTCTTTGATCTCATGGTCCGCGCGCGAGCACGCACACACACACACACACACACACACACACACACACACATGGCTATGCACACACGCATGCACCTGTACTGGGACTTGAACTCAAAATCCCACACTCTTGTTTGGCTGTTTCACTTCTAGCTGACACTGTACCACTTCAGACATACCTCCATTTCCCATGGGCCTTTGATGCTATCTGAAAAGACTGTTTCAGGCACCCAGGAGTCCCAATCTGATTGATGATATACGTTCTCAGTAAAATCCATTGACTTCTCAAACAAAAATATGGCAAATTATCCCATTGCCTTGAAAGGGCAAGAAATTTCTGGAGATGTTTTGCTTTGGAGTGGCTGCCAAGGGAATGCAAAAAACTGCCTTCCCTGCTCTCACAAGCAACAGCCTTTCCCCTGTTGTCCAGTGAGGCAAAGCTCCCATTACTATTTCTCTTCATGGCTGTCAGGCCTCACCTTCTGCCCACACTGGGGGCACACAGTGCCTCACTCCCCTCAGCCTGGGTGGTAACATCTATCAGGACAGATTCCTTTTCTCTACCCATTTAACAATTAAAGGGCAGGAAAGTATTTAAAAGCAGACAGGACAAGTTAATTAAAATGGAAAGGAAGCCAGTGAAAGACTCCTGAGAGAGGGTCTCAAAAGATGAGTCCAATGAAGCCCTCTTCAAGGGTGTTTTTTTAAATAGTATCTCCTTCCCCTGGTTTTGCACTGGTTGCTGGATGGTTTGTTAAGACTCTGCCCTGGCTCTTTTCATTGGTTCAGCAGGATGGGAAGAAGCAGTCAAGAAAGAGCCCCAGGCATTATGGGAATAAGAAGCACTATCATGGGCCCCAGCTGATCTGCTACTTTTTTTTTTTTGCTCCTATTTCTTAAACAGTTCCCTTTTCTTTCCCTCATGGAGGCAGTGAACCACTGTGAATTCACCAACAGTGAGGTTCAGTGGCAGCAGGAACAGCAGCAGTGCCTTCTGAGGTGCCTGGATGGAGGTAAGTAGTTGAGGGATCAGTTAATAATTTGAAAAAGCAGAAAGCTTGCTTGACTGGGTGCCAGCGGCTCACACCTGTAATCCTAACTACTCAGGTGGCTGAGATCTGGGAATCCAAGTTCAAAAACAGGGTGGGTAAGAAAGTCCATGAGACTCCTCTTATCTCCAGTTAACCACCAAAAAGCTGGCAGTGGAGCTGTGGCTCCAGTGGTAGAACATACTAGCCTTGAGCAAAAAAAGCTTAGGGACAGCACCCAGGCTCTGAGCTCAAGGCCCAGGACTGGTGTACACCCACACACATACACATGCACATACAAGCCTGTCCTCAGTGTTTCTTTACAAACTGTAAATGGGTTCTAGTCAGATCTTATCTCCTTGGAGAAGAGTGTGCAGAGGTGGACTAGGTCCTATCGCCCTCTATTAGCTCCTCTCATAGGTGGCAGCCTGACTTGGGGTGATCTTGTTCCTTGTACTAAAGTTCTTAGAGTTCTCTTGAGCTTTGTCAGCCTGGGTCTAGAAGATGTTTTTTATTTTCTTTTTGCCAGTCCTGGGGCTTGGAACTCAGGCCCTGGGCTGTTCCCAAGCTTCTTTTGCTCAAGGCTAGTACTCTACCACTTGAGCCACAGCATCATTTCCAGCTTTTTCTGTGTATGTAGTACTGAGGAATTGAACCCAGGACTTCATGCATGCTAGGCAAGCACTCTGCCACTAAGCTGCATTCCCAGGCCAGCAGATGCTCTTTTTTTCCTGTTAGTCTCCTGGAACAGTTTAAGGATCATAGAAAAGTTTAGAGAAAGTTAGATGTCCTAGTTACCTCTTAGCTCCTGCTACCCCTGCAGGCATAGCCTCTTTTACCATCAACCCCCAGCACCAGAATGGTGCATTGTTACAAATGATGAGCCACACCATACATCCTTATTACTCATGGCCCAGAGTTCACATCAGCCTCATCCTTGCTGTGTTATTCCTCAGGTGTGGACAAAAGGCATTCATCTACCATTATGGTGTTACATACAATAAAAATGCTCCTCCAAATCATCCTTCATTGAGCCTCCTGCTTCAACCACCCAGGGCAAAAACTGATCTTTGTACCATCTCAGTAATCTTCCTTTTCTAGATTGTTATATGTCTTATGCATATTTCTTTTGTAGCCTGATAAATCAATCCTTCCTTCTTTCCTCCCTCCCTCCCTCCCTCCCTCTCTCCCTCCCTCCCTCCTTTCCTTCCTTCCTTCCTCCCTTTTCTTTCTCCCTCCCTCTGTCCTTCTCTTTCTTTTATTCTTTCGTCTTATGTTCTTGTTTCTTTCCCTTCCTTCCTTCCTTCCTTCCTTCTTTCCTTCCTTCCTTCCTTCCTTCCTTCCTTCCTTCCTTCCTTTCTTTCTTTCTTTCTTTTTTTCATTT
>NW_012267442.1:918530-924177 GCF_000151885.1 Dipodomys ordii
GCCTGTTTGGGGCAGGTCCCAGTTCCTGGTTGCTTTCTTCAGGTTGTGTCCCCCTCTTAGAATTCTTTGTAATGCTGGCTTAATGTTTATGTATTCATTTAGTTTTTCTTTGCTATTAAAATTTTCAGTTCTCCATCAAATGTGAATGCTAGCTTTGCCGGTTATATCAATCTGGGTTGGCAGTTATTGGCTTTCAGGGCTCGTATGGTGCTTTCCCAGGCTTTTCTTGCATTCATTGTTTGTGTGGAGAGATCTACAGTGATTCTAATTTTTTCCCATTGTAGTATAGCTCCTTCTTCATTTTTGCTGCATGCAGGATTGTTTCCTTATTATTCAGGTCTATCATTTTTACTATAATATGTCTAGAAGTGTTTTTCCTGGGATCTTGCTTGTTGGGTGCTCTATACGCTTCTGTTATGTAGGTAAGATGTTCCTTTTTGAGGTGGGGAAAATTTTCAGTGATTACGTTGTTGAATAGGTGTTGCATTCCCTTGCTCTGGAATTCCTCACCTTCGTCCACTCCGATTATATGAAGGTTAAATTTCTTGGCATTACCTGCTTGCTCTTGAATTTCCCTTTGTTTTAATTTGAGTGATTTTTCCATATCTGTCATTTTTTGGTCCAGTTGGTGTATTCTGTCTTCTGTATCTGACACTCTACCTTCCATTTCATTCATTCTGTTGACCGTGGCTTCTATTGTGGTTTGCATGGAGGAAATGGATCCCTTTATGGATTCAATGTTGGTTCTCATAGTACTGATCTCAGTATGTATTACCTCTAATTTGGTGTTTATCTCACTTCTTACTGAGGTTTGCGCAGCTTCTATTTTTGCATGCATCTCTTGTTTGATATCCTGTATCTCTTTTGATAGTTCATCCTTGTGCTCTTTCAATTTCTGATCAATTTCTCGCTTTATTTCTTGAGTCATTGCCTCCAGCAACCCTTGGATGTAGCGTTTGTCTTCCATTCCTGCTTTGCTCCCACTGGGGCTCTCCCCTGCGTGGCTGCTAGCTATTGAGGTTAGCTTGCTGTCCTGTGTGGTGGTAAACCTTGTAGTTTTTCTCTGTGATTTTCGCATGGGGGTTCAGGAGACTGATCTGCAATTTTATTTTGGTGTGTCTGTCTTTGCTTGGTTGCTGATTCTGTATTGGTAGAGAGAGTCTGTGTCTGATCTGGGTTCTGTTGGGGGCCTATTTCCAGCTGCTGTTCTGACCTACTTAGGATTCTCGGCTCTCTACTGTAGATTGCTGGCAATTCTTGCCTTTGGAAGCCTAGACTGCTTGTGTTTGCTCCTACGGGTGCTCTTGGGAAGATCAGATGCTCTGGATGCACTCTCCCAAATACTGGAGTCTGCTATGGGGTCCTGATGTGTTTTTGTTTGTTTGTTTGGGTTGGTTGTGGGCTTGAACTCTAGGTTTGGGTGCTGTCCCTCAGCTCTTCAGCTCAAGGCTGGCACCCTACCATTTGAGCCACAGCACCACTTCTGACCCTTTTTACTTTTGTGATGCTGAGGAATCAGATCCAGGGTCTCATACATCCAAGACTATCACTCTACTACTGAGCTGCCTTATCAGCCTGAGCTCCTGCTTACTATCAGGTGCTGGCAGCCTGTGTTGTCCAATTCCCAGCCTAGAGTATATGGGTGGAGTTTTGGTGGGGTTTGGGCTTCTCTTGTCCTGAGCCTCCAGGTGTTTTGTTGTCACAAGCGTGCTTCCCAGGGAGTGCTGTTCCCTGTTTTTTTCCCCTCTGTTGAGGCGTATGCTCAGCTTTTGACTTCAGTTGGGAGGAGTTGGTTGTGTTGTTCAGGCACCAGATCCCCAGGCCTGGTTCCGACCCCCACCTGTAGCACGCTTGTTAGGCCTGTGCTGATGTGTATACCACCTAGGTTATGCAGCCTGGGGTACACAGTTCAAATTTCTTCTACTGTTGGTAGTCTTGACCCAGGGGTGCTGTTCCTGGCTTGGGCATTTAAGCTCCCTTCCAGGGGCACTCTTGCTCTGGCCTGGCCAGCAGAGTGTGCTCCACGGGCTGGTGGAGCTCTCGAACAGTTCCCAGTTTTAGTGGGTCCTGTGGTCCGGGTGTTGGGGTAGCGAGTCTAGGTCAGGGTCTGGGGATTCCCTCCAGCTCTGGTCTCCCTTGAGGGATACACTGTCCCCTGTGGGGTACTCACCCTGGAGCTAGTTGTTTCTGTGTGGTGTAGGTTGTCAGTTGCTGTTGCAATCTGAGTTCAGTTGGGGTGGTTGCAGGCTGGGCTGGGTGGTGGTGGCTCTGTGTGATTCTTTTCTATCTCTGCCTCTATCGAAGCTGTCGGGTCCACAGTGTCCATGCTCAGGTGGCTTCTGTGCGGGTGATCTGCAGGCAGCCCCCTGTGCCTCTGGGACCCGGGTGGCCCCCGCCGGGTCGTCATGATCGTGATCGGGCGGTTCTGGTGCCTCAGGCGGCTTCTACGCGGGTGGTCTGCAGACAGGTCCCTTTGTCACGCTGCCGGTGCCGGGCGGCTTTGGCGGGATGGAACCTCTCTGCTCGGGTGGAGAGTGAGGGGTGGGTGTGGGATCCTTGTGGAGACTCCCGGCTGGTAGGTTTCTCTGTTCCTGGCGATAAGTTGTTCTGCAAACCGGTACCTCAGGCGGCTTCTGCGCGGGTGATCTGCAGGCGGCCCCCTGTGTCTCTGGGGCTCCGGCAGCCCCCGCCGGGCCGGCTGGCCGGCGGCTTGGCGCACTGCTGCGTGGCCAGTAAAGGTTGGGGGAGGGGTCTTCGCTCTTCTCTGTTCTGAAATTCTTCTTTTTCTCTCTTTCTTTTTTTGTTATTTTCCGCCTCTGGTTTTTCTCTGAGTGTTCGTCTTTTTGTTGTCGGTCTCTTGGGGAGATTAAGCATTGGAACTCAACTCTCTTTTTGGTTGGGGAGAGCTGTGGCGTTTCCCTACTGCCCCGTCGCCATCTTGGTCCCCCCTCTTTCTTCCTTTCTTCTTTCTTTCTTTTTCCTTCCTTCCTTCCTTTCTTTCTTTCTTTTTCCTTCCTTCCTTCCTTTCTTTCTTTCTTGTATTTTCTCTCTCTTTTCTTTTTTTTGTGTTTTTTTTTTGCCACTACTTAGGCTTGAACTCAGGGCCTCTTGCTCTTGGTCAGCTTTTTGTCCCTCATGATTAGCCAAAAATTCAGTTGGAACCTCTAGTGCTGGTGATAATAGTCCTGGGCATTTATAGTAGCTGAGTAAGTAAGATTACAGATGTTTGCCACCGGTGCCCACCCTCATTGTTATTTTAATATGCATTGTCCTGGTGATAGGGGATGTGGAACATTATTTCATAGGCTCATTTGTCACTGTGTATCTTCATTTTGAAGGTATATTTTAGTAGAGATCCATCATTCATATAATCAAATATATTCTATTTGAAGATGCTTCTTCAACAAAGATTTCTTAATTTGGTGAAGAAATATTTCTTGAGATGATAATATAAATGATGCTGTTCTTTTTTTTTGTATTTCAAGTTCCAGTTGTTCTTTTTTTTTTTTCAGGTAAGGGGTAGGTTTATTCAGTAGACCTGCTGGCACCAGGCAAGGTTGGCACTCCACACGGCTGGCAAAAAAGAGAGAGCTGGGAAAGAGAGGAAAGAGAGAGGAAAGAGCTAGAGCAGAGAGAAAGCAGAGAGAGCTAGAAAAGAGCAGCAAGAGAGCAGAAAGAGAGAGCAGAGAGAGAGCCGAGAGCAGAGAGAGCAGGGAGCGCTAGAAAAGAACAGAGAGGAGTTGTTCATTGTTGATAACTAACTTTTGCATATTAGCACTGAATCTTTCAATCTGTTTATTATTATAGCAAGTATTTTGTTGTTGATTGATATAGATTTGTGTGTGTGTGTGTGCTGGTCCCGGGGCTTGAAATCAGGGCTTGGGCTACTGTCCCTCAGCTCTTTTGCTCAAAGGTATCACTCTACCATTTGAGCCACAGTTCCACTTCTGGGTTTTGAGTGGTTAATTTAAGATAAGAGTCTGCCTGGAATGGCTTGTGATCTTCAGACATCAGCTTCCTGAGCAGCTATGATTAGGCATAAGACCACCAGCACCCAGCTTATTTGACTCTTTATTATAAAGACAATCAGGTCATTTGTGGAGAAAATAGCTTTTTAATTTTTTTTATTGTGAAGATGCTGTATAGAGGGGTTAGAGTTACATGAGTAAGGCAATGAGTACATTACTTGTTGATCGTTGTTACCCCTTCCCTTCCTTGTTGTTGCTACTATTCTTTCCCTCCCCCACCTCCCACACTCCACCCTCCATCCCATTCCCTCCCTCCCCACACCCGAAGTTGTAAAGTTCATTTTCAATAAACTGTCCTGTGGGTATCCTTGTTGCAGTGGGTCATCCTGTATCTTTGTTTCAGCTTCCCCTCCCCACATTAGACATATGTACATTCAAGATACAGGGTACCAAAATGAAGTACAATGACAATAGGAGATACTCCGGAGGGGGGGAAAAACATACAAAGGAAACAACAACAACAAAATAAAATCACATGGTACATTTAAAACAATAACAATAAAGACAGACCTTTTGTGTCCATATCTTGGGGTTCATTTCATTTAGCATCATCTTATATGGTCATATGTACATGGCTTTTGAGCTTTTCAGCTCGTCTGACAAGATTATTTTATACGTATACTAATTATTGCAAATAAGGGACACCATGGGACCTTAGTTTCTTTGGGACTGGGTTACTTCACTTAATATGATTTTTTCCAAGTCTTTCCATTTCCTAAAAAATGGGGTGGTGTTGCTCTTTCTGATGGAAGCATAGAATTAATATATATGTATATATATATATATTATACATATATCACATTTTCTTGATCTACTCATCTACTGAGGGGCATCCGGGTTGGTTCCATATCTTAGCTATGGTAAATAATGCTGCAATAAACATGGTTGTGCTGGTAGCTTTGGTATGACCTTGTTTGTGATCGTTTGGGTGAATGCCCAAAAGTGGGATTGCTGGGTCATAAGGGAGCTCTATTGGGAGTCTTTTGAGGAACCTCCATACTGCTTTCCAGAGTGGTTGGACAAGTTTACACTCCTACTAACAGTGTAGTAGGGTTCCCTTTTGGCCATATCTGTCATTATCAGATTTTTAAATTATAGCCATTCTAACTGGGGTGAGATGAAATCTCAATGTTCTTTTGATTTGTTTTTCTTTTATGGCCAGAGATGTTGAGCATTTCTTCATGTGTCTATTGGCCATTCTTATTTCCTCTTCAGAGAGGCCTCTCTTTAGGTCTTTAGTCCACTTGTTGATGGGGTGGTTGTTTCTTTGAGAATTTGTTTTTGAAGGATTTATTTTTTTGAGTTCTAAGTATATTTTAGATATGAGGCCCTTGTCTGTTGTATAGCTAGTGAAGATCTCCCAGTCTGTGGGCTTTCTATTGATCTTGCTAGCTATGTCCTTTGCCATGTAGAAGCTCTGCAGTTTCATGCAATCCCATTTGCCCAATCTTTCTTGATTTGTGTTTCTGGATCTTTATTAAGAAAAATTTGGCCCATGCCAAGGAGCCCTAGAGTTTCTCCTATTCCATCCTGTAATGTTTTCAGGGTGTCTGCTTTGACTTCAAGGTCTTTGATCCATTTGGAGTTGATTCTGGTGCAGGGTGATATATAAGGATCTA